>NC_064924.1:273072238-273446089 GCF_023897955.1 Schistocerca gregaria | reverse complement strand
TAGTGTGAAAACTTATTTTGACATTATGTGGTTTGAATAGCTTAGCAAGTTTGTATGAGATATTGCCGAGAAAAGGCATACAAACGAATTTGGTTTCTTCTGCTACTGAGGTCTGGTTTGCTGGTTTTGCTTTGTTAGATATAATGTTTTTATCTAATTTTTCAATTATGCTTGGGTCATAAACATTGTTTGATGCTATTGTTTTTAATATATTGATTTCATTAATTTTTGCAGTAGGATCAGCTTGAATCTTGTTGATACGGTTAAGTGCTGATTTGAAAAAAGCTAGTTTATGCTGATTTGGGTGACATGATGTATTGTTTATTATGACATCTGAAGTGGTGGGTTTCCTATATATCTGAAATTTATGTTTGTTGTTGTGATGTGTTATGTTTAGGTCAAGAAAATAGATTCCTTTTTGGGTTTGATGTTCTACTGTGAACTGTATTTTGGGGTGAACATTATTAAGTTTACCCCCCCCCCCCCCCCCTTCAGCTCTCTTCTCTCTCCACATCACCCTCTAAACCCCCCCTCTCTATTTTCCTATACCCCCCCCCCCCCCCCCCACCGCCAACTCCTTTTCCACACCCTATCAAATACCAGCATTACTTATTATTTTAAGTTAACCATCAACCTTCTCATCCCAGACATCATATGCCAAGATCAGCCAATGGAAGGAGCAAGAAATTAGCTGTCATAATACTCTCAATACCAATAATCTTGAATGTAACTGAAATATAATGTAAAAAAATCTAGTTTTATATACCTGTTAAAATTGCACAGTTAATTTATAAATAAACATTTTACTAGTTTAAGCTAATTTACATTTATTTTCTATGTAATAAAGACAAATCTCTTGTCAGTGTGAGTGATGACTAATAATGTCTCTGGTCAACTTGAAATCTTTGATACTGTAGTTATATTGCAATCTTTGGCTTGTTTATAATGTGTAAATCCTGTATTCGTATCTGTGGCTAAGTGTGTTCAGCGATGTGATTATTTGCTCTTATACGTTAAACATAAATTTTGCTGTAAATATTTCGTGTTACTGTACCACATGTAGCGATTATTTGTTCTCGTTTCTGTCTAGCCACAGATACTCAACCACCCACACAATGGGTACAAAAAAGCACTGAATGTATATACCATCTGATGATGAGTTGCTAGGCAGCTCGAAACCGGTCATGGTTAAATAAAATACATCTACATAAAAGGTGACTGGTTGCAGTAATTTCTGAAAACCTTTTCACACCACAGTCGCAGTGTTCCACATCCACAATGGATAAAAGTCTTGTTTTACTGTGAGCATCAGATAGAGATGCCATACCTATCAGCAATCTGAACAGGCTTTTTTCGACAAATATTGGTTCACAGCCATCCAAGAGGGGCTACATCAAGAGGTTTTCAACCCATCTCCATTTATTAGTAAACATGGGGGACTGAGGATACTTAAAAATACTTAAACAAAACTAGGTATGCACAAAACCATTTTCCCAAGTGGATGTATTGAAAATACTGATAAGTTGCCTGCCCATCTACATCAAGGAAAAGCTGATCACTATACATGAAAAATGATAGAGCGTGTTTCTTAGCCACACTCAACTCAATTGACCTAATATATGAAGAGGGCCCGTTGCAACCACAGAACATTAATACGCATATGCCCCATGCAACAACAATAATACAAGAAATAATCATGGTAATGGGGGAACCCAAAGTACGAACGAGGTTTCAAAGAAAATCACAAACAGAATTATTACAAACTGGTTTATACTGAACAGAGGAGCTGTGTCTGACAAGTTCACAACCCAACCCCCCTCCCCTGCAGGTGGCAATAATCCATACATTAATTGGGAGGAATGACTACAAACAGATCATCCGGCAGACCTCCACTTGGCAATTACAATCAACAGAATAACAATTGTATATCCAGTGGGCGACAAGGTCAGGGAGAACTTAATTTCAGTGCAGCGCAGAACATGAATTGGTGAGGTCAAGCCCACAAAGTGCAAGTAGGTGAAGTTACTCACAATGAAGAGGCTAACCCCCGACAAATCAGGAAAATTATTCCAAATTACTTTCTCGGGTACGACCAAGCGGTAGATATGAGAGAAGAACTGTCGGGAAGATGTAAACAACTTATACAAGGATAATGCGGAGTCAGTGCAAGCTGTAATTAATGTCCATATATGTGATCTACAATGGTGTTCAAAATAAAAGCAAAAAACTGCTGTTTCCTCATTCTGTGTGTAATTCATGATATAATCACACAAACTGTCAACAAGTGACCCTACGATTGTGTACTGCACAGAAAATGGCATTTTCGTCAATGGAAAAACACGTTGACAATGATGTCAGGACACCTATCTATCAAACAGAGTAGTGTTTGTTTGGTAGTACCACATCCACAACTGTTGTGTGCTCAGTCACAGACAGTACAGTATGACACAGAGAAGACAGCTACCATACTCTCTGCAGTGCGGGGCCATGGGAAGAATGGAAGCAGGACAGTTGAAAACTCATGCAGCCCGATGGCTTAACGTGAATCGTTCTGTTGTTCCTCAGATGTGGTGACAGTTTATAGGGACCAAAACTGTATCCCGAGGACCATGGCAGGTGCGACCATGTGAGACATCAGAAAGAGAGGATCGTTATTTGGTTGTATGGGCACGACAGTAGTGCCTTAGTACTGCACAGCAATTAACACCTGACCTCGCAGAATCCAGTGGACGTGCCATATCGAGGCAAATGGTGTAGCCTTTATTGTTGGAGACCTGCTGTATGTGTGCCCCAGATATGTCTTCACAAAAGGGAACATCTACAGTGGAGTCATCAACATCTCACATAGACAGCCAATGTTCTTTTCATAGATGAGTCCTGAATTGGTCTGGAGTGTGGTTGTAAATGGATTCACATATGAAGGGGATGTTGAACATGATTTAGAGATCTGAACATTGTGGAAAGAGACTGATATCGAGGAGGATCGCTAATGGTGTGGGCAGGGATTATGTTGATCACTCAAACATCTCTTCATGAAAGTGTACGGGTTAATTGGAAAGGTTTAACTGCTGTCAGGTATCATGGCGAGGTCCTGGGACTTAATGTATAGTTATTACGAGGTGCTGTGTGCCCAAACTTTGTACTGATGGATGTTAATGCTTACTCTCACAGACCACTTGTGGTCTTGGAAATGAAAGATACAGCATGCATGGTGTGGCCTACTCGCTCTACCAATTTAAATACTGTAGAGCGTGTCTGGAATGCACTAGAGAGAAGAGTTGCATCACATCAGCATACACCAACCACTCTCCAAGATTTTCAAGCAGCTCCACAGAAAGAATGGGCATCCAACATGACATTGATAGTATTACTCACAGCATGTTTCGTCACTGTCAGGCCTGTACTGTTGCCAGTGGTGGTCACTAGCCAGTTGTCAGAATGTGTGTACAAATCTGTAAGTTGGGAAAAACCAAGGACGTTTTCATCTACTGTTGAGCATGTTGCAGTTGTTTACATTTTGTATTTTTTACATTGTTTTGACTTTGCTATCACTTGTTTATACTGTTTTGTAGCAAAATAAATGAAACCTTGCAAAATTTCCGTTTGTTGCTTTAATTTTGTACACTTGTGGTACTTGACATGGGTGCACTGGCAAATGTAATATCAAAAGGTGTGTTTAAAGAACTGCAAAGAATATATTTTATACCAACTTTTCTGGTGCAGAATTGCTGTACTATGACCACATTGGGGAGCAAGTCAAAATGAGTTAAATTTAAGGCATTAATACCCATTATCATCAGCAATTTTTCTCTAAAGTGTATTTTTCTGGAAGTGGAAAAACTGGTAGTAAACTGTCTTATTGGAATGGGTATCTTTAGCACAGATTGGCATAGGGCAAGGAAAATGATTCTTTACAATCAACAAACAACAGTTGTCAGTATATTTAATTAAAACCAGTACAACTGAAAACACACTCAAGACTAGTACTGATATCAGAGTACTATTCCCATATCCAAACATCCCATTTCCTGATACACAAAGAGGTGGGCAGCTGTCTGATGAAGACATGAACCTAGAGACTGTTTGAACTACGGCAAGTGAATCTGCTTGTTTGTTGGAGGGCCAGAAGGAGGTGTTACAAGAAGTAATACTTCAGTATGTGCAAGTATTTAGAAGGTGCCCCAGGGTAATAAAGGGTTACATGTACAAAACAGACATTTACCCACACGAGACGTTCTGCTTTTCTTCATATCCAATTCCTTGGGTAAAAAGAGAAGCCACCAGATAAGAAATTGAAAGGATGATAAACTGGAAGATCATACAACCTTCCTCTTCCCCCTTTTTTTGTTGCCCTATTTTAACTATTACCAAGGCTTTTGCCTGACACCCTAAGTATAAACAAAACCACTGTTCCAGTCAGGACTTACTCTGACAACCTTGATGAACAGTTACTGGAATTTCACAATGTTTAATACCTCATGACACTTGATTTAAAAGGTTCCTACTGGCAAATATGCCTTTGTATGTGGAGGCAGGAGCTATGAATTTTGTATTTTGCCATTTGGCTTGAGTGTGAGTGTGTGTAAATGGCAGCTTTTGTATACTGGGCCATTTGTGGTTTCTAAAATTCTACATCCAGAAGCATGTAGATTAGCCTGCTCCAAAAGTGGAAAAGGACAAGGGACTTTATCCACACAAGGATCTAAGAGAATTTGTACATTAAAAGGATTGAACAAAAGTCAATTTGAACTACTGTATATGAACAAATGAAATATTTCAATATATAGGTACATAACAATTTTTCACTTAGTTTTAAGAAACAAATTTCATTTTATTTATTTATATATTATTTTAAGTTTCCGTTTAATGTCAAAAGGCTATATGAAGCCTGAAAATCAAACATGATCACAGTGATGTCAATTCATTCTACAATATGCACATTTTTCAAATACCATGTGATAAAGCAACTGAGACCTAAATACATGAAGTAGCTCTACGAGAGGGACAGGATCTGCAGGCGTAGCAAGAGCTAACACATAGATCAGCAACCTCAGCACGTGCACAGAAGTAGTTCAGTCCAACATGCCACTTTCCATGCCAACTTGGCATCTAGCTGCCTAATAAGTTATTTTCTGAAGGCATTATTACTATTACTATTAAAATGAAGGAATCTGCCTTATAAGGATAAAACTAATACAGTAAGGAGGTTTAAAACAAAGGAAAATTTACAGAGGAAGAAAGAATGACTAACTACAGAAACCGATCTACACTCTACAAACTGAACAAACTACAAAAGACAGGTTGCGCCTGTCTAAAACAACACCTATTAATTGCAGGTGTAGTATGAATATGGAAGGACTGAGAAAGGTAAATCAAAACAATGGACATACTCTGAATATTTGCGCTCTTATAAAAGAAGGATAGACTTTGAGAATTAAGACAATAGTTGATGAATTTACACAGCCATGTACTTAAAGTAAATAGCTATGTGTGAGAGAAGAAAAATAATATTTATAAATTACAGAGTGCAGCAATCAGTCATCCTTTTCAGATTTTATTATACAAATCCAGATTTTGGCTAGTAGCTAGCCATTCTCAATGCGCTATTTTTTATTCTCAATGCATGTAAGGCCCTGTCGTTCGGGTGTAAATCACAGTTTGGAACTGAGAATGGCTAGCTACTAGCTGAAATCAGGACTTGCATAATACAATCTAAAAAGGACGACTGATTGCTGCACTCTATAATTTATAAGTCACATACACTTACTTTCCTAATGGAAGGTAATCTGATGAAAAATAATATGTTAGTTAGGAAAGGAGTGACTACATTCTTAATTTATGAGTTATTATCAAGTTTCTTTTCCTGGTAACAACGCAAGGACATGCCCTGGTAAAGGCAGAAAAGAGAATTTGGGTAGCTGGTACCAAAGAAGATGGGCCACACCACAATATGAGTAATTATATGTACATAAACGTGTATGAATGTGACACTGCGAATGCGTATGAGTATATGAAGAGATTACAGTATGCACAATGTTGCTAAGTGAAGTTTAGGTCTAGTACTACCATGAGAAAAAGCAGTCAGACCGATACTAAATGTGCAAGCTACTGATATGAGTGCCAAATAGGAGTGTTCATGATGATTTTACATGGGATCATGACTTATCTCGACCTTCTTCTACAATATTTTCTCAGCACAACCTACGTAGTGACATATTTAAGTATATTACATACATAAGAATGGTATCCTAAAGATATGGATATAAGTTAGGTATGCTGAATTATGCTCACTACAGGTACTTTCAAACAAATAATATTGATAACTTACATGAAACTGCACTGTCAGAATTCTGCAATTAGTTTATCAATCACTAAGTAAGTAACTAAAGCAGATGGAACCCTGGGACACAGCGTCTACCACAAGCCAACACAAACAGATCTACATCTGCAGGCCACAAGCTGCACAATGTGGTAATGCATCACATACGTTAGTTCATAGAGTACATGTGGTATCTGATACTGAAAGCCTATCGAGTGAAATACAACATTTAAATACAGTGTTCCGACAAAATGTTTATTATGAGAGACAGATAAGTAATGTATTCAGGCCCAGGCGAGTTCAGTCCATGCCGCAGAATGAAGATATGAAGACACCCACCACTTTGGCCTTTTTGTCATATTTTGGTACCATATTGTCAAGAATCTGAAGAGCCATCGGAAGATTTGGCATTAATTGTGTTTTTTAACCATCTGCAAAACTGAGAAACCTGTTGGGTTCGGTTAAGGATGATCTTGGCCTGAGGAAATGTGGTGTGCATAAGATTCCTTGTCAATGTGGGGCAGCATATATAGGCCAGACACGTCGCACAGTACACAAATGCTGCAATGGACATCAGCATCATACACACCTTCGCCAACCGGAAAAGACGGCAATTGTGGAACACTGTCGGAATACAGTAAATCGCATCATTTATGAAAAGATGGAAGTTTTATCCCCAGCATCATCTTTCTGGGATTGCATCATTAACGAACTAAGGAACTAATACATATCTGTACAGCCGATAAACTCATCAATAGGGATGCACGATTTCAGCTGAGCACAGCCTGGAACCCTGCATTGGCTGCTATTAAATCACGACGTGAAAATCTAGATTTTTCGAAAACAGACCTGTCACAACATTGGCTTAGTACCGTCTTTGGTAACGTCTGGCAAACCCTGTTAGTAAATGTAGCATACAATTTTATAACCACAGGCTTTTGTACTGTATCATCATCATCATCATCATCATCATCTGAGACTGATTATGCCTTTCAGCGTTCAGTCTGGAGCATAGTCCCCCTTATAAAATTCCTCCATGATCCCCTATTCAGTGCTAACATTGGTGCCTCTTCTGATGTTCAGCCTATTACTTCAAAATCATTCTTAACCGAATCCAGGTACCTTCTCCTTGGTCTATCCCGACTCCTCCTACCCTCTACTGCTGAATCCATGAGTCTCTTGGGTAACCTTGCCTCTCCCATGCATGTAACATGACCCCACCATCTAAGCCTGTTCGCCCTGACTGCTACATCTACAGAGTCCATTCCCAGTTTTTCTTTGATTTCCTCATTGTGGAACCCTCCTGCCATTGTCCCCATCTACTAGTACGTGCAATCATCTTAGTTACTTTCATATCTGTAACCTCAACCTTATTGATAAGGTAACCTGAATCCACCCAACTTTCGCTCCCATACAACAAAGTTGGTCAAAAGATTGAACGGTGCACAGATAACTTAGACTTGGTACTGACTTCCTTCTTGCAGAAGAGAGTAGATCGTAGCTGAGCGCTCACTGCATTAGTTTTGCTACACCTCGCTTCCAGTTCCTTCACGATGTTTCCATCCTGTGAGAATATGCATCCTAAGTACTTGAAACCGTCCACCTGTTCTAACTTTGTTCCTCCTATTTGGCACTCAATCCGTTTATATCTCTTTCCCATTGACATTTCTTTCGTTTTGGAGATGCTAATCTTCATACCATAGTCCTTACATTTCTGATCTAGCTCTGAAATATTAATTTGCAAACTTTCAATCGAATCTTAATCTCACTCAGCCAGTCTATTGTTTTCAACATATGATCCATAAATAATATGAACAACAGTGGAGACAGGTTGCAGCCTTGTCTTACCCCTGAAACTACTCTGAACCATGAACTCAATTTACCGTCAACTCTATGTAAAGACCTTTAATTGCTTGCAAAAGTTTTTCTTCTATTCCATAATCTCTTAGAACAGACAATAATGTCCTCCTAGGAACCCGATCATATGCCTTTTCTAGATCTATAAAGCATAGATACAGTTCCGTGTTCCACTCGTAACACTTCTCCATTATTTGCCGTAAGCTAAAGATCTGGTCCTGACAACCTCTAAGAGGCCTAAACCCACACTGATTTTCATCCAATTTGTCCTCAACTAATACTTGCACTTTCCTTTCAACAATACCTGAGAAGATTTTACCCATAATGCTAATTAAAGAGATACCTCTGTAGTTGCTACACTCTTTTCTGTTTCCATGTTTAAAGATTGGTGTGATTACTGCTTTTGTCCAGTCTGATGGAACATGTCCCGACTCCCAGGCCATTTCAATTATCCTGTGTAGCCATTTAAGACCTGACATTCCACTGTATTTGATGAGTTCCGACTTAATTTCATCCACCCCAGCCACGTTATTGCACTGAAATCTATTTACCATTTTCTCTACTTCCTCAAATGTGATCCTATTTCCATCATCATTCCTATCCCATTGTACATCGAAATCTAAAACATTACTGATTTTCACCTACATTGAGCAACTCTTCAAAATATTCCCTCCACCTGCCTAAGGCATCAACAGGATTCACCAGCAGTTTTCCTGACCTGTCCAAAATACTTGTCATTTCCTTCTTACCTCCCTTTCGAAGACTGCTAATTACATTCCAGAATGGTTTTCCAGCAGCTTGACCCAAAGTCTCCAACCTGTTTCCAAAGTCTTCCCAAGATTTCTTCTTGGATGCTGCATTTATCTGTTTGGCTTTGTTTCTTTCAACATAACTTTCTCTGTATACCTGAGTTCTAGTATGTAGCCATTTTTGGTACGCCTTCTTTTTCTTTTTACAGGCTGCCTTGACTGTGTCATTCCATCAAGCTGTTTGCTTCATCCTACGTTTACACACTACTGTTCTAAGACATTCTTTAGCCACTTCTAGTACTGTATCCCTGTACCTTGTCCATTCCTTTTCCAATGACTGTAATTGACTACATTCAACTAACTGGTACCTTTCCGAGATCACTGTTATGTACTTGTGCCTGATTTCCTTATCATGAAGTTTCTCCACTCTTATCCTCCTACATATGGACCTGACATCCTGCACTTTCGGCCTCACAATACCAATTTCACTGCAGATTAAATTGTGACCAGTGTCATCAAAGAATCCCCTGAATACACGTGTGTCCCTCACAGCCTTCCTGAATTCCTGATCTGTTATTATATAGTCAATGACAGATCTGGTTCCCCTGCCTTCCTAAGTATACCGGTGAATGTTCTTATGTTTAAAAAAGGAGTTTGTGATTACTAAGCCCATACTGGCACAGAAATCCAAGAGTTGTTTCCTGTTCCTGTTTGCCTCCATATCTTCTCCAAATTTACCCATAACCTTGTCATACCCTTCTGTTCGATTTCCAATCCTGGCATTAAAATCACCCAAGAGCAGAACAGTGTCCTTGTCCTTTACTCTACAACTACATCACTGAGTGCGTCATAAAAACTATCCATCTTATCTTGATCTGTCCCTTCACAATGAAATCCTAATTTTCTTGCTAGACACTGTCAAATCTATCCACATCAGTCATTTGTTTACATACCTTATTGCAACTATGCTGGGTTCCATTTCTTTCCTGATGTAAAGCCCTACACCCCATGTGCTATTCCTCCTTTGACTCCTGACATGCAGACCTTGTGTTCTCCCACTTCCTCTTCTTTCTCACCCCTCACCCGAATGTCACTAACAGCTAAAACGTCCTACCCCATCTTACTTGCAGCCTCTGCCAGCTGTACCTTCTCCCAGAGTAGCCCCCATTGATATTAATAGCTCCCCATCTCGTTACCATTCGTTTGCCGTGTCATATCTTAGGAGTCCTTGGTTTGTCATTTAGAGGTGGGCCTCTGTCACCTCCAAAGGTCCAAGGCATTTTGCTCTGATTGTTGCCAGCATAATATTTAAAGTACCAGGGAAGCAGGTTGCTAGCCTTACTTGCCCTGGGTCCCATTGAGTGTTACCCCTAATGGTTGAGGGACTAACCGGTGGATTTGGTAGTCTTTACCATCTGAGCACAAAGGTGACCGCAACTGAGAATATGTCCGAGATGCCCAGCCTTATTCCAAAGTAACTGGTATCCTGACTATCAGGACCATTTACTTGGCCACTCATACGTTGCCCGTGGTTCATGAACTAGGACATGACAACAGGAACCCACACCATGAACCATGCTAACTGTATTTACCACAATAAATGATAACTATTTTTACACATGTAGAATTACTTTTTGTTTTGTCAACGATGTATTGGATAAAATTCATGAGGTCCTAGAAACTTCAAACATCCAGACATCTGTAAATGAAACAATTGATCCTACAGGGCACTACGTTGCTAGCCTAGCTGTACGAAAATTAACTGAGGATGGGTCTGGTCAACACTATCTGGTGTGCTGTAAAGCCCTGCAACATCCTAATAATTTTGCAACTGCTGGTTTCTCTGATGCTGAATCGTGTTAAGTTTTAATCAGAAATTGTAAGTGGATAACATTTCAAATAATTCTTTTATTCGCATTTAAGTCACTACTTTTATAAACCATTTTCTGAGAAAATACTTCTTATATTTTAGGTCTTCTGTAATCATACAATATAAATAAAAGCAGAGTTGTTTTCCTGTTAAGTGACACTGCTCTCTATATGCTGAAGAAGACCGGTAATGCAGTTGAAATATTCTACCCAAATGTACAACACATTACATGTCTTGTCTGTGGACCCAATTGAATTGCAGAAGCAATTATGATACTGACAATAATTTGATATCCTCAATTAAATTAAAAGGAATGTGTAAAACTCTAGGGATATATCATTTTGAATGGTGCCAAAGCTGTAAATAAATTACTCATTTTAAAATGTTATTTTGTTCTATACAGATGTTTTTAAAAGTCCCTGCACATGTAGCTGCTTATAAAAAGAGCCTACCTGAGGCACTGTTACCCTCTCAGCCCATCCTTACTAGATGGGGGTAGTTGGTTGAAAACTGCGGTTTTTTACTATGTCATTTCTGATGCCATTAAACCAGTATGAAAGAAAACTGGTACACAGGTAATTGCAACAAAATTGATACATCAATATTCTAAAGTAAATACTACTTTCATTTTAGGCAATAAATAGTTTCTTGCCAGATGATGGTGTATGTATTAGAGATGCAGAGCAGCATTTCAATGCAAAAATGTGCAGCATGATTTAATTAACATTAAGACTAACTTCCCTAAATTTCCCTCTACTATAACAAAATGAGAAGATAGGTGTCTGCCACTGGTAGACTCAATGTCAATTTGTGAGGAGTTCCATAGATAGCTCAGTCATGCCCAAGGGAAAGTGGGAGTAGATGCAAAGAACAAATTGGACTGTGTTATAAACAAGAACCCAAACTACGGATACTTTTGTTCAGTGAAGAAGGTGAAAGCATGAATGAAGAACTTAATTAACAAATATGTTCATTCACATTTGCACCTATAACTTCTTGTTGTGTAGAGAGGTCATATCGTGCCTACAGAAATATTTTGGCTGATAAGCACAGGAACATAGGAGAAAATAATTGAAAAATGTTGTTAGTTGTTTACTGTGCAAAAAGGGGAGTGAATTAATAAGTTAGGAACGACAATAATAGTGCATATTTTAATGTATTTTTCATCTGATATTGTATGTATTGTAATTTAATAGTGCATGAACGTATGCATTTTTTTGGGATTTTATGTTGCATAGAATTCTTGTCTTTAGCCACAAACAATTCATCACAATTTGTGAAAATCAGTGATGTCCATACCTATAGTACTAGAGGGAAAAATGACCTTTTTTAGCCATTATTAAAGATGTCAATGGCCCAAAGTGGAGTTCAATGTACAGCAACAAAACTTGTTGATCATTTGCCCAATACCATAAAGTGTCTGGCCGATAGCAATTAGAATCTTTTCTCTTGCACATTCCTTATATTTCACAGAGGAATTTTTATTTAAAACTAGTATCCTTCTAAAAAAGGAACTAGTTTTTAAATGTATTTGCATGAAAAGGACTAAAAAATTATATCTTCATTAATAATATGTTATATATTAAAAACAAAGAATCCAAGATTTACCAAGCAGGAAAGCGCCGGTATGTTAATAATACAAGTACACATATAATATAAACTGACTTGTTCCATATCAGTTCGGTGAAAGAATTATTCAAATTATAGGACAATTGAGTAACCAATCAGTCAATTACTGTAAAACTCAATGAAAATTAAATACACTCATGGAGATTGAGTTAATAATTGAATCACTGAGTACTAAATACTAAAATGGATATGATGGGGTATCTAGCAGAATATTAAAGCACTGTACTGCATATATAAGCCCAGTAATTACTAAAGCTGGAATTTTTCCTTTAGCAATGATCAGTTTCACAAACAATTAAAGCACTCACTATTGAGATCACTTTACATAAAAAGAAGAAAGGTATAATGTAGAAAATTTTAGACCACGTTTTGTGCCATTTGAATTTTATAAAGTTACTGAAAATGCTGAAAATAGATTTCAGTAAACATAATTTGATGTTAAATGTACAGTTTGGTTTTAGAAGTGGTTTAACAACTGAAAGATGTCAGTGGCATGCTAAATATATTCTTTTTTCTCTTTTCTCTGTGAAGCACTGGATGGATTCAACAAAAAGCTGCAGATACTAGATGTCTTCTTTGATTTAACTAAGACACTTAATTGTGTTGATCATAAAACAATACTCTAGGAGTTGGTATAGGAAGAAAGAGCTCTCGTAAGCCCAGACAGGAGAGGGAGAATTAGTGGGATGTGTGCTACGAGAGATGGGAATTCTGACAGTGGCTGTCGAGGGTGCAGTGGAGGGGCAGAGGTAAATGAGATTTTATTTGTTGGTTTTATCATTGGACGGTGGTGTGTGGGGGGTGGGTTTGAATCACAAGGCAGGCTACTGTATCAGTGAGATTGGTGGCTTGCGGATGGGGGAGTGGGGATTGTGAAATAAGAGAAGCAGCTCACAATTGGTTCCTCTCATACTTTAAGAACAGACAACAAAAGGTCATTCTCTGTAGTAATGACATGGAGTCTCAATGGGCCACAGTTAGCTGGGGTTGCCCTAGGGGTCAGTGTTGAGACCACTACTGTTTCTTGCATGTCATAACTTCTAATATGACAAGTGATTCCACAATATCTTCTATGTTTGCTGATGGCACTAGATTAGTAGTGAAAGATGTAGACTGCAATGTAGGAAATGTATCAAACAATGTAGCTAAAGATATTTCATGACTTCTAGAAATAAATTGGTGGTAAATCACAGTAAGACACTGTTTTTACAGTTTCTAACACACAATTAAACTAAAACTGACATTTTGATTACACAGATTAGTCATTCCGAAATTTTGATTACACAGATTAGTGAGTCAGAACATACACGATTCTTAGGTATTCAGACAGATGCTGAATTGTCATGGAAAGCTCATGTTAAGGATTTTGTAAAAAAAAATTGAATGCCACTATATTTCCCATTAGAACAATATCTGCAAGAAATGATAGTACAGCATGAAAATTAGTCTATTTTCGCTTATTTTTGTTGTATTATGACATACAGGATTATATCCTGTTGTAACTCTTCTTATTAACTAACGGTATTTTAGGCACAGAAACAGGCAGTTCAAGTGATATCTGGTGTAAGTTTGCAAATCTCTTGTCAGTGCCCCTGTTCAGTAATGTGGGAACTCAACAGCCGCCTCTCAATCCATATTTTCTTTAACGTTGTTTGTTGTTAACAATATGAGTTTATTTCCAAGAATTAGCAGCTTTCACTCAGTTAATACTATGTAGAAATCTGATCTGCATTTGGATCACTCTTCCTTGATTCTTGTACAGAAAGATGTAAAGTATTCTGTTGTTTCTATTTTCAATAAGCTATCACAAGAAATAAAAATCTTAGCAATAATACACTGACTTTTATGTCTGAACTGAAGCATATCCTCTTGGTTCACTTTTTCTACTCAGCTGCTGCTAGTATAGCAGTTATGCCAAGAGTTCTTACCAGAGCAAGATCAGGTGATTAAGAACACTATCACAACTGCCTCACAGGCTGTGGGTCATACCCTGAAAATCTACACGGGATTTAAAAAAAACTAAATAAAATAAAAGAAATAGTAAGAATAATAATAACAAAACATAACTAATGTTCATGCATGTGGGATCACTGGTGCACCTGAACATGTCATGCAAGAGTGTCCTGCTCATGAAGACTTGTCGACTTATATCACATGTAATGAAACACCAAGGGAAATTTACACGGATAAAGAAAATGGCAGCAGGTGAGCAACATAATGACAAAGCTAGTAAGGAGCTAAAAAATATTCTTTCTCAGCAGATAAAAATTGCTGAAGCAAACAGAAAAATGTAACTCAATTACCAAGGAGTTCCAGTATTCTTTTCTTACATCTTCTAATACATAACCTCAGACTGGGAAAAAAAGAGTAACTACTTGCTCTGTTCAATGCACTCTTCCTTGAAATATAGCTACGTTTTTATATTGGCCTGTCAACTATCAGATTTTGTTACTTACTTTGGTGTGTTAACTTGGGCTGGCTGCCTCACTGGAACAGGTGTCGAGAAAGAACGAGGAGGTTTAAGAGGATAAGAATTGCTCTCACACCAGCCAACAGGGAAAATGTCCAGAGAATCAATATTGACTACGTATTGACGAGATCTGTAAAAGAAAGTTTCATACATATGGCAGAATGCATTGTCAAAAAAGATGAATAGTTTGGAATAAACATGAATTTTGTAAAATTAATAAGTGTGTTACAGTACAAAACGTAACACTTGTGTGTGTAGCAATTTATATCAGAAATTTATTAGACAATGAATTTTACTGATTTGTATGTACTTGAGTACATGCCTACTCTGCATACAGAACCAAGAAAGTGAATGGTGAGATTTGAGGATGAAACACGAACGCACTGTAGAATGAGATGGCAGAATGGTTAAGAACTTGGATATTCATTTATAAGAAGTGAGATTTACATCCTAATTTATGTTTCCTATGGTTTGTTTAATTTTCTTGAGGTGAATGCTATGATGGTTCTCTTAATGGCATGGAAGCTATGGAGGATTTCTTTACTTGCACTTCCCCAAATGAAGGGCAGGAAGATCCCATTGCTGATGATGTCACTAGAGGCAGACCACAAGCTGGTACAGAAGAAAGACATGTAAGGAAATTTATAATGTCCCTTCGAATATGCCTTAACTGATTTAAGAAAACCGCTTAGAACTAACTTGGATGGCCTCACTGCTCTTGCTAGTCCAGTACTTCACCACTACGCCACCTTACTTAATTTTTATGAGTTAGTGCTTCATCACAAATTATGTTGACAGTACCAGCTTTCCTTACTTTTTTAACAACAAATTAGATACGGTATTAGTACGCCATACTATTTACATATCTTCACAATTTCAATGAACAAAAAATTAATGTAATGCACTTAGTATAGCAGAACACAGAATAGAAACAATTGATAAATAAATTTTTTTGCTAGAATGCTGTTAGAGACTGGGTTATGTTGTCCTACTTTCCATTCAGAACTACTATTACTATGAGTTCAGTATTTATGAAAGATGCATTAGAATCGAAGCAGGTAATAACTGATGAAGAGAGAGAGATTACCTCTCTCGAGGCTCTGATTCGAGACGTATCCACAATAGGTGCTGAGTGATGTTTGCAATAGTTGCAGCACAAACACGGTCAGGATTATTTGGGTCAACAGCTTCCAAGGCTGCACCTTGACAAAATCCCATTTCAGAAGCAGAACGGCGTGGTGGAAAAAGTGCTGTGGGAGCAGTCTCAACACCAGGCATCTTTGACAAATAATTAACCCATGAAAAAGTCTCTCCATCATTACTCTGCCATCCCCGTGGAGGTGACAGAGTTATTCCGTTCTCTTCACACCAACCTGCACAGACAAAGATGTATATGTAGCTGAAAGATCTAACAACTGTGTTACAGAAGGGCAGAATTCAACTCCTATCAAAGCAGGGACTAGAGAAATTAGGACTTTGCTGCATATTCATGATTATAGGACAACTATACTAAAATCTTTCTTAAAGGACATCATAGACGCCATTGACTGCATAAAATATTTATTGTTACTATTGCAATTTCGGCCTTATGGCCATTTTCAAGTAAACTGCAAAAGTTACATTCTGTCAGAATATAAAACATGACTACATATCGTTGTCAAAATACAGCCTTTTGAATGTGAGTGTCCCACAAGATCCGATGAGTACGACACTTATTACATCGTAATATGTTGTTAAATACATACTGAACTGTCAATGTTACCACCGTTCTAATAATCTATCACACGTACGAGTTCAGGCGCACCTGAACTCGTGTCAGATAGTTTTATATTCTGGCAGAATGTAACTTTTGCAGTTTACTTGAAAAGGGCCACAAGGCCGAAATTGCAATAGTAACAATAAATATTTTATACAGTCAATGGCGACTATGATGTCCTTTAAGAAATATTATATGACTGTGAATCCCAACCATGAGAAGTTAATCATATACTAAAATCAATCTGTGACTATGTGGTAAAGAAATTCAACAATGGGAACAAGCTCTATAGCACATATTAAGTATTGTGAAACTGTAGGTTAGCCTGTCACATTGAATGTTAAAATAACTTAAGGGAATGCAGTTGAGCACTTTCTTCAACAACAGTCAGTATTTCAACAGGTGAACACTTACGATTTTCAAGACACAATAAAACATGAAACCACAGTGCTTGTCAGTTTAACCTTCAGTGGGTGAGGCTGTACATACATAGAGACCAAACGTCAGAGTACACAATGTAGCCGTACTAGTTGGCACAAGCCACCACTACTGCAACTATGCCAATTGCAGTAATAATATGTTGCAGCATTTCACCTTCGTGGACAGCCTCTGCACTTTGGTATGACCACCTGGTATGCAACCACTGGTATTACTGAAATCCAAGACACCACTTAGTATCACTACAAGGGAGCTACATGATCCTGGAGCATCTGCATGTCAACATGCCTAACCTTGTGACATATAAGTACTGACTGCTCAACCGGCAAATGCCATCGAATTGGCAATTACTGCGAAGCAAGCAATCCTCTTGTGGCCCGGAGAAGAATCATCACTCTCTGTCATCCAATGGTACCAATTGTCACTGCCTGTCACCCACAGGATATAGTCTGGCATCAGCTCTGAAGGGCAGAGATTCGAACTCTGTCCCTTCTAACCACCAATTCGCTTAGTGTCCACTGTTGCCGGGTGCCACAAGTCAGACATCAAGGGCCAGTGTTCACACTTCAGACATGCCCTGCATGTGACACAGCCGTAGTGGTCTGTAATGTCAGCAACTGAGGCAGCTCCATCGCCGCCCAGGAATGCCTACCTCACACAGTTGCTCCATGCTCAGGCCAGGCTGAGATGTGCCACCTCCATTTCTGAGGTCACTGGCATCCTTAATAACTATGCCCCAGGAACCAGAAGTGTGCAGTTGAATCTCTGTGTTATTACATTTCTTAGGAGATTGATACTGAGGCAATATTCTGCAATCATAGATTTGCCTGGATGTTTTAAGCATGTGTGGTGCTGCTTACTCTCTGTTCCACAGTACTAATGGCCTGACTGCAAGGAAATGAGGGTCCATCCTTGCACAAACTGAGAACATCCATTACATAGCTTGAAAGGGCCCTAATCTTGAATGGTGTCCCAAACAGCCCTTTACACTGTGCTCCTTTGGAATATGACCAAAATAGTATCTTATGTACAACAAAAAAGCTGTAGACTTAAATGTCACCTCGTTATTCTCATCATTCACCCAAATCATAATTGGGCCTTAGTGATCTGTCTCTCACAATACCCTTTCTGGCAAAAGGTAAACCAAGGTGGGCTAGCTCACTTGACAAACTTTCAGAATCTGGGATAATTTTGGGTCCTATGATGTATGATACAAAGTATCCCCTGAAAGTTAGCAAGATGGTGACAACAATTAGTCAGAAGATACAAAACAGTGTAAACTGGCTTCCTATAAATAGCATGTCCCAAGGTACTACCACCCTTCCTCCAGACCCACACATCCAGAATGGAAATGTAGGTGCCCTTTTCCATCTTCATAATATAGTGAATATTTTAGCAGACTGCAATGAGATGCTGTTGGGTAATGTGTCATTACTGATATAGTCATCTATGGTTGCTTATTGTGAATGTTGTCTTTCTGCAGATGTTGTCTTTTTGTTTCTGTGGTGGAACAGGTCTACACACTGACAGATTAAATTTTCATGCATACTGATCTCTCATTATGCTTGAATCTTCAAAATGATATAGAGATCACTTACTGTTATATCAGCTGTTCCTGAAGACATTACCCTGCTGCAGTTTCACAATATGTGTTAATATATGTCCCACTTTTCTGCAGAGTTGCACAGTTGTTGTCTAAATTCGGTTCCCATAATATAACTTCACGAGATCCTGCAGTACCTCACCAATAACTCATGTTGTTAGGATAATATCTAGACAGCAGCAGACACAGTTCATCATACCCTCCAGCCCCATATTCATGTTGAGGAAAGTCTGATGATCACTTGATATGCAATAAATGCTGCAAATAGGTTTTGTCAAAGATTTCCAGTTAAACATTCTAGAGTAATGAAGCTCACAAATTACAGAACCACGATCCTCAGATAAATAATTATCTGTTGAAGACTGTGAAACTACACCTGGATTCAGGTTACCTTATCAACAAGGTTGAGGTTACGGATATGAAAGTAGCTAAGATGATTGCAGGTACTAGTAGATGGGAACAATGGCAGGAGGGTGTCCACAATGAGGAAATCAAAGAAAAACTGGGAATGAACTCTATAGATGTAGCAGTCAGGGTGAACAGGCTTAGATGGTGGCGTCATGTTACACGCATGGGAGAAGCAAGGTTACCTAAGAGACTCATGGGTTCAATAGCAGAGGGTGGGAGGAGTCGGAGCAGACCACTGAGAAGGTACCTGGATTCGGTTAAGAATGATTTTGAAGTAATAGGTTTAACATCAGAAGAGGCACCAATGTTAGCACTGAATAGGGGATCATGGAGGAATTTTATAAGGGAAGCTATGCTCCAGACTGAACGCTGAAAGGCATAATCAGTCTTAAATGATGATGATGCTGTGAAACTACTACAAAACCTTTCTTTTCTTAAAAAAAAAATCTTTTTTTAAACTCAGGAGATACAAAGGACTACACTTATTAATAATAAAAAAAGATGGAGTAACCTGACTTTGTAATTAAATCATCAGTGTTGTTCAAGAGATTTATTCTTTATTATTCATGTCAGAAGAATCTCTGATATGTGTATGTTTGTAACAGTTATTTTTACAACAAGCAAGAAGCCTGTAATTGGTGGAGAGGCAGAAGGGAAGTTTCTGATAGCATGTTTCTAAAGCAACTATAGAGTACTTATAATGTTAAATTTAATACCAATAAAGCAGGAAAGATAGAGATTGATCTAAAATTGTAAATATGAATTGTACATTATTTTCTGAGCAAACCAATTGATAAATATATTAAATAAATAGGAGGCTAAGAAAACCAAACAATGGGAGCATCCCTTGGTGGACACAGGCTTCAAGGAAGAGACACTATGGTTGTTGCAACTGAGGGAACTGCTGAGGAGATGCAGATGGAATGTTGACAGTGACAGTTTCACATTATCAGGCAAGTGAGCGGGGGTGGCAGCTGACACTTCAGAGGGCTGTCACCAAAACCCTCAGTCTCCGACAAAGTGGTCCAGTATGTCATCCTCAGCCACCACTGTTGGTGAAAAGTCAACTGTTAGGTTGGGAGACTCTAGCCAGAAACTTGACGGGAATCAAATTGTACAGGGAAGAGTTCCATCCATAAAGCAATCAGCAATTTATTGCATCATACATTCCTGTCCTTAGAAAAGTGCATTAACTTCAGAGATTTGCTGGGACATCATCTAATAGCAGTCATTAACAGTGTGACACCTTTTAACAGGTCATACAGTGTTCATAACTGGTTTTTTGAACTGCTGTCTTCTCTTTCACAGAAGCCTTACTGAACTTGAATAGTTTCTTGCGGAACTTTGCTTGGGGCGCAAGATAGGATCAGTTAGGACACAACCTAGCACTGCTGCATCGACGGCCTAATCCTCAAGCCAATGAAAATAAATGGATGTTCACCTTATGTATAGCTGTTGTCATGTTCTTTCACTTGGACAATTCTGTTTCTGATGTGGCTTGTTGCTGGAGCCATCATTGCGCTTAATCTTTTTCTCAGCATTAATAGAAATGTAAAGGCCAGTAGAAGCTATTAGCAGTTTTGATTCTTAGTGTATACATTTAGCTTATTCTGGCATTGCTATTTCTGCTAATTACAAACAACAATACTGTTGAGAGTGAGAAGTGGCCATTTCATATGTAAGAAGTTGTGTGTCGGGGAATAGCAGTAGCAGGCATGAAGTGTCTTGACATTATCATCATGAGGTTGAAGCTCTTTTGTCCGTGCTTGCTTTAACAATATATATGTTTTTGCACGGGGGTCTGCCTTCACCTCAGGAAAACCACACCATGTGGTAAAAAGGTGTGAATACATAATTTTATGTGTTCTTCAAAAATTTGTAAATGTGATTTAAAAACTAATATTTACATGTGTACAGACAGTAAAGAACATTCTTTATGTTTAAGAGGCATAAAATAAAACCCCACTGATGATGCTGCAACTGCAGTGAAACATGTTTCAGATACAAAAATAAAATTGTGTTTTGTTAAAGGTAGACCTCATCCAAAAACATTTGTATTGTCTTGACATTGTAAGAAAGAGAGAGAGTAGTCTGGCCAATTGACTGTGGGGCGTCAAGGAGGAGATGATCCTTCTTTCTTTGTGTATTTTTTGATAACGAGTTGACAGGTGAGGCATATTCAAAAAATGAAAGGAGGTTTAAATGTATCAAAAAATCAATGTCCACCTGTCTGTCTGTTAATAACCCTTTTTCTATGGAGCAGGTACACATATCAAGTTGAAATATAACTCACATAATAAGGCCCATGGTCCCTTGGCAGATTAACATACGTCAATGCAGTCAAAAGATCGGGCATTCATACCTCATATTCTGATAAAACTCATTTGTTAACACCTATAAGGTACTTCCTGTTGGCCTAGAATCATGAAATTTGACAAAAAACAAGGATTCACAATGTTACCAAATGAAAAAAAATCTGGAAGCTGTAATTTTGTAATTATACCAAACGAAATAAAGGTTTTTTATTTCATTTTTTAAAAATTTTTTAGTCTCACTCTGTTCATCTGTCTATTAAGACACCTATTTCTCAGGAACAGGTAGACGTATCAAGTTGAAAAATACTAAGGTCTATAGGTCCTTGAGAGGTGCAATAAATGTAACAATCTGGCCATTTAAGTTACATATTTTGGTACATTCCTCAAAACCTACAGGGTACTTTCCATTTACCTACAGTGATGAAATCTGAAGAAGAAACAAGGTTTCACAGTACAAGTAAAAGAAAAATTCGAAAACTGTTAATACATAATCATATCACATGAAAAAAATATTTCTTTTGTCATTTTTTATCTGGCATCAGACTTAAAAGTTCAGACAATCACAGTTTGGGTGCAATCAGGTTGACTGTTACATACATAACTTGAAATGCCATACCTACATGCAGCAATCTCTCCCAGATATCTGGTGATGGATAAATTTTGAAACATATCATATGAGTCATTCCTTGCCTGATGTTTGACTTTTACTATTGCAACCCAGTCAGCCTGAATATAGAACTAAGTATAATAATAATGGTCGCTTGCCTCCAACCTGACTTTATGTCACATTTATATTACTGAATTTAAAACATTCTCGAAAATCTTGGAATCCATGGGACCAACATCTCGCCAGTATCAATGTCAATAAGAAGCAAAAATGGTTGAGTTTCTCGAATCCTGGTATGGATGAACTGTATATATAGGTAATTCAGTTTGTATGGAATCTTCCCAGTCCAAGAGTCTTACTTGCATCTTACCAAAGTGATCCTGTAAGAATTTTGTTATTCCAACTGATGTACAGCACCCTAAAAATTAGGAGTAATCTAACTTACAGGATCCTTGTTAGCATGCTACCAAGGATTTAACACAAGCTGGAAAAAAAATTACAATGTTTCAGTGGATAGATCAATGGAATGCTAGCTTCACTAACAGAATGACGATGTCTGATAGCAACAGGAGAAAGCCGGGAAGTGTTACACGTCATTATTGATGGTAGAAGTTTTGAATGGCATTATGTACTATGTGAAAAGTGAAACTGATGAAGAAGACCTCATGATGGATTTTTTTTTTCTTTTGCTGATTAATTCCTTTTAAGATAATCTAATCATAGATCAAGGAAGACGTTGCTACAATACAGACTGCCATATATTGTCCATTGAGACAGTTGGGTAGAGAGAAAATGAAATATTATGACCTCACTGCTTCCGGATTGCACACAGTTTCGCAGTGTGGACTGAGAATTTGTTACAGAATTATTTCGAAGATATGATCAAGAAAGGAAAAACTTCTGGGTTTAACACCCAATTGATGATGAAGTCATTAGAGACAGAGCAAGCTTGGATATCTGTGGCTTCTTACGCTCTCTGGCACCTCCCCTGAGTCATACTATTCTCTCTGACACCTCCCTTGTGTCATCCTACTCCCTCTGGCCCTTCCCCTTCCTCCTTTTCTCTCCTCGTCCTGACAACAAATGGGTCCTTTCCGTCTACAGACTGAGTGACCATCTCCTCCTTTACAAGTTTTTCCAACTCATCCATCCTGTCCTGAGCAAAGAACAGACTATTTCTGGAGGCCTGGCATAGTTTCTTTCACTTTTAAACGTTTCTCAACAGCAAATAATTGTAATGCAAACTGTGAAGATCACTACTGACCAACCAATGTTGTTCTGCTAAAGAGATGCAACCAGTAAGACCTTAACAATGCAGTACAGAGACTCAAGACAGCACGAGGATAATAATTTCGCAGTGCAACGGCGAAGGGGTCATCTTTATTTGTGAACATTGCTATATCGTTGCGGGCTACATATTGGGAGCTATACCAAATGCAAAAGTCATCATCATACAGACTGGAGGGGTGGTGGGGTGGGGGAGTGTGGGGGGGGGGGGTGGCAGGGGGGGGGGGGCAGGGGGGGGGGGCAAGGGGCGGGGTAACCAATGGTCCAATGGAAGTCATTAGCTCACTGATGGCAGTGATTCAGACCAGAGCCCGGTGGGGCAGTGTTCCCTTGCACTCATCACAAGCTGACAGATACCAACTCTAGCCCGAAATAACTGGTAGGATATGTAGTAACCTAGTAATACACAAAACTGGTCCACATAACATACATATGGCTTTATTCTTAAACTTCTCAACAATAATAGAAATAAGTTTCTTGTGAATCCAGACGTAACAAGACACAAAACAACTGCTGCGAACAGTGCAACTGGATGAACATAGAGAGTGTATGTCAGTGCTGCTCCACACATACATATGTGCAAGTTGTCAGCAGACAGTGTGGCAGAGACTGCGCCATGTGTACGTCTCCCATAGGGGCCTCCAGGGGCCAGCCAGCCAGCCAGTTGATGGCTGATTGAAACGTACACAAGCAGCGACCCACACTTGGCGCACTCACACTCACACGAACTAGTAGTTGGAAACAGCACATCTCTCCCTCGTGTGAATTATCCACCCACTCAATGGAGGAGACACTAGCCGTGTGGCGAGAGACGTATCCATTGGATCCGGAGCGGTGGTAGCTGGTGCCAATGGAGGGGGCAGGAAGATGGGCTAGGTAGGCATCAGAGCATAAGGCCACAACATGTGGGGATGTGTGCATGCACGAGGGCGGTGGGCTCCGACAACACCTGATGACAACACCGGAGAGGAGCGTGCCATTTCCTGCACTGTCAACAGCAGGCAGGTCCCAGTGTGGAGGAGACAGGGCTGGGTCCACTGGCAATGATGGATCAGGCAAGGATGGCGAGAGGGCCGGTGGAGGCAGCCCGACTGGAACAGCAGGCTGCGGCAATGAACACAAAGGCCAGAGATGGACCGGCACAGAGCACTAGGAAGTTGTAATTCCAGGATGCCACACGTGGAGGAGGCAGCCAATGAGACAGAGGCAACTCCACAGAAGGTGATGACGGGCTCGAGGCGGAGGGAGTGGGGCAGGCTGCGATGACGAAGGCCGCACACACAAACCAGTGGCTTCTGGCAGCAAGCAGGGGCACAACTAATCAAAGTGGTGCACTACTAGCCCATCGGCTGTACAGATATCACAAAGATGGCGTCCCCTGTGATGGACAACAGTGGTCAGTATCTACTTGGGCTGGCGATCAAACCTTTGCACTCAAACCGGCGATCCTGGCGTGAAGTGGTCAGACAAAACTGTGCAGGTGTGGTGTATGCTGCAGAAGGTGGAGGTGCTTGCGTGGCTGCCGGTTGTGAAGCAACTCAGCAGGTCTTCAGAAAATGGAGAAGAGCATCATTCATCGAAGAATCCTCAACAAACTTTTTCATTTGGGACTTGAACATACACACTAGTTGTTCTGACTCACCATTGGATTGAGGATGCAAAGATGGAGCCATAACATGAGGAATGCTGTGAAGGAACAAAACAATTTAAAGGCGTGAGAAACAAACTGGGGCCCCATTATCAGAAACTATTGTAGAAAGCAAGCCTTCAATAGGAAAAACCCTCAAAACCACACGAATTGTGACCTCAACTGATGTCATCGCACGCTGAAGAATGTAAGAAAACCAGGAAAATGCATCCACAACCAAGAGCCAGCAGGAATTCGAGAAGGGATGTGAGAAGTCTACACGAATGCATCCTGTAACTGGTGGGGAGTGGGCCAGGGGGAACAGAGACACCATGGGAGCTGCCAGTTGTCGGGCACACTGCTCACAAGCTGCGACAAAATGGACAATTTCGCCACTAACCCCTGGCCAATCGACATGTCACCTAGCAAACAGTATAGTGCGCAAAACTCCTCAATGACGCTCGTGGAAAAGACACAGACCTCCTACTACAACACGGGGGGAAAGACTACACTGGGAAAGAGGTCTTCCTTGGACAACAGTGAAACATCGCCAAAAACAGAGACACAATACTGTAAGGAAATATAATTGCTCAGGGGGTCTGAAGTCCATCCTGACAGTTTATCTCACCAGCACAGTTGAGCAAACCAAACCACCTGACAGAGAACCAAACCAGCAGCAACAGCAGCTGCTATGCACAAGCTCGTGATTGTGAAACCCTAGACCAGGGCCTGCCTTTCAGTATCTGTGTAAAAGTAAGTCAGAAAACTCCTCACACAGTGTTTCCAGTCGAGAATACAGTACCTGATTCAACACAACGTGAACTGTGTCAGTAAAAGAAAACCCAAATGACTGAAATGCATCCGCCCTGAAGAAGTTCTCAACACCAGCATCAGCAGCCACCACCAAAAATGTAATGAAACAAATCACTGACTTGTAAGAAGCAAATGACACAAATTATCCCAATGGTGCATTGTTAGAACTGACTAGTTTCTATATGACCACTGCAACACTGACAAGCCTTAACTCACGTAAGTTTAAGAATTCAATAATGTCACTGCAGCACCCCTGTCAACCAGTAAGCCGGGGCACATAGCGAAAAACATTTAACTCAATAAACAACTTTGGAGAGGTCACAAGCATTGGAGTCACACAGTTTGCATCCATGTCCATACCATGAGTGAACTTCGGCAAACTACACACGGAGGCAATATGGCCTGTTATCTGGCAAGCATTACAAGCAACCCAGCATTTAGGCATATTGAAAAAACATGCTGGAAAAACAGAAAGGGCAATACGGCAAGAGAGAATGCTGATGCTGGGGCTGTAACGGTCATGTCTGCTAGGCACTGGGTCCACATGTTTACCACCGCCACTACCGTTTCCTCATGCGAGCTAACTGTCATCCTAGACGGCACTTCTAGTGACATACTGCCACATCGCCCCATGCTTCAATTTGGCCACCTGCTGCCCTAGAAACTTCAATAGACTGTGCTATTCGCAAAACTTCTGCCAATGGGGTTTTTACACAGAGTAAAGCCTTCTGACGCACTTCTTTGTCCGGAGCTAAATAGATAATTGTATCCGTCATAGTCAGAATAAGTTTAATTAGGGGTATCAGTAACTGTCTGTTAATGGAAGTTGACAAAGTGGTCATTGCTGAAGTAAGCTGTTCGATCAAGGGCGGTAGCATGATGTCCATAGAGACTAACTTGATGAAACTACAATGAAAGACTGTACATGCAGAAATGTTCCAAACTCATTGCTAATCCAATAATACACTAAAGCAATCCAAACAACACAAATAATATGGTTTTATTCATAAACCTCTGAACAATAACAGAAATAAGCCTTTTGTGAATCCATGTGAAGACGCATAACAAATTATGTAAATGTATTAAAAACAAAGATTCCAAGACTTACCAAGCGGGAAAGCGTCGGTAGACAGGCACAATAAAATAACACACAAACACACATACAAAATTTCTAGCTTTAGCAACCAACGGTTGCTTCTTCAGGAAAGAGGGAAAGACGAAAGGATGTGGGTTTTAAGGGAGAGAGTAAGGAGCCATTCCAATCTCGGGAGCGGAAAGACTTATATACACGCGCGCGCGCACACACACACACACACACACACACACACACACACACACACACACATCCATCCATACATATACAGACACAGCCCCATATGTCTGCTTGTGTCTGTATATGTAAGGATGGATGTGTGTGTGTGTGTGTGTGTGTGTGTGTGTGTGTGTGTGTGTGCGTGCGTGCGTGTGCGCGCGCGCGCGTGCGAGTATATACCTATCCTTTTTTCCCCCTAAGGTAAGTCTTTCGCTCCCGGGATTGGAATGACTCCTTACCCTCTCCCTTAAAACCCACATCGTTTCGTCTTTCCCTCTCCTTCCCTCTTTCCTGAAGAAGCAACCGTTGGTTGCAAAAGCTAGAAATTTTGTGTGTGTGTTTGTGTGCTATTTTATTGTGCCTGTCTACCGGCGCTTTCCCGCTTGGTAAGTCTTGGAATCTTTGTTTTTAATATATTTTTCCCATGTGGAAGTTTCTTTCTATTTTATTTAAATTATGTAAATGGTATGACAAGAGTAAAACTGGATGAAGACAGTAGGAGTCTGCAGCACTGGTCCATGCTTACATATATGTGAGTCACAGGCAGACAGTATGGTAGAGACTGCGCCATTGGCGTGCCTCCTACAGGCGGCCGGTCCAATGCTGATACAGCTGCCAGCTGATTGGAGCACACGTGCGTGGTGACACCACACTTGCACTCACATGCACTAGTAACAAGAAAAAAATTGACAAATAAAGATTGGTAGAGCGGCTTGAAAGCCCCAGGAATAGTGAGAAAGAAAAATGTAATGGCACCAAGTAGTGTCGAATGACTTATGCATGTCAAAAAAGATGCAATCAGGCACTGGATTTTAGAAATGTGTAGTCAGGTTGCTGGTTTGTCAGTTGTGGATCATCACTCCCAGAAACCACACTAATAGGGGAAGAAAAGGTCCCACGATTTGAGAACCCAGTATAACCATTGGGCTGTTATCGTTTCAAGCAATTTACAGAGCATGTTAGTGAGTTAATCAGTCAGTAGCTGTCTATAGACTCTGAAGGAAGAAAACCGGACTAATTGTTGCTCTTTTGTAGCCTAGAAGACTATGAAGCTTGCCCCATACCTGGGATTATGAGGCATGCTTCACAAGGACGAGGCATAATACTGCACACAATCAGGTAGTGAGCTTGAGTGCGAAGCTGCTTAAACGTGAGGACGGTGGTGTTTGAAGGATGCTACTTGAGACATTGTGCGATCATTCAATGATTGTGAATAGCTGTTGCAATGTCTTTGGTCTACCACAATGCCAGCAGTGATAAAAAGGACCTTACAGAAAGGGGAACAGCAGTTCCAGCAGTGTGGGTGATCAGGTTGGAGACATCTACTGCAACCTTATCAATGCTACCTGACACAGAGTGGAGAAAAGTGACAACAGAAGTACACAACTGCCAGACGGCTCTTCAAAGAGCTAAACACGGTAACTGGTCAGTTGGTGGTGACAGGTAAGTAACAGGATCACCAGAAAATAGTCACTGTCAAAGGATCGTTGTGTAGCGACAATTTTAGCAAAGGAACAAGACTGGGAGAAGAGATCATAAGCTCAACAGCCAAAAAGATTCTGTGGGTAACACTGAAGTGAGTAGGAGTACCGTCATTAAGGAGACACCGATCAAGGTTGTGTGAGGCCTGGCACTGCCGTGCTGAAAGAGAGGGTGCCCCATGTGTGGAAAACCTCTTTGAATTCGAAACTCAAACACAGCACTTACATAGTTAAGTCACACAACGCAACACATGTCACACACTTTACTCTTTCTTCATTACAATTAACCTTTTCATGGAGGGTGAAGGTCCTTAGCATGGGGTAACACGATAATTTAAAATGTGCCTCCTGTACAAACATACATACTAGTTTTGTCATTCATTAATGTTTATTGTAGTAAGAATAATTTCAGGAACAATTTATTGAAATTTTAACAACCAATCACAGTTTTCAAACAAAAGTAACACTTAAAAGCTAGAAGGAAACATGTCGTGTACTATCCATCAGCTTTAGAACTGATCTGAAAGGAGTAAATACACAGTCATAAAAATCTTGATCATTTAGCTAGTGATCTAAGGAAACTACATTATAAAAAGAATTTTAAATGAAAATACTTACAAAAAGCAACCCCAGTCTATACAAGAATTTCTTAACAGGCAATACTATCACATACAAGTGAATGTTTTTGCTGTTATGGTAAATTAGAATAAAGGGCAGCTACGCACACCAAAAAATTCAACAGATAAGTGGTTGCCTATTTTATACAAAGGTCGTTGTAAAAGTCATGGCAAATATTTCTTGTCTCAAACATGATAACAAATTAAAAAATTCTTAAATATGTAAATGGAAGGTTAGTTTATATGTAACCATTGCATGTAGGGAGATGGATGAGCGTGCACACCGCCATGAAGATATAGCACGAGAGCAAAGACGAAAAAAGTTTGTCTTTGCATACGTATTTTACTGTCAACTGCAAAAGTACGCAATAGTACATTACATTACAATCAATGTGCATTCCATAGCATCAAAACCCTCCCTAAGAATCTGCAGAAGCATAATGTGGTGGTAGATGGCAGTCCTTTCCAAGAGAACCAACTGGGAAGAGAGGTCACGGTGTGAGTTCAGCAGCCATCAAGGATGGATGTTACCTCCCTTGTACAGTGGTCTTATGTAAGGATTGCAGTTCACCGTGGAAGGAATGCACGGCACTGTCACGGGGAGCTTATGGAAGCAGTAGGAAATGCTGTTCTACCATACTGAATGGTTGCTTGGTGGTCAGATGTATTCAGGCATTGCTGACATGCACTGACTGTGCTACCTGTCAGTGTTTGTACGGACTGTGCCCATACCCACATCGCCCAATGCTTGGAGAATGACAGAAGGTGGATGCTGCAGGAATTATAGTGCCATACTGGTATTGAAAAGACAATTATTAACAGGAGTTCTAGCAATGAGCAACATATGCATGAAGTTACTGCAACATGGGTGCCTCATGCACTAAGTAAAGTGGAAAAGTGGACACATTATGAAGCTTGTCCTGTACATCTAGCATGTTATGAGGGAAAGTGAGACGATATGCTTATGAGAATATCGACATAGATGAATTTTGGGCCAGGTCCTGTGAGCCAGAATTGAAACACCAGTCCACAAAACAGTGTCATCCAGGTTCACCATGCAGACAGACATTTTGTCGCAATCCATCTCTGATCAAGTTAATGGCCTATGACACTAAAGGAGTGATTTTAAGCCATTTGGTCACACTTGGACAAACTGTTAATGCATTGTACTACTGTCACACTTTCCTGCAATGACACCTATGATGGACTATTCGAGGGAAATGTCCTGACTACATAATGTGTTAATCCTTCAGGACAATGTGAGAGCCCGTAAGGCAGCATATGTGCAGAATTGGCTCACACAACAGACCTCGAGTATTCGGTGTCTACCACAGCATTCACAGTGTGTGATGGATTCATTGGGAGACTATTTCAAGGGACTCTGAGATGCAGCAGGTCTGTGTTCCTGCCCTGTACTATAGCATACTGTGGCAACTGACAGTAAAACATGTTTGAAATGACAATTTTTTTTTTGTCTTGTTTCTCACACTGTATCTGCATTGCAGAGTGTGTGTTCATCCAGCTCGCTAAATGTAATGTTTACATATGAACTAACCTTCCATTTGCATATTTCTGAATTTTTTAATTTGTTACCAATTTTGAGACAAAAAAAAAGGTTGCCATGACTTTTTCATTAACCCTCATATATATAATTCAGTTGAGATTTTTATTCTCACAGGGTCAATTTTATTTTTTTTTTAAATACAGTGGGTATATCACTTCTCATAACTATTTTGACTGTATATAATCCTCTGCATGTTCACAGCAATAAGGTTAATTAACGTCAGAATAGCTTTTGAAGATAATGTGCTTGTTAGCGGTCCGTTACTAATATAATAATTGACTTATTTATTAGTGCCTCTGGAAATACCATTCATATTTTTGAATTATTTTCAAGTTTACTCAAAACTACCTTCAATTTTTTCAGTTGTTTTTTGGTTTATAGGGGCAGTATAACGGACACCTTTACAGAACAAAAAAATGGATATGAACTTGTGCTGTTAATAGATCTGACAATCACAAAAATCATATGACCCATAGATTTTCACAAAGGAAAAATAAGGGAAGAATCAACAAATTCACTTACCAGCAGGGAAGATATATGGGTGGTCAGCTGTGCACAAGCAAATGCCACGTGTTCCAATGCTGTCTGGGCCACACCCATCTATTCTGATAAGAAAATAATTTTCATCAAAAACTCGGGCAACTGTTGCTGGTCTTATATCAGTATGTGTTTTTGGGTCAAGTGCCTCGAGTTTCATTCCAACTTTAAAACCATGTAGAGGTACAGATACCCTGTTCTGAGAAATAACCATTCTTAATGCACTGAAGAATACTGATGACTTCAGAATAATATGCAGTGGTACAGGCAAACTGTTCTCATGGAAAATAAATAACCATTTTTAAACCACTGAAGAATATTGATAATTTCTGAATAATAACTTACAATTTCACAGCAAAACATTATTAATTAGATAATTTTTATAACCAGCAGTAACTGTCAGAGTGTTTACGTAACTGAAACTTGCCACTTGATACTAAAAAGTGTGAACTGTAAAAAAAGAGAATAATAGTCTTAAGTTGTATTACATCAAATCTTGCAGCAACGTGTAACACGGAAATCAAATCTGTGTAATTAGGTTTTACTTACGACAAAGTTAGAGAAAGGACTACTTGATGGAAACAGTTAATAATACTTCTCTAACATACCACCACCCCAATCATCTGGATACAGAAACAGACAATGGCGGCAATATTATTTGTATGGCACTAATTTGGGCACACATTACCCATAGTCATAAAGTTTAGTATTCAGCACATTTTTGGCCAAAGAGTTAGTGCCAATTTTGGTTTACCCACACTATGTGGCTCAGGGCAGTGACCAGTTTAGTTTGTGAGCGACTACTACACAAAAGAAAGAACGAAAATGTTCTGGGTGCAAATTCGAGTCAGAATACAGTTTTAATCTGTCAGCAAGTTTCAAAACAGTGCACATTCTGCTGAATAGCAAAAGATTAATACTGGTAACAACAGTACACTCATAAAAGTGTAACATACTAAGAAATAACAGAGTAATCTATGGAAATGTGTAGCAGAGTCAGATAACGTTCTCACAACAGCATCAACGCTGCTGGTATCGAGGCCAACTGCATCTGACACCCGTGTTTCTGGCATTATATATGACTTGACTTGGAATACATATCTCAGATAGTTTCTGCTGTTTTGCATATTTATCAAATCCTGATATTTATGATAATCTGATTTGGTATTGTCTTATAGTAAAACGTTTATGCACTGCTTCACAAATTACAACTCATGTTCATAAATGCTTGTTGTTCAGTGTAGTTTGTTGTCCGTTAGTGGCAGCTAGATTAAGTTTCAGCAAGTGTCAGAAGAAAGTGAAGTCGTCACTTAAATCATTACTGGCCAACCTACATAGTCATAGTTGATAGCAGAATTTTCTGTGCTCAGATTGGAACTTGTCTTGTGTAAAATTTTTAATTTGGGATGGGATTTTGCTTATAGCTCCTGACCAGAAAGTTTGAGCTTGTGTTCTTGAAAAGCCTGATCTTAGGCAAAATGAGGTTGCTCAAAAAGCTCAGTTTATTGAAAATGCATCAGCAGCATAATGAGCATCTGAATTTACTTGTGAGCTGTACAATGTGCATCCACTGTTGACTAAAATGTGGCAAAGGTGCACTCCAGACAATGCCATTTCCTAAAGTCAACTGATGACAAGACAAAGCAGTCATCTGCAGACTACGAGGCACCAACAAATGAAAGTGCAGGTATGCCAATTAGGAATGTAGTTAGCTATTCCTCCCCACTATTGGCTCAAGCAAAAATGGCAATATCATTTAGAAGGAAATTCTAGTAGCAGTTACCATAGAGATAGTTCACAAAGTGTAACAAAAGCAAGGAAATCCTGTACTGAATGTTTCTACAATCGAAGACGGGGCAACTGTCCTTAGCAAAATACTATATGTTTTGCTTGCAATGAACATGTGTATGTGGCTGACACCTGTTAAAGTCACTCAGGATGGCATCAGTTGATAGTAACACTCCATTTGAACTGATGAAACCACAATTCATCAGCAGTGTGGGTGGGATTTTCAAGTCGATACCAGACCATCCTCATCCCAAATTAATGAACAACTGGCATATCAACCTTTGGAGACACCTAATCATCATCTACTAGCACACAATATTCAATCTATCGTTTTAAAGCTTAAGTAACAGTCAATGTTAAAAACATATATGTAGACCAGTAACATTTCTTGTAGTGTTTTTAGCAATCGCAACTAACATTTTTGGTATTGACACCTTTATCAGTTTGGTTTTCAAATACAAGATCTAGTTAATATAATCTCTAACAGTATTTTGTCCACTGATTAGGACTCTGGCCTGAATCTAACCTGGATTCTGTACAAAATTTTGAAGAGCGCATACCATTCAATCTATGCTGCTACTCATTTATCCCAAGCAAGCTAAGCATGTGCCTTTCGCCATGAATGAACTAGTTGAAGCACAATTTGGTCATTTGGAGCCATCAGTTGTTGTGACACAAATTGTTTCAAGCCAATGATCAACATCTATGGTTGTAATTTTAAAGAATCAATCAAGGCTCAATTTAATGTAGATGCTTATCTTATTCCAAACCTGGCAAAGTTATCTCAAAGGCCAAATGTATTGTAATCAGACTTCTCTGACACATCTGCAATTTACCCTTCAACGAAGAATTAAAGCATTTTATAGTAGTCAATAAATATGACATTTGAGTTGCATCAATATAACATATTATCTTTTGGTGTTGTGAGGATGCCCTACTACTTTAAAATCATTGATTATTGCTGTATCCAAGGACGATAATGGAATATCTACAATCCACTCAGGAGAGTAGTGCTGCACACCTTACAGAACACCAGCAATGGGACACTGCAAAAGAAGTAGCACCACATCTCTCACCGGTAATCAACCACCAGCAACCAGCCATGTGTAGAGTGGCGGCCAGTTACCATGCGCTAATGTGCTAAAGCACATTGTAAACATCACACTACAATTATGCTATTTCTCTTTGAATGAGAGCTGGAAATCACCCTAAAATTACACCATTTCTCTTCGAATGTGTTCTTGTATGCAAATAAAATGGACAGAAACATGACTTGTAGTGTTCTCTCTGCAATGATTAGAAACTAGTGTCCAGTGCTGACAAGATTGTTAGCTGCACTATGATCAACTCAGAAAAGGACACAGTGTCTACTTTTGATGTGATGTCACTCCTGCCCACACTGCAAGTGCTACATTGCTCACAGCACCAAGTCAACATTTTCCTTGAAACTGCATTAGCATATTGTGCAGGTGCAAAATATGAGGAATTTCTGGAAAGCCGTTGCGACTGAGTGGTCTAGCACATGGACTGGCAGTTCGTTGTCTTGTGTGTGATTAACTTCTGTCTTTTTTCATTTTATTTGGTTTTATTCCTTGCAATGTTAAACAATTAATTATAAAATTTAAATAGACTCAAACAGTTCAATTTGTATACGTAAAATTAATACTTTCCATTCAGTTAGCATTACTATCTTTGTAAGTCTAAAGGCTATGGTCACAACATCGTAGCACATTTGTACAGTTCTGCACAAGCCATCACTGCGCCTACAGGATGGCTACTCAAACTTAGAAAAAAAAATTCAATGAGAAATACATGTGTAAGGGGGAAGATGGTGTCATGAAGCTCCTGATAAATTAATGGTGGGGGGAGGCGGCAGGAGGGTGGTAGCATACCACAACTATGGCTTTTCTTTCAGCTGAGCTATACACCAGCTATAACCACAGTTTTTAAATATTGATAATTTATATGGGTTAATATTCAGATAACTAACACATTTCAATATATTAAATATTTTAAATTTGTGCTCCATAAAACTCAATAAAGTTCAATTTAAATGCAAGGTTATACATGCAGAATTCCCTGAGAACTCCAGGTTTTCTAAAAGAACTTCCAACCTGACCTATAAAAGGGTGTCCACAGATTTTCAGAGGATCAAATTTATGATCTTTTCATGCCTTTTGCATTACCTCTTTAGTTATATTCATGGCCTCTTGAAGATATGCACGGTACAATGTCAAAAGTGCTTTTTTATGAACCTGAAAGCTGGTTGAAATGAAAGCTGAATGTAATAATTCTTAAATCACTTATGTCAGCATGAATAATGTAATTATGTATGACTTAGTAAAATATTCATAAAATACTGTAAAAACATAACTTTCATATAGGACAGGTATGACTATTTTCAGATATACTTGTCATGACATCAATTAAAACACAAATTGTTTTAACATAGTAATGTAGTGAAAACTTACAGTTTTCCTTTAGACAATATAACAATTTTGAAGGTACAAAATTTATGTCAAATGTTTAACTTCACAGTAAAAGATTCAATGTTTAAGGTTTTTAGCTAAACTTTAAATTTCAATATTGAAAACTTCGGCTGCTAATTTTGTCTTTTCCCGCATCTGCTTTTTATTTTTGAACACTTTTATTTCTTGAACTATTCTTCTTCTTTTAAGATTGGCCACTTCATTTCCATCAGATTTTTTTCTTTTTTAAGGCTTCTCTACCTTTTGATGAAGTATTTTTCACAGTTAGTATCATAGATTTTGTAATGTCCACATTCACTTGTTTCTCATTATTAAGTAAACCACCTAATATTTGTACTGCAATATGAACACTTCTTTCTGCAACCATTGTATCTTCTTCTAAGTTTTCGACTAAAACTTCTTTGTTAATAGAACAGCCTCTTTCAACTTCAGCATTTCCTGGAAACATGCATAACAGCTTCTTTAAGAACTCAATGAAGTCATGGTTTACACTTTGCATTGAATTAGAAAGTGATCAAGTTTGTCCTCCTTTGGATTGAACTTTTTTGGATGTTTTTCAGAATATTCACAGAAATTAAAGTATTCGTTTTTCACTATATCAGCTGCTGATGGAGTCTTATGTTTCTTTGACACAAATTCTTCCAATGCAATTTTCACTACAGAATTTCTCAAAATGAAGCCCTGCTTAACTTTGGGTGATAAGCTTGGTTCATCTTTGACTGTCTTTTAATTTTAAAGAACTCTTCTCAGCAATTTTTAGATACAGACTTTGCAAACACCTGTGACTCATTTCTGAGAATAAGGACATTCTTTTCCTCATACAGGATGCCCCATGAAAGACACCGATTAGGGGTCCGTAGGTCGCACGGTGCAATTGCCAGCTATTGCCGCTGCATCTGCCGGTTGTCACTAGGCATAGTTGTCGGACACCAATTTTTCTCACATGCCCCATACACTGTACGACAGTGTACTGGTGTCTTCTTTTGAGTTTTTTGTCAAGTTTAATTCCTTCAAATATTGTCGCTAGACGTCACTTTTGCAATTGTGCTGAGCCCATGGATTTCCCTGCTCATATGTCGCAGGGCCCGGTCCTCAGACAGAAATACCGTGTGTGTGTCTTCTATACTGTGCAGCTGAGTGTTTAGGTGTATATGATATATGTTTAGGTGTTTTGTTTTGAGTTTCCTGTCAAGTTTCCATTCGGTATGATACACAACGAGGATAAATAGGTGTTTCTTGTGTTGAGCTATGCAAAAACAGAACTACATGTAGAATGTCGTCAAATTCATAAGAAATTTTCCCAGTGTGCATGTTCTCAATGATTCAATGATTAGTGAAGAAATTTCAAGAGACTGGATCCGTGTTACACAAACAAAGGCCTAGAGAACCTTGTGTTTCAAAAAATCAGACTGGACAGGGGATGCCTTGTAAAGGTGTCCAAGAAAATCTCTGTGCAGTTTGGCATTTCAGACTGGTGTGTCAGGAGCACCTGCTCACAGAGCTGTGCACAAACAGTAATTGAAACCATACCAAATAACAGTAGTGCATCAACTGAGGAACTCAGATACTGTTGTTGGATGTCGTCATTGCAACAGGCTGTTACAGTCTGTGCGCGATGGGAAAGTTGATCCTGAGATGCTTTTTTTTTTTTCTGATGAAACGTGGCTGCATTTGTCAGGGTATGTAAATTCTCAGAACAATCCACATTGGAGCTTCGAAAATCTTCATGAATTACATCAACAACCCCTGCATGATGGGTAAAGAGGAGTGTGGTGCGCAATTAGTGCAAGATTTATTACTGGAGCAATCTTTTTCCACAAAACAATACATTCTGACAGGTATGTGAACAACAAACTGCATCCTTTTTTCGGGAACCAACACCTAATGAAAGGATGTATAGTTATTTCATGCAGGACACTGCAACACCGCACACTGCCAATGCTTCTAATGACAGCAATACGAAGTGTTTTTGATGATAGGATAGTGGACCGGCCTTGTGATTCTCCAGATCTAAATCTGTGTGATTGTTATGTTTGGGGAGTGTTACAAGACCAGGTGTATGCAATGAATCCCCACATGCTTGAACAGTTGGCTAGCCATTTCCCAGATGTCGGCAGCTGAAATTTGGCGAGAGTTTGCAAATGCGCATAGGAAATGTCAGACTGACCTTACCACAGAGGGACATCATTTTGAGCACCTACTGTAAATAAAGATAAGCTTAAGTTAATCAGATGGCAACACTGTTTATGCTTAACTCAGGGGAAGCAGGTGCACAGCCAACTACTGGCACACAGAATCGGGCGCAGTGGCACAGCGGATACAGTGGCAGTGGCCTGCATGTGCAGTGGCGGCGGCCGGCAGATGCAGAGGCGGCAGCCGGTGGCCTCGCTGCCTGATCTGCGGACCCATCCCAGGTGTCTTTTGTGGGACACCCTGTAGTTCTTGCTAGCTGATTTGCAGATGTTTGTTCCTAACTGTGCAGTGTACTAGTGGCCAGTGTCGACTCTATTGTTGTCTGCTTTGCCACTGAACTGTGCTGTCGCTATCAGTGTTTTGTTGCACTATATCCATCGGTTTTCATTATTTAACATATCGATACAAACAGTGGTCTCAATTTCGACACCACAAAGTATTTAACCGATAATTACATCGACTGTACACATTGGTCCTTTTGTGGAAGCTTAAAGCACTAGTCTGTGTTGCCTGCACTGTGTATTTACAGTACACGGAGATGCACTAAGCCAGTAGCAAAGACTGTGCACTCTACCCGCTCCCCTCATTCAATAGATACCAAGTTATAGTCTATGCTAGTAATACTAATATAGTATGGGAAACATTTTGGCTAGTGAGAAATTGATTTACTCTGACCATCCTTAACACCTTTAAAACAAGATTAAAATTACAGTAGTTGAATATTAATTACTAAAAACCTTTAAGGAAACAGAAGTGGTGTTTACAGAATTAAAGTAACAGCTGACTTTACTGAAACTCCTCCAGCAACATATGAGGTGGCAGCACTGTCATGGGCAGAGCTACAATTTATACACCATTTTCACCAGATATAGCTCAATGAAACCACCTCTAAATTTCTTCAACCACACATGCCAATCAATGTTGCAAACCACAGTAGCAGAGACTCTGTTAACATGGCTTATGCAGATGGACGCACAAGTTCGCTACAAAAAACATCTACATTTTAGTTTTCCGGGTTCGGTACCCGCGTCATAATGTAAAAACGGCTGCTGCTATAGGAAAGCCAACGTTTCGGCCACGATTGCTGGGGCCTTCTTCTTAGACCCAGAAGTAGTTTTTACATTATGACGCGGTACCAAACCCAGAAAACTTTTATCTCGACTGACTCTGGCCGCGGAAGCCTACGAAATTAAAAAAATGTCTACTTCTGATAACAAAGAATATTAAGATTTCTGGTGAATCTTTTTTCTTATTGTTAACACTTAGTAGCTGAAGGCCTGTAAACATACAGATGCGCCTGGCCTGCCCGAAAATCCGATGCCCGTAATTTTATGGATGAGCATTCTCAATCATCCCCTTCCTTCCTTTATATGTTCTTAGAGCTGCCATTGGTCTGGGAGGCACAGCAGAGACTATAATGGAAGTATTTGACGCTAGATGGTATGGGCACGCTGGGCAAGGGTGAAATACCACTTTTTTGGGGGTGGGGGGGAGGGGTGGTGATTTTGAAGAAAGTGTTGTTGTTTTTTCAGATGCTGATAATTAACATGATTCTGATGGACTTTATTGATGAAGGAATGCAGATAATAAAATACACAATATCTTTATTCAGTTACAATTGAAAGAGCTTTTAGTACATAATTACTGTAGGGAGTGATTTTATTTGCAAATACTACCTTTTATGGTAGATTCAGATGAGGAAGCAGGCATACAAGTTCTTCAAAAACAAATATTGACATTATTCCTGTTGATACTATGCCCAAAGAGTGCACAAGGCCAAATGCCAAGCACGAGGCCGAGGAACTTCACGCCATAGTGATTTTGAGGAAGACTGGAAGACTACTGATCATGTACCAGACACCAATATATTCTCAGGACAATATGGAAAGTGCAACCTTATCAGTTTAGACCAGAACAGCGCATCTCTACACTTATTGTCATGTTTACTTACTGACAGTATGGTTAGTCATATAATGCAGAAAACTAATCTGTATGTCCAACAAAGCCCAAGGAAATTACAAATTCCCTTTCACATACCTGTTCATTATCAAAGTAGAAAGGATTTACTCTCACAGAAATAAAGTTTCTGGCAATTATAGTCCATATGTGTGTGAGACCTTGTATATGAAAGCACTGGTCTAAGACTCTTACTGTGCTGTGTAATTTCTGTCCAGACTTCTTGAGCCATGGTAAGTTTCTTTCTATTTCGAGAAACTTTCACACCATTGACAACTCAGTTGCAAGAAAAAAGGAGAAGCTGGCTATAATGCACTACACAAGGTGAGACCCCTCCTGGGTACTGTCAGCTAATTACAAGTGTGCATACACACCATCTCAAAATATTACAACAGATTAAGTTACGTGCAAATTTCTTGGCCATGTGTATTTCAAGCCAAATAAATATGGGAAAAAAGTGTAAATGTTATCAGAGTCAGACACAGGTTATGTCTGGAATTTTTCTGTTTATGCAGGCGAGAGGTCTGACACTACTTGGGAATCTGTCAGGAAAAGGTTACAAACCGATTCTACACGAGTCCAACCATTGCTTCAGAACTGGAAGCTGCAAAAGATGCTGTTGTGGGAACAACATGAAAATCTAGACAGGGTTTACCTTGTGCTATAAAAGATTCAAAACTTCAGCAAGGTGAACTAATTTTTAGGCACAAAGGAAAATATCTTAGCATTCTGCTGGAAGGACAAAAGGGATGTGCAGATGATAAGTACAAGGCATATTGCTGGGATGGTGATCTTCACCGATAAGCGAGGCAGGAAGATGTCAAAGCCAGCTTGTGTGGTGGACTATAATAAAAACAAGTTGGGTGTTGACTTATCAGACCAACTACTGTCATACGAGGCACCGGACTGAGAAGTGGTGGAGACAGTTGGCATTACACATCCTACTAATAGTGATGGGAAATGCTGGTATATTTTACAACAATGTAACTGGAAAATGCCACACAATATCACAGTTTACGACAATTATCTGTGCAGATCATGCAGATAGCAGAGATTTCGAGCCATGACCTAGTACATCGGGACTCACCAGGCTAGCAAATGCAAACCATTTCCTGGAAATGAGTGACATGCAGATAGGGAAGAAACAGAAACAAAACAAAGTGCAGCATGTTCTCTCGGATGCAAAATACTTACTGGAAAAGGGTGGCAAAAGACACAAGCTATCAGCATAGTGAATGTGAAATGGTATTGTGCAAATTACTGTGTTTTAAAAATTTTCTTACAAAGACCAAAACTGCATCTTAATATAAAGACAAATGAGGTTACTGTAGATAAAACAAGCAGCAGAGATCTTTATTAAAATTTTTGTGGAAAAAAAAATGTAATTTTCTTCTGGAAGATTAAATGGGTATATTCTTGACCAATTTTTCCTCTTTCAAAAAACAAAATTATACTTGAAAGTTTCTTGGAAGCATATATTAATTAAAAGAAGGAAATATTACACAGTTTTAAACTAGAAAGTTCGGGCTTTTCAATACGGGTAATATCATTTGTCTGCATCGACACGGATACTCTGCAAATCACACTTAAGTGGCTGGCAGATGGTTCATTTAACCACCTTCACAATAATTCTGTATTATTCCAATCTCGAACAGTACACAGAAAAAGTGATAACCTATATCTTTCCGTGCGAGTTCCGATTTCCTTTATTTTATTATGATGATCATTTCTCCCTAAGTAGGTCAGTGACAACATAATATTTTCGCATTCAGAGGAGAAAGTTTGTGATTGAAATTTCGTGAGAAGATTCCGCTACAAGAACAAATGCCTTTGTTTTACTATATCTCCACTCCAAGTCCTGCATCATGTCACTGACACTTTCTCCCTATTTTGTGATAATACAAAATGTGCTGTTCTTCTTTGACCTTTCTTGATGTACTCCGTTAAGTCTATATGGTAGGAATACCAGACTGCGCAGCAGTACTTCAAAAGAGGATGGACAAGCGTAGTGTAGGCAGTTGCTTTAGGAACGCCAGAAATCACCTATGTAGTATTTGGTGACTGTCCGTCAACTAATACAAACTGTGACTTCTCTGACAGAAAATCCTGAATCCAGTCACATAACTGAGACGATATTCCATACGCATACATTTCACTACAAGCCAGTAGTGTTGTACAGTGTCAAAAGCCCTCTGGAAATATAGAAATATGGAATCAATTTGAAATCCCTTGCGAATAGCACTCAACACTTTGTGTGTTTAAAGAGCTAGTTGTGTTTCCAAAGAATGATGTTTTCTAAATCTGTATTCACTGTGTGTCGATACACCATTCTCTTCAAGGTAATTCATTATGTTCAAATACAATATTCGTTCTAAAATCATGCTGCATATCGACGTTCAACATGAATATTGGTGTGACCTATTCAACTTTCCAGTCTTTGGGTATGGATCTTTTGTTGAGCGAGCAATTGTTTGTGACTGTTAAGTATGGAGCATACTCTGAAAGGAACCTAACTGGTATACAGTCTAGACTGGAAGACTTGCTTTTAGTAAGTGATTTAAACCGCTTCACTACTCTGAAGATATCTACCTCTAAGTTACTTATGTTGGCAGCTGTTTTTTTTTTTGTTGCTATAACAGAAACCATTGAAAACAATGAGGCCTTTCACTAGAGGTTTATACACTATGGTTCAGGACCCAAAGTGTTAAATGGGCTATTTGATACAAAAAAGTGAAACAGATGATATGGCAAAGAGGCCATATCAGGTGAGTATGACTAGTAATACGTAGCTGTCAGTTGTGATTCAGAAACAAACACATGATGTGTATTAAATACTGAAAACGATAATCTCGTAATCCCACAGCCACACCAACCAAATGACAGTTACAGTGATGTAACTCTCCAGCAAGAAGTTGCTCACAATACCACAACAATTTTGTTCTTATTAGCTTTTGTTAGTGTTGTGTACATAGTTCCGCGTAGTTAGCGCGTACACAACTTTCCCACTAGAGCGCACCCTGCAAAGCACAACAGCGCAGGTGCAGCACTCGTCAGTCTCCGCACTACGAGATGGCAGTGCCTTAGAGACGGACCAAATTCTGCTTCCGCCGATCTGCGCATTAATATGTAACGCAGCCAGAACCTTTACTTCTCGCGGATCACACTCGCGCAGTGATACCTGAACGTGCGAGGTATTATAACGAGTGTACAGACCTCCGATTAGTCAGTCTGCATTTGTCTGCACCAGTCTGTATGAGTCTGCATTAGTCTGTACCAGTCTATAGTCAAGTTTCAGTCTGCGCCTAATAAGACTATCATATTCCTGTACATAGCCATGAAGATAAATGTATAGACACTTTGTCAAGTAACAGAGATACGTGAGAATAAGATTAACGTACCAAGACCAAAGGAACTTCAGATTGTCAATTGTAAATAGCATCCAGAATCAAGTTACGTAAGGTTCATGCTTGTTATTATTTTAATAAATGTGTGTGAAAATTAATCAAGTTCTGTTTAAAGTTGGTCACCGTCAATCTGCTACTCTGAGCGTGCAAGTGGAATTTCTATCATCTGACTTAACGGCAGAAGATAAACACGCCATGATAAGACCACAAGACATATTGCTCACACTCGCCTACTTCGTTAGAGTAACAAGTCAAATAATCTTATGGTGTGTGTACCGAAGGTCTTACGTACGCACACCACAGTTAGGATATATGGAATGTAAAATACAGTTAGAGTGCAATCACCATTCCTGAGAGTGTCTGTTACAAATTTTACTTTTTAAATTTCTTGGCTACTTAGTTCAAAGTATATATTCATAAATGTGCCCTTTACTACCTGCAAGAGGTCAGGTGGCAGAGGCATCCGCTGGTCTTCCAGTCTTGACATTTCCAGAATAGCATGCCATTCTTCACTGCTACGGTGCTGCTGCTGTTGCTGAGAGTCTGTTTTAGGCCAACGCAATCTCCAAGGTGAGCCTGCAGTTGTACGTGAAGTGTCAATACAAGTACACAGCTGTGGTTACAGTAAACCACAAAACATCCTTGACACAATAAGCAGATGACAAGAGATAAAGTGACTGCTTAATGGAGAACACATGCAGAAATGCACGCATACAGAGATGAGTATATGTGTATATAGAAAACACGAAAACACACACACACACACACACACACACACACACACACACACACACACACACACACACACCACTAAAACAGGCTGTACTCCTTCTTTTGTACTTTATTAATATTTGTTTTTAGCATATGCTGAAAACCAAATTCCATAAGCCTGTCCTAGTTCAAGATTTCCTTTCACTCAGTGGTAGCCTCAACCGGAAAAACCACTTCATCTGATGCACAAATAACACAGTGAGTAAAAACCGAGGATGAACACTCCTAAACCGAAATGGGGATCCTTCTCCTCTTTCCAAAAAGATCTTTTCCAGGATGTTACAATTTCCTTACTTCAAGCATCATCTCCCGATTCTTCTTAACAAATACTTCCGGAACCTCAAACTTGACTATCTGAATTCCACGCTGTCAGTTAATATTAAGCAAGCAGTAGTAGGCAGGGAGCAACTATTAACTTTAATTCAGGAGGCAGCATCTTTTTAAAGGTAACTGTTTCACTTTTAATTTTAATTTTAAAATGTTCATTTTAGGTAATATAAGGGGAAATTTTTATTAGTTTGGTGATAACTAATTACTACAAGTGCAGACAAAATTAACTTTAACATTTGTTTTTGGTAAAGTATACCTTGCCTAGTGCTACATATCCTAAAAGTTCTCTTTTATTAAGAATTCCAGGAAACATGATGGATGATGGCACTGACAGTACATTTAGTAGTTAATCATGTAAGGTATGTGAAAAACGAGTGTATAAAGGTATATTATGTTTGAAGTGTAGCTTCTGGCTTCAAGAGAAGTACATGAAGGTCAATTTGAAAATGACAAGTTTCCTTGGTCATGTTCTGTGTAAGCATGACAAATGTGTAGAGGTGATTAATAAAGTGAACTTCAAAAAATTAAATTGTCAAATTTCTAGACACATACACTGAGGCACTTAAAAAGATGAAATAGCACTCTTGAAAGAGGAAAATGCAGCACTGATGAGCAAAAAAAATTATGGTGCTGATGAAACTACTGATATAATGACAAAAGTACGCACAAAATGGCTGTATGCGTTATATAACAGATTTCAATAAAATGCTTCAGGTTGGCATAACATGTTAAACCAACACGAACATATAAATGGATCAACACAAAGTACAAAAATTATGCACATAGTCTTAAAGAAAGGGTCGAAAAGGATTTTCTAATGAGTCTATGCTTCAAAATATAGTAGCTCTGAGTTGCACAACTGATGTTTGCCCATAGTTACAGACTCATCAACTAAACAAGCAAATGAAAAAGTCTTGGGAGCAAAATGAAGCCAAGCAAAAAGTCCTAATTATAACACTAACTACAAGGCATTTTTTTTGTACATGAAGGAATAAATTCATTTCAAAGCTGCAGTGAAGAAGACATCACCAGTAAAACAAGAAATGTGATCCAAACAGTGAAAAACATATATATAGCATCATGAGCAGTAGCAAGTGACATCATCCATAGAAGATCAGAGAGCAATAGACATAGAAACAACATAAACTGACATTCTCCAAAACAAAAAAATAGGCTGTAAAAAAATCTGTAGATTCTAATAAGTTCATAACAGCACAAGATGGTCGATTTTTCAACAGATTAGGGTCTCCAAATTTCAGGAGAATGGTTATGTGCAAAATTATAAACAATAACAAAAACAGAAACTCTGCCATAGCCGGTCCCAAGCACGGCTGAGAAAGGAGGAAGGGAAGGAGTAACACCTCGTTAAAAAACCTTGGGTCACCTGGCCTGGGTGATAGTACCTCGTGAGGACCCCTTCCCAGTGCCTCACGTCACACTAGGTACAGAAAGCTGATTGAAACCCAAAATTGATAGCAGTGATATTTTTCGCAAAAATTTAAGTGTGTATCAAAAGGCTAGCCAGTGAGAAATGTAGGTATTGTACTTGTTGCAGTAGACAAGAAACTCAATTCCACCAGGACAGAAATTGAAGCTGCATGTGAGAGTGTTTGGGCAAGACTCAGTATCAAGGGTGGGCATAAAATAATTGGGTCCTTCTATCACCAACCAGAGGTGTATCTAAGAGCTCAAATCGAAAACCAGTACTAGGCACAGAAGGGAAAGTAGAAAGGTGTAAGGAGTGTATAGAGGGTCTATACAAGGACGATGTACTTGAGGGCAGTATTATGGTGATGGAAGATAGTGTAGATGAAGATGAAATGGGAGATATGATATTGTGTGAAGAGTTTGACAGAGCACTGAAAGACCTGAGTCAAAACAAGGCCCCGGGAGTAGACAACAATTCATTAGAACTACTGACGGCCTTGGGAGAGCCAGTCCTGACAAGCCTCTACCATCAGGTGAGCAAGTTGTATGAGACAGGCAAAATAACCTCAGACTTCAATAAGAACATAATAATTCCAATTCGAAAGAAAGCCAGTGTTGACAGATGTGAAAATTACCGAACTATCAGTTTAATAAGTCACAGCTGCAAAATACAAATGCGAATTCTTTACAGATGAATGGAAAAATTTGTAGAAGCTGACCTCGGGGAAGATCAGTTTGGATTCCGTAGAAATACTGGGACATGTGAGGCAATACTGACCCTACAACTTATCTTAGAAGCTAGATTAAGAAAAGGTAAATCTATGTTTCTAGCATTTGTAGACTTAGAGAAAGCTTTTGACAATGTTGACTGGAATACTTTCTTTCAAATTCTGAAGGTGGCAGGGGTCAAATACAGGGAGCTAAAGGCTATTTAGAATTTGTACAGAAATCAGATGGCAGTTATAAGAGTCGAGTGGCAAGAAAGGGAAGCAGGGGTTGGGAAGATTGTGAGACAGGGTTGTGGCCTCTCCCCGATGTTATTCAATCTGTATATTGAGCAAGCAGTAAAAGAAACAAAAGAAAAATTTGGAGTAGGTATTAAAAACCATGGAGAAGAAATAAAAACTTTGAGGTTCACCGATGACATTGTAATTCTGTCAGAGACAGCAAAGGACCTGGAAGAGCAGTTGAACGGAATGGACAGTGTCTTGAAAGGAGGATTTAAGATGAACATCAACAAAAGCAAAACGAGGATAATGGATTGTAGTCAAATCAAATCGGGTGATGCTGAGGGAATTAGATTAGGAAATGAGACACTTAAAGTAGTAAAGGAGTTTTGCTATTTAGGGAGTAAAATAACTGATGATGGTCGAAGTAGAGAGGATATAAAATGTAGACTGGGAATGGCAAGGAAAGCATTTCTGAAGAAGAGAAATTTGTTAACATCGAATATAGATTCAAGTGTGAGGAAGTCTTTTTTGAAAGTATTTGTACGGAGTGTAGCCATGTATGGAAGTGAAACATGGACAATAAATAGTTTGGACAAGAAGAGAATAGAAGCTTTCGAAATGTGGTGCTACAGAAGAATGCTGAAGATAAAGTGGGTAGATCACGTAACTAATGAGGAGGTATTGAATAGGATTGGGGAGAAGTGAAGTTTGTGGCACAACTTGACTAGAAGAAGGGATCGGTTGGTAGGACATGTTTTGAGGCATCAAGGGATCACAAATTTAGCATTGAAGGGCAGTGTGGAAGGTAAAAATCATAGAGGGAGACCAAGAGATGACTACACTAAGCAGATTCAGAAGTGGAAGCAAAGGGAACTTCACAGCAAACGTTAACATAGCCAAAGCCTTGCATACAAACAAAAATTACGCAAAGCGAAATGTAGTGTGAGGAGGGCTATGCAAGAGGCATTCAATGAATTCGAAAGTAAAGTTCTATGTACTGACTTGGCAGAAAAACCTGAGATTTTGGTCTTATGTCAAAGTGGTACGTGGATCAAAACAAAATGTCCAGACACTCTGTGACCAAAATGGTACTGAAACAGAGGATGAAAGACTAAAGGCCGAAATACTAAAGGTCTTTTTCCAAAGCTGTTTCACGGAGGAAGACTGCACTCTAGTTTCTTCTCTAGATTGTCGCACAGATGACAAAATGGTAGATATCGAAATAGACGACAGAGGGATAGAGAAACAATTAAAATCGCTCAAAAGAGGAAAGGTCGCTGGACCTGATGGGATACCAGTTCGATTTTACACAGAGGACGCGAAGGAACTTGCAGTGGTGTATCGTAGGTCTCTAAAAGAGCGCAGCGTTCGAAAGGATTGGACAAGGGCCGAACAGATGTGCAGAACTATAGACCTATATCTCTAATGTCTATCAGTTGTAGAATTTTGGAACAAGTATTATGTTAGAGTATAATGACTTTTCTGGAGACTAGAAATCTACTCTGTAGGAATCAGCATGGGTTTAGAAAAAGACAGTTGTATGAAACCCAGCTCGCGCAATTCGTCCACGAGACTCAGAGGGCCATAGACACGGGTTCCCACATAGATGCCGTGTTTCTTGACTTCCACAAGGGGTTCAATACAGTTCCCCACAGTCGTTTAATGAACAAAGTAAGGGCATATGGACTATCAGACCAGTTGTGTGATTGGATTGAAGAGTTCCTAGATATCAGAATGCAGCATGTCATTCTCAATGGAGAGAAGTCTTCCGAAGTAAGAGTGATTTCAGGTGTGCTGCAGGGGAGTGTCGTAGGACTTTTGCTATTCACAATACATATAAATGTCCTTGTGGATAACATTGGAAGTTCAATGAGGGTTTTTGCGGATGATGCTTTAGTATATCGTGAGGTTGTAACAATGGAAAATTGTACTGAAATGCAGGAGGATCTGCAACAAATTGACGCATGGTGCAGGGAATGGCAATTGAATCTCAATGTAGACAAGTGTAATGTGTTGCGAATACATAGAAAGAAAGATCCCTTATCATTTAGCTACAATGTAGCATGTCAGCAACTGGAAGCAGTTAATTCCATAAATTATCTGGGAGTACGCATTAGGAGTGATTTAAAATGGAATGATCATATAATGTTGATCATCGGTAAAGCAGATGCCAAACTAAGATTCATTGGAAGAACCCTAAGGAAATGCAATCCGAAATCAAAGGAAGTAGGATACAGTACATTTGTTTGCCCACTGCTTAATACTGCTCAGCAGTGTGAGATCCATACCAGATAGGGTTGACAGGAGAGAGAGAGAAGATCCAACAGAAAGCAGCACGCTTCGTTACAGGATCATTTAGTAATCGCGAAAGCTTTACGGAGATGATAGATAAACTCCAGTGGAAGACTCTGCAGGAGAGACGCTCAGTAGCTCGGTATGGGCTTTTGTTGAAGTTTCGAGAACATAGCTTCACCGAGGAGTCAAGCAGTATATCACTCCCTCCTACGTATATCTCGCGAAGAGACCATGAGGATAAAATCAGAGAGATTAGAGCCCACACAGAGGCATACCGACAATCCTTCTTTCCACCTCAATAAGAGACTGGAATAGAAGGGAGAACCGATATAGGTATTCAAGGTAACCTCCGCCACACACCGTCAGGCGGCTTGCGGAGTATGGATGTAGATGTAAATGTAGAAGGATGTAGGTTGCAGTAAGTACTGGGAGATGAAGAAGCTTGCACAGGATAGAGTAGCATGGAGAGCTGCATCAAACCAGTCTCAGGACTGAAGACCACAACAACATCCTTACTGACTAGACATAGCACTTTCTTTTTGTCTTGTAACATGTTAATGGATACTGAAGTTTTTATTTATGTACACTACAGACAGATCAGCATGACTAGCATATGGACAATGAATGAAACATGCATTTTAATAGAGCTAATGTTGGAAGTTCATAGCCATCCATTTTATAAACAGTGTGATCTGTGATCGCGTTTACCACGTTGAGGCACACATACCGTCTGCATAAGTTGTAACATTTCTGAGCATTCAGCAACATGTTGAATTCAGTATTCTCAAAGTCAACATTCGAAAGCTCAGTCTGTGTGCCAATGGCTTAAGGAATAATAAGCAAAAGAATTGTAAGAAAGAATTTTCTTCAAGCTACAGTATAAGTAAAAGCATAATTTGGATACATTGAAACACAAACAGCTTACATAAAATCCTTCTAAATGGCAAAGGGACAAAAAAATGACTGCGTACAAATTTTTCTGACAGAATAGAGCAATGTTATAGTCCTCTGCCTAAATGAACATTGACTAGCAAAATACTTTCACTAAAATCCATGATAAATCAGACTACTACATTGTAGTTAGTAGCTTTTGTAGAAGTAACGGAATTTATGGGCATTCCTGCACACCGATAAAAAATTCTTTAATGTACATGCTAGATGATGAATTTTTTGAATGATGAGGACGTATTTGCAAGATTGTGTCAAGACTTAGAGGGACAAAATATTCTGATGATTTCGATACATAACTTCCAGGTAAACAAGTAATAAAAATATTTACATTTAAACTTGGGATACAAACCAAAGAGAAAAAGTAAAAGATTATGATAGCTGCTGATTTTAACATTAATATAATAAATGAATCCAACCAATCAGCACACAATTTATCAATGTGATTCAAGCTTAGTTCACATAATAATCAAGAGAGAGCAAGCAAACTGCAATCTGTGCAGATAACATTCTGAAAAATTTTCTCAATTGATTGTACAAGAAAATTCTGCATTGACCTGGGAATTTCCAATCATTCTGCATTGTTTTTGAAGCTAACAAAAATAAATAAAACATGCATTACAAATACAAATTCATTACACGAAGCTTCAGTGAAGTATAAATAAACTTTTTGTGTTGCAGACACGAAGAAGTAAACTGGCCAACGGGTGATTATATTCTAGTTCTAAGAACTATGATATATTTGTTGACAGTTTTCTGAAGGGTTAAACCAATTATTTTTTCTTACAGTATGTCATTACAAATAACATACAGTCTAAAATGAAAAACTGCTGGTACTACTAAAGTGTCAAGTGTTAGAAGAAGACACACAATGAACTGAAACGTAAAATAAATGTAGACTTTATAAACTATGTCAGACAGTATAAAGCTATATTTTAAAATAGTAGCAAGAGCAGGAAAAGAAAATGGCACACAAAAAATTCATATTGAACCATACAAATAAAACAAAGGCAATGCGGACAATTATAAAATAAGAACTTGGTGTCACAGCTGGTAGTTCACATATCTATAAATCCCTTTTTAATCCTTCAGAAATATCTCAGTATTTCAATTAATTTTTAATAAATGAATTAAATCACATGTTGATGTATGTAGCTACATAGGTAATACCTATCTCCTCAGTCTGGATCAGGATAACGGGAAATTGTAAACTAAATTTGAACAGCTGAAGATGTAGAAAAAGTAGTATCTTATTTGATCAGGAGTAGTGTGATTTTCTGATGAAATCATGTCATATACAAACTTTGTTAGAACTGTACATCTAACCGTGTGTATACGACAGTTGGGCAACAAATCCAAACAGTATAGTGCGACAATGGCCGAAGGATAACCTCAGTTGCTCAGTTACAGGTAACATTAATTGACATTTGGTGGTTAATTTCAGTAAGTCCTTCTCCAAGTATCATCCCGTCTGGATAATGCAGTCTGGGACAGTTCTTCCAACATATCATTTAGTCATTCAGCTCTATGTCTCAGTCCCTGCTAGTTCCTATCCTCTACTTGCCTCTGCTCTCTTTCCAGTCTTCATCCCTTGTCTCTCTCTTCTTCTTTTACTTTCTCCTTCCTTCCCTTTACTCTGTCACAAACATCGATATTTGTCCTGTACATTATTTTATTTTTAGTTCTAGTATTATCATATAGTATGGCACCCCATTTTCAAACAAATTAACTGCCAAGGCCTGTAGAAAGAAAAGATTATTAGCTTGTGATTTCGGGATCTACTCTTTCATGCTGGGAGCAACCCCAGAAGCAACACAACTGTATACTTATAATTCTGCTTGATGAATAACATTGACATCAGATCTTAAAATATCAGTCGATTTCTTGCTTAAAGAACTATGAGTCTTGATGTGGTTTCAAATGAACTACATTCCAGTAGCAGTTTTAGCTGCCGACCTGACACTACCCAACTCTTTTGCACAACTTATCGTACAAAAAATAGTGATCTACTGAGAGACCTTTCATACAAATCATCAAATAAACTAAATTTTTTCATAGTATGGAAGTATAAATATGAAAAGCACCAAATACAGCCCTTTACTTTTGCAAACATGTAAATCTGATGCTTTTCATCCTAACCTAGGCTCCAGCCTATGCAATAGTTCATGCTGTCACCACAAACTTTATTCACAAAATAGCTAAAACAATATTCCATACAAACTAAAATAAACATTTTCAGTGTTCCGTTTTATGGCCAGAAACACTTATGCATGGCATTGTCTCTCCTGTGCTGTGATCAGCACACGGAAGCAAAATGAGTGGACACAGGGTTTATTTACATGTTTCTGCAGATAAAGTGGCATGCTTGCTGATTTTCATATTTAAACTTATGTACTACAAAAGTATGCAGTTTAAGTCATGCATCACACAAAACCACATTATTTTTGGTACGATTTGTCATGCAAAAATATTAGGAAATATGTTGCCGGATAAAACATTACCTGTATTCCAAGATAATAGTGAAGATCGCTTCATTATTGTGGGAAATGAAATTCTAATGATTAAAATAGTTTTCTTTTTGAGAAATATGAAGAGACAAATTCTTCAGACAGAAATGAAGGAGACACTGAAATGCACAAGGTTGCATTTTGAAACTAAGCTAACAAATCTTATGGTCACAGATCCATTATGAACTACACTCCTGGAAATTGAAATAAGAACACCGTGAATTCATTGTCCCTGGAAGGGGAAACTTTATTGACACATTCCTGGGATCAGATACATCACATGATCACACTGACAGAACCACAGGCTCATAGACACAGGCAACAGAGCATGCACAATGTCGGCACTAGTACAGTGTATATCCACCTTTCGCAGCAATGCAGGCTGCTATTCTCCCATGGAGACGATCGTAGAGATGCTGGATGTAGTCCTGTGGAATGGCTTGCCATGCCATTTCCACCTGGCGCCTCAGTTGGACCAGCGTTCGTGCTGGACGTGCAGACCGTGTGAGACGACGCTTCATCGAGTCCCAAACATGCTCAGTGGGGGACAGATCCGGAGATCTTGCTGGCCAGGGTAGTTGACTTACACCTTCTAGAGCACGATGGGTGGCACGGGATACATGCGGACGTGCATTGTCCTGTTGGAACAGCAAGTTCCCTTGCCGGTCTAGGAATGGTAGAATGATGGGTTCGATGACAGTTTGGATGTACCGTGCACTATTCAGTGTCCCCTCGACGATCACCAGAGGTGTACGGCCAGTGTAGCAGATCGCTCCCCACACCATGATGCCGGGTGTTGGCCCTGTGTGCCTCGGTCGTATGCAGTCCTGATTGTGGCGCTCACCTGCACGGCGCCAAACACGCATACGACCATCATTGGCACTAAGGCAGAAGCGACTCATCGCTGAAGACGACCCGTCTCCATTCGTCCCTCCATTCACGCCTTTCGCGACACCACTGGAGGCGGGCTGCACGATGTTGGGGCGTGAGCGGAAGACGGCCTAACGGTGTGCGGGACCGTAGCCCAGCTTCATGGAGACGGTTGCGAATGGTCCTCGCCGATACCGCAGGAGCAACAGTGTCCCTAATTTGCTGGGAAGTGGCGGTGCGGTCCCCTACGGCACTGCGTAGGATCCTACGGTCTTGGCGTGCATCCGTGCGTCGCTGCAGTCCGGTCCCAGGTCGACGGGCACGTGCACCTTCCGCCGACCACTGGCGACAACATCGATGTACTGTGGAGACCTCACGCCCCACGTGTTGAGCAATTCGGCAGTACATCCACCCGGCCTCCCGCATGCCCACTATACGCCCTCGCTCAAAGTCCGTCAACTGCACATACGGTTCATGTCCACGCTGTCGCGGCATGCTACCAGTGTTAAAGACTGCGATGGAGCTCCGTATGCCACGGCAAACTGGCTGACACTGATGGTGGCGGTGCACAAATGCTGCGCAGCTAACGCCATTCGACGGCCAACACCGCAGTTCCTGGTGTGTCCGCTATGCCGTGCATGTGATCATTGCTTGTACAGCCCTCTCGCAGTGTCTGGAGCAAGTATGGTGGGTCTGACACACCGGTGTCAATGTGTTCTTTTTTCCATATCCAGGAGTGTATGTGTTCACATTCCACCACAGAATGATAATGAACACTGTTAATGCTGACACAGTGAAGAGTATTATGTGTACACAGAAAGGCTGATCTCAGCCATGTTAACTATCCTATTCCTACATAATTTAGTACAAAAGCAACTTTCCATGCCAGCAGGATATGTGAATGTGTCTCGTGTTGAGCTGAAAGTAAGTTGTCTACCATGCTCAAATTTTGACTCTGGGCAGTTGTTTTGACACTACTGTGAAGTGCTGATGAAACAGTGGCGTGGAGTCTCAGAAGAGAACTCTGAAGTTATGACAATGCCATTTTTTGGAAAAATATTCAGGGCTCTACAGTTGAAAAGCTACTTTTCCATAACTGATTAGATTTAGTGGGTTTAATATAAATTATTTCTATCTCCCCCCCCCCTCCCCCCGCCCATGAACCATGGACCTTGCCATTGGTGGGGAGGCTTGCGTGCCTCAGCGATACAGATGGCTGTACCGTAGGTGCAACCACAACGGAGGGGTATCTGTTGAGAGACCAGACAAACGTGTGGTTGCTGAAGAGGGGCAGCAGCCCTTTCAGTAGTTGCAGGGGCAACAGTCTGGATGATTGACTGATCTGGCCTTGTAACATTAACCAAAATGGCCTTGCTGTGCTGATACTGCGAACGGCTGAAAGAAAGGGGAAACTACAGCCGTAATTTTTCCCGAGGGCAAGCAGCTTTACAGTATGATTAAATGATGATGTCGCTCTTGGGTAAAATATTCCGGAGGTAAAATAGTCCCCCATTCAGATCTCCTGGTGGGGACTACTCAAGAGGATGTTGTTATCAGGAGAAAGAAAACTGGTGTTCTACGGATCGGAGCGTGGAATGTCAGATCCCTTAATCAGGCAGGTAGGTTAGAAAATTTAAAAAGGGAAATGGATAGGTTAAAGTTAGATATAGTGGGAATTAGTGAAGTTCGGTGGCAGGAGGAACAAGACTTTTGGTCAGGAGAATACAGGGTTATAAATACAAAATCAAATAGGGGTAATGCAGGAGTAGGTTTAATAATGAATAAAAATATAGGAGTGCGGGTAAGCTACTACAAACAGCTTAGTGAACGCATTATTGTGGCCAACATAGATACAAAGCCCACGCCTACTACAGTAGTACAAGTTTATATGCCAACTAGCTCTGCAGATGATAAAGAAATTGAGGAAATGTATTATGAGATAAACGAAATTATTCAGGTAGTGAATGGAGACGAAAATTTAATAGCCACGGGTGACTGGAATTCGTCAGTAGGAAAAGGGAGAGAAGGAAACATAATAGGCGAATATGGATTGGGGGGAAAAAATGAAAGAGGAAGCCGTCTGGTAGAATTTTGCACAGAGCATAACTTAATCATAGCTAATACTTGGTTTAAGAATCATGAAAGAAGGTTGTATACATGGAAGAACCTTGGAGATACTAAAAGGTATCAGATAGATTATATAATGGTAAGACAGAGATTTAGGAATCAGGTTTTAAATTGTAAGACATTTCCAGGGGCAGATGTGGACTCTGACCGCAATCTATTGGTTATGAACTGTAGATTAAAACTGAAGAAACTACAAAAAGGTGCTAATTTAAGGAGATGGGACTTGGATAAACTGAAAGAACCAGAGGTTGTAGAGAGCTTCAGGGAGAGCACAAGGGAACAATTGACAGGAATGGAGGACAGAAATACAGTAGAAGAAGAATGGGTAGCTCTGAGGGATGAAGTAGTGAAGGCAGCAGAAGATCAAGTAGGTAAAAAGACGAGGGCTAATAGAAATCCGTGGGTAACAGAAGAAATATTCAATTTAATTGATGAAAGGAGAAAATACAGAAATACAGTAAATGAAGCAAGCACAAAAGGAATACAAACGTCTCAGAAATGAGATCGACAGGAAGTGCAAAATGGCTAAGCAGAGATGGCTAGAGGACAAATGTTAGGATGTACAGGCTTATCTCACTAGGGGTAAGATAGATACTGCCTACAGGAAAATTAAACAGACCTTTGGGGAAAAGAGAACCACTTGTATGAATATCAAGAGCTCAGATGGAAACCCCGTTCTAAGCAAAGAAGGGTAAGCAGAAATATGGAAGGAGTATATAGAGGGTCTATACAAGGGCGATGTACTTCAGGACAATATTATGGAAATGGAAGAGGATGTAGATGAAGATGAAATGGGAAATACGATACTGCGTGAAGAGTTTGACAGAGCACTGAAAGACCTGAGTCAAAACAAGGCCCTGGGAGTAGACAACATTCCATTAGAACTACTGACGGCCTTGGGAGAGCCAGTCATGACAAAACTCTACCATCTGGTGAGCAATATGTATGAGACAGGCGAAATACCGTCAGACTTCAAGAAGAATATAATAATTCCAATCCCAAAGAAAGCAGGTGTTGACAGACGTGAAAATTACCGAACTGTCAGTGTAATAAGTCACAGCTGCAAAATACTAACGCGAATTCTTTACAGACGAATGGAAAAACTGGTAGAAACGGACCTTGGGGAAGATCAGTTTGGATTCCGCAGAGATGTTGGAACACGTGAGGCAATACTAACCTTACAACTTATCTTAGAAGAAGGATTAAGAAAAGGCAAACCTACGTTTTTAGCATTTGTAGACTTAGAGAAAGCTTTTGACAATGTTGACTGGAATACTCTCTTTCAAATTCTAAAGGTGGCAGGGGTATAATATAGGGAGCGTAAGGCTATTTACAATTTGTACAGAAACCAGATGGCAGTTATAAGAGTCGAGTGGCAAGAAAGGGAAGCAGTAGTTGGGAAGGGAGTGAGACAGGGTTGTAGCCTCTCCCCGATGTTATTCAATCTGTATATTGAGCAAGCAGTAAAGGAAACAAAAGAAAAATTTGGAGTAGGTATTAAAATCCATGGAGAAGAAATAAAGAGTTTGAGGTTCGCCGATGACATTGTAATTCTGTCAGAGACAGCAAAGGACTTGGAAGAGCAGTTGAACGGAATAAACAGTGTTTTGAAAGGAGGATATAAGATGAACATCAACAAAAGCAAAACGAGGATAATGGAATGCAGTCAAATTAAATCCGGTGACGCTGAGGGAATTAGATTAGGAAATGAGACACTTAAAGTAGTAAAGGAGTTTTGCTATTTAGGGAGTAAAATAACTGATGATGGTCGAAGTAGAGAGGATATAAAATGTAGACTGGCAATGGCAAGGAAACCGTTTCTGAAGAAGAGAAATTTGTTAACATCGAGTATAGATTTAAGTGTGAGGAAGTCGTTTCTGAAAGTATCTGTATGGAGTGTAGCCATGTATGGAAGTGAAACATGGATGATAAATAGTTTGGACAAGAAGAGAATAGAAGCTTTCGAAATGTGGTGCTACAGAAGAATGCTGAAGATTAGATGGGTAGATCACATAACTAATGAGGAGGTATTGAACAGAATTGGGGAGAAGAGGAGTTTGTGGCACAACTTGACAAAAAGAAGGGACCGGTTGGTAGGACATGTTTTGAGGCATCAAGGAATCACAAATTTAGCATTGGAGGCTAGCGTGGAGGGTAAAAATCGTAGAGGGAGACCAAGAGATGAATACACTAAGCAGATTCAGAAGGATGTAGGTTGCAGTAAGTACTGGGAGATGAAGAAGCTTGCACAGGATAGAGTAGCATGCAGAGCTGCATCAAACCAGTCTCAGGACTGAAGACCGCAACAACAACATTTCTATTTTGATAATGTCAATAAATGTGACCTGCAGCTTTCATAAATATAATGTAACTGATAGGTATATTTTCATTTTCAATGTGACAATGAGGAACAATGGAATAAGACAAAAGAAGGAACATAAAATACTTCAAAAATAAGCCATCAGAAATTAATACTAAAGTCAGCATAAAATAATGCCAAAACTGACAGAAAATAACACCAAAATTGGCAGAAAATAACATAAAAATATGAAAAAATATCACAAAAACCGAGAAAAAGTAACACTGAAACTTATTTTTGCTTGTCTATATTTTTGTGCAATCAATAAAAAGTACCATCTTTCTAAAATAACTGACAACATATTTAATAAGTTGATATTGGCTTTTTAGAAGAGCACAGTCAAATCTTTCATTGACATAAATAACTTTATGTTAGGATTTTTTGTTCACAGCAAATACTACAATATGTCCTTGAGTCACCATATTCCAAAAAGTTATTGGTTTCAATTTCTTAGGCCAATTTCTAACAAGACACTGCATAGTGGTGTCATGAAACTGTCACCCTGATTCACTCTATCTAGTCCTAGTATGTACATTTTGTTAGGCTCATTCAGTTTGGCTGAATTCATGTTTGCTTGATTTTAATAGTTTCACTCATTCTTAAATATGTAGTAATGCAGAATAATAAGACATGGGAAAGAGTGAACTTAATAAAATAGAGGTTTCTTGTTGTGAAAACATACTGTCACAACACACATAAAAATATCCTAACTTTTCAGCACTAATGTTCCTCTCACCTCATTCCCAAAGCAATGCCTCACTCAGGATTTCCCACAGAAATAATCCCAGTTTCATTATATATTTTTTCCTCTGGATATTTTATCCCTGTGGTTTGCTGTTGTCAGAGCAGATACCTTCAATTTTGTCAAAGGCTCAACTATTAAATACCAAACAACAACTTATTTATTTTTACATATTTATGGTATATGTGTGCATAGATTTGTATAAGCAAACAAGTTGCTTGGGTGTGAAACAAATCAGTAAGTGGAACCAAATACTACTACATGGAACACAATACAAAGATTGTAGAAAAAACCTGTAAGAAAGAAGTTTATGAGGAAGGAGCATAATCACACACAGTCAGTTATTTGAAAATTTCAGGTATCATATGTGAAAGGGATAAGATTTATGATCGAAGTATATTTTTTTAAGTGAAAAATAGCATCATGCTAACCAATTACATGACTGTCTTATGCTACAATATATATATCACACACGAACACATATTCAGAAATCCTTCTATGGAGTAAGAGTTATCAATCAGATATGATATGACTTTGTGTTTGAAGTTTTTATGGCTGAATGAATACCTCACTCCTTATGTTTGTGATGACTCAACCAGAGAAACTCTGTATATTACTGGCAGTCCAGGTCCAAACCAGACAATCAATTATGACAGATAGTCCACAGATGATTGAAACAAAAAAAAAAGCTCTTGACTTTGTAGCTACTTTTTTGTGCTTGGTGAAGACATGAACTAGAAACACAATAACCACGCAAATTGCACTAGTAATTAAAAACTCACTGCTGACGGCACGGTCTTAGAGCAATTAGAGTGTGTAAAACAAAGAAAGTGAATATTATCCATAGTGGATGCTGCTGGTAGCGGAAATTTTTCTATGCCCTATAAACAAGTAAAGTATTTTGTTGAAGGCAGAACAACAAATCTTACATAATCAATATGGTAAAATAACATAACCTGGATTTGATCCACTGTACATAATTACAAAATGTTTAAGTTTTTATTAGTTTTGTGTAAGGAATGTGTTTTGTACTTCCATAAGTGAATCACACTTTCTGTAAATCAATATCAGCATTGTAAGTGATACTACAGTAATAAAAGCAGTGCGGTTTAACTATAATGTGTTCACATATGCAGTTTTGTGAGTAGGTTTGACCACCACAAAAAATCTTATTAATAATACTTACCATTCTCTTCAGCAAAACCCATACGGAAGAGTCGAGGAGAGCTGTAGAATAGCCAGAAGTCAGGGAAGTTTGAGTCTGGTGTATCATAACGAAGTAGCAGGCGACCTCCCACATTCTCAACAATCTGAAATCATTATAACACACATTACTGAAATGATGATACACTCACCTTACGCAAACAATGGAATCTGCAGAAATTTGGTGTGGCAGAAGTGCATTAGTGAATACAGTTTAATCCGACAGCTTTCTCTCTAGACACACACACACACACACACACACACACACACACACACACACACACACACACACACACACACACACACACACACAGTCACAATTTACTGTCATTCTGAGAGCAGAAGTAAAATTAAAATCTGCATTTATGGTCCTTAACTTTTCCAAGTTGCTCCTTTCTTAGTCATCATCTTTGTCTCTGCACTTAGTCTTCTGACTGTGATCCTATTGTAAGACACAAACAACACTTACAACTGTCTGCTATGTGCACTATTCTGTACGTTTTGTTTTGAGGTTGTACTGTCATCACGACAAACTGAGTGATTACATGGAGTGTGAAAAATGTAAACAGTGAAGTGCAGTCCTCCAAATCCAAACAGAAAATGGTAGACACAGAATTCTGCTTTGGTTTAGCCAAGAGTATTAATCGAGAGGCACTTGCCATGTATGCCAAACCACATCATCAGTGCTGCATCCTGTATGAAAAAACTGTTGGGTAGACTGTTCTAGCGACCTGCAAACATGGGATCATTCATATCAAGGACATGGGATCACAGTAGACTTTGCACAGATTGCACACCAGATATCGAACAGTGAATTAAAAGGTGACCCTGAAAGGAATGTGAGAACAATTGGAGCCAGTGAAAGCAAAAACCATGGTCTTGCACAGTCAGTTCTGCATGAGTAGTTACTTTACCCATATCACTTACAGAATATGCAAGCTCTCAGGCGACAGAAGACAACAATACCAAATTATAGTTCATAACATACAATTTATTTATGGATCGAGCAGGATTCACACACAGTAGGATAATAAATTACCACAATAGCCACATGGGGACAGATGCAAATCGTTGAAAGATCATAGATGCGAGGCATTGGCTCGCTCTAGTAGCAACCTGTGAGTAGTAATTGTGGATGACAAGACTCACAGGGCCTTACACTTTACCAGATAAACAATCAGGTGCCATTTACCACCAATTTATCACAGTATGTTACCTGTGGCACTGGTGAAAGTTACACTTGCAGAAAGACAACAAATATGATTTATGCACAATGGGGCACCACACCATTTTCTACTCCTACTAAAACGGTACCTAACACACAATTAGATTTCTACCATGTGCTCATTTGAAGGTATTTGTGTATCTCATAGCCATCTTAAACATGCACACATTACAGGAGTGTGTTTCCCACAGATGTGACCATATCCAAATGCAAAGAGATGTGTTGGCACAGCTAAGCTACTCTTTGAGGAGAGCTGAAGGATGTTTAAGAAAGAGTGGTAATCACACAGCACTTCCCATAGTGCCAACAAATAGCTTTCATATGACGGGATGATCGATATATTTTTCCAACATCTATTTGTTTATGGACATATGTCCACCAGTACTTTTTCTATTTGTTCTAATATAACACCTGTAAAAATTTGGGACACTAAAAAAAACAAATAAATAAATAAAATAAAAAGAAAAATGTCTCTCTCTCTTCATCAAACTTAAGCTGAATTTGACAGGTGAAAAGTTTAACTGAAAATGCAGCTGTGCATTCCGAGTACTACAGCTTTGTAAATATTTGTGAGCTACAATCGCGATAACAGCAAATGTATACAGAGGGGAATATTTCAAGGTAACAGGAAAGAAGAAATGTGAGCTGTAGAAGTACACATAATAAGATTATAGATGCAAATGACAGTGTAATTATACACCACAAAATTAAAAATGGATAAAGAATGAAATTATTGAACTTTAAGGCAGGAAATGAACACGAGAACATTCAGTATGGGTAGTGAGAGTTGTGCTCACTGGTCAAAAGGACTGAATAGAAAATGACGGTAAAGAGAATAAACAGATTAAAAAAAAAAAAAAAGACAATAAACAGAAAAACTGCTACAACACCTACAGTGTTTATAGAGAGTAAAGGAGGAACATTTCAATATCACAGTAATACGATAGTCCAGGGGAAGTTCTCAGGCTGCCACAGATATAGTGTTGATATCAATATAACTTTGTTTTTGTTATATTGGTACTTGTTACAGAACAACAAAACTCAATTGTCAACTTGATTAGCACAATACAGTTTTGCTCAAATGGCTTTTAAAGGTAGTCAAGTTGGTATATTTCATTATGACAGATAAAACAGACTTTGTGTAATCATAAAATTCTATGTTTTGGATGCTTTATCATCAACAAAAATTCATTGAAAGTTGGTGAAGTTGATGAGGAGCAATATTCTTTACCTTTAACAGATAAGAAATAGTGAAAGAAGGTAGAGCAATAAGTCTGAACTTGGGTTTACTGTAGCAGATCTTGATTTTGGTCACAAAGACGAGAAGACAAAGTTAACATTTATCAGTTCATCTTTTGCTAAATAATACGAAATCACCTCTGACGAGGCTTCACCCATGACAAGCCCTGCTGTAAGGCATAACCCAAAGTTTCAGTTTTTGCTAAATAAATATCATGCTTTTTAATACCATTTTTTACTCTACAGGAACACTGTAACATTACTGAATGCAATTATGGAACATTTAGTTAAATGTAATGAATAATAATTAAATAGACATAATGATATTAGTATATAAAATGTTAATTTCAGATACACATGTGGGAAAATAAGGTCGGCAGCAGCTATAGCTTGTAGTTAACAACTGTCCTGGTATATGCTTAGAATGATTTGGTAAAACCATGGAAAACCAAATCAGGTTTTTGGAACAGATAAAAATTCGAATCACTTCAAAATGATGTACTTTAAATTACAAGTTTTTAGTAAGGTAAACAAACCTTTGCTATTTTTTCTGAAACTATGAGTGTGTCACAACAGAAAACATTCACCATTTAATTACTTCCATTCATTTCTTGAAAAGTCTTTTGAAAATGTGTGCTGTAGTGTAACACAGACATTAACAAACGGTGGATGAGGGGGTGCTTCACACAGACTGTTTCTCCATTTTGTGTCTTTTGAATGGATGAAGCTGTTCCTTCAAATAAATGCATGATACCAACAAATCCTATGAGAATATATGGTACATTCTGAAAGAATCCTTTGTTTATTACAAATTGACAATAATTGATGAAGAGTAAATACCTAAATGCACAGTTTGCAACAGTCATCTCCTGTTTTGCAAAGCAGACTGTTTATGTGAGAACATTTCATAATGTAAAAGAATTAGCAGTCAAGCTTGGAAATGCATGTTCCTTGAAGGAGTATTTTTGCCTCCAAATTGATTAAAATGATGATAATCTTATAAGAAAGACCAAATGAAAATAAAAAGTATATAGAATTGAAATATCATAAAAGCTCACCGTTGCTACCCATAACAGATAAGGGTTTATCCTATCCTGTACTTCCACCTTCATTCCCTGTTTGATGCGGTCCACTGGTATGAATCCATCCTGCAACCAAAACTTGACAAATCAACAATGGACACATCACACACAATGTAGTTACATTTTGAGCATCATTTTCACATGAGTTTCACTTGATAATCTATGATCATTGAGAGCCATCAGACTACACTTTAATTATGTTGAAAAATTATAACTGACATCATTTATCAGATTTAGCAGGACATTTGGTGATTAACGAATTGAAGAACTTATTTCCAAAGTGTCTCAAATCCATGAAATAGCAATTTTTATAATATGATATTTATTTTCAGATAATTAATTTGAAACAGACTTATCATTACAACATATTTTATTCATAACTGCATTGTTGACTCTGGCATTGATTCTCCAAAATCCTCCACCATTACAAGTGGTAGTAACAGCGTCATATGCCTTGGAGTTAAGACATTTTGGAAGTAAAAATATTTTAAGGATTGTTTGTGTAAAGGCTAATACTCAATGATATATGTAATTTATTAAGTTTAGACATTGCTCACATGAAGGTAATACAATCTTTCAGAGCCAATCATCAGAAGAGTCATTTATTGCATCTTTTTTCTTTGTGAAAATGCCTTTTGCCAGAATGGCATTGCATGATGGCACTCGGTAATGCCTAACTTACTTAAAAGTGACTTAATGTCTTTCAACTTCTCCTCCTGTAGTGGATGCAGGTTGATTTTCTTTATTTGTGGGTTTGCAGTACAGAACTCAAACAAATAGTGAAACAGTACACTGCAGACCTGTGAACTTTCCCGCACAGCATCATTTTCTCCCTAATTGTAAAATGACACACCAGTTTTATCTTGTTTTGACCTGATGCCACAGTGACGAACAAGACCCAGATAATACTGTCAGAGGTACCGATAAAAAAAACCCTCCCTCAAAGCTGTATGAAACAAAGGCTGGTTTTGCACCATATCAAACACAAAACAAGCTGTATCATCACATGTTACCATTGCTTTCATGAGTTCATAAAATCTCTTTGCACAGTGTTTATGTACAAGAAGTTCATAAGCTATTGTCTTGGGTTTCTCTCCACCCTCTTTATACTTCAAACGCGGGCATTGCTCACAATAACTACATATATCTGTGCGTGGTGTTCCAAATCCAAGAACTAAACTCACGAGCGAAAACTTGGTAATAAAGCTGGTACTTGCAGAAGTGGGCTGCTTCATTTTCCGTTTTAGCTTCAAGGAATCAATTCCACATTACTCTGATCAGTAGACGGGACAGTAAATAATTTTATTTTCCGTTTTAGCTTCAAGGAATCAATTCCACATTACTCTGATTGTTAGATGAGACAGTAAATACTTTCAACTGCAAGTCTGAATGAAACAACAAAACCAAATTACAACAACAGTAATTTTTTAGTTACTAATGTGTGGCTTACATAACCCGACTTGCTGGTCAAGAATTGACAAATTTTCTTTATCATAATGAAGACAACAAAACAACAACACATAATGTGTACACCTATTACAAGTAACTTATACAACAATACTATCTGTATATACTGGTTAACCTACTTTCTCTCATATACAGTGTGCAGAACATCATTTTAAACTCTGGATGTGTTAACAAATCAGTTCCTTGATGCCATCAGTCCAAATATTAATGCGTTTCCTATCCCCAGTTTTTCCTATGCAAGAATAGATTTTTAAATACTATGCAGAAAGTTACTGAAAATGTTTACAATTGACTTGCAAAATGCTGCAGAAAATGCTGAACACACTTTTAATTTGTCCCTGCCACCCTTCTCTCTAAATAAAGTAAGAAATAGAAAATACCAGTTTTCGATCATTCTGTTTCTCCCTAATACGTTGTACTTTCTGTACCTGAATAGAATTTGTAATAAATAAAACTTGTTCCATCTTAGTTTTGTGGCTACACAATGCTGTATGGAAATGCTTACAGTCTGCAGCAGAATGCTCCGAGACTTTACAAAGTCCATAACTGTGATTACATGCCACTTTTGGTATGCTACCAGCACTACCATATTTACGGCATTTCCCTTGGTTTTTAGCCTGCTCTGAAGGTACTAGTAACCTTTTCCTCACTGTCACTCTTAAGTGACATACTAAATCTTTTTTTAAAACAAACCAAGTGTTTCTTACTCACGAATAAGCAGAAAAGAACAACACACAAACATACAGACAACTGTTGTTCACCACCATAAACAAGGAGCGTCACGGCAGCGGCCACGATGAACCGTGTGCTTTGCACCAGTCGGTGCATTGCTCACATGGGTATAACACATATTCAAAATAAATACAGTTGGGATATCTACATCTACATCATGAGGTGCACGGCAGAGGGCACATCCCACTGTACCAGTTATTAGGGTTTCTTTCCATTCCATTCATGTTTGGAGTGGGAAGAACGATTTTTTAAATGTCTCTGTGTGTCCTGCAATTATTCTAATCTTATCCCCATGATCCCAACGTGGGGATAGGGGATGTAGTACATTCCTAGAGTCACATTTAAAGGCGGTTCTTGAAACTTTGTCAATAGACTTTCTTGTGATAGTTTATGTCTATTATAAAGAGGCTGCCAGTTCAGTTCCTTCAATAACTCTGTCACACTCTCCCATGAATCAAACAAATCTGTCATCATTTGTGCACACCTTCTCTGTATATGTTCAATGTTAGTTCTATCTGGTAAGGGTTCCACACACTTGGGAAATATTCTAAAACCAGACACACAAGAAATATGTAAGCAGTCTCCTTTGTACACTGATTGCACTTCCCCAGTAACCTACCAATAAAGCAAAATCCACCACCTGCTTTAATCATGACAGAGCCTATGTGATAATTCCATTTCATATCTCTACAAAGTTTTTCAGCCTGGTGTTTGTATGAGTTTGCCGATCCTATCTGAAAAACTGAATTGAGCATTTCAGGTACTGTCTCATTTACTGGGGACTGGACACTAACTTTGAATAGGATACTATTCATTTTGTGAAGGGCACAATTTTGCATTTCTGGATGTTTAAAGCAAGTTGTCAGTCTTTGTACCACTTTGAAATCTTATCAAGATATGACTCAATATTTATGCAGTTTCTTTCAGGTAGTACTTCATTATAGAGAGCTGCATCATCTACTGAAAGTCTGAAGATACTATTAATATTGTGCGCAAGGTCATTAACGTGCAACATGAATGGCAACGGTCCCAACACACTTCCCTGGGGCACATCTGATGTTACTTCTACACCTGAGGCTGATTCTCCATCTGAGATAACACGCTGCATTCTCCCTACCAAAAAATTTTCAATCCAGTCACAAATTTCACTTGATTCCTCATATGATAGTACATTTTACAATTGCACAGGTGTGGTACTGAGTCAAATGTTTTGTGGAAATCAAGAAATACTGCATCTACCAGACAGCCTTGGTCCAGAGCTTTTAGTATGTCATGTGAGAAAATCACGAGTTAGGTTTCAAATGATTGATGTTTTCAAAATTCATGGCGGCTAGCATCGAGGGTGTCATTCTATTCAAGGTACCTCATTAAGTTTGAGCTCAGAATACGATCTAAGATTCTACAACAAATCAGTATCAAAGATACTGGACAACAGTCTTGCTGATCACTTCTACTACCCTTCTTACCTGTGTTTTTCCCCAAGAATTGTGCACGGTTTTATGTTCGAGGGATCTATGATAGACAATAGTTAGAAGAGGGGCTAACTCAGCTGCAAATTCAATATACACTCCTGGAAATGGAAAAAAGAACACATTGACACCGGTGTGTCAGACCCACCATACTTGCTCCGGACACTGCGAGAGGGCTGTACAAGCAATGATCACACGCACGGCACATCGGACATACCAGGAACCGCGGTGTTAGCCGTCAAATGGCGCTAGCTGCGCAGCATTTCTGCACCGCCGCCGTCAGTGTCAGCCAGTTTGCCGTGGCATACGGAGCTCCATCGCAGTCTTTAACACTGGTAGTATGCCGCGACAGCGTGGACGTGAACCGTATGTGCAGTTGACGGACTTTGAGCGAGGGCTTATAGTGGGCATGCGGGAGGCCGGGTGTACGTACCGCCGAATTGCTCAACACATGGGGCGTGAGGCCTCCACAGTACATCGATGTTGTCGCCAGTGGTCGGCAGAAGGTGCACGTGCCCGTCAACCTGGGACCGGACTGCAGCGACGCACGGATGCATGCCAAGACCGTAGGATCCTACGCAGTGCCGTAGGGGACCGCACCGCCACTTCCCAGCAAATTAGGGACACTGTTGCTCCTGCGGTATCGGCGAGGACCATTCGCAACCGTCTCCATGAAGCTGGGCTACAGCCTCGCACACCGTTAGGCCGTCTTCCGCTCACATCCCAACATCGTGCAGCCCGCCTCCAGTGGTTTCGCGACAGGCGTGAATGGAGGGACAAATGGAGACGTGTCGTCTTCAGCGATGAGAGTCGCTTCTGCCTTGGTGCCAATGATGGTCGTATGCGTGTTTGGCGCCGTGCAGGTGAGCGCCACAATCAGGACTGCATACGACCGAGGCACACAGGGCCAACACCCGGCATCATGGTGTGGGGAGCGATCTCCTACACTGGCCGTACACCTCTGGTGATCGTCGAGGGGACACTGAATAGTGCACGGTACATCCAAACCGTCATCGAACCCATCGTTCTACCATTCCTAGACTGGCAAGGGAACTTGCTGTTCCAACAGGACAATGCATGTCTGCATGTATCCCGTGCCACCCAACGTGCTCTAGAAGGTGTAAGTCAACTACCCTGGCCAGCAAGATCTCCGGATCTGTCCCCCATTGAGCATGTTTGGGACTGGATGAAGCGTCGTCTCACGCGGTCTGCACGTCCAGCACGAACGCTGGTCCAACTGAGGCACCAGGTGGAAATGGCATGGCAAGCCGTTCCACAGGACTACATCCAGCATCTCTACGATCGTCTCCATGGGAGAACAGCAGCCTGCATTGCTGCGAAAGGTGGATATACACTGTACTAGTGCCGACATTGTGCATGCTCTGTTGCCTGTGTCTATGTGCCTGTGGTTCTGTCAGTGTGATCATGTGATGTATCTGACCCCAGGAATGCGTCAATAAAGTTTCCCCTTCCTGGGACAATGAATTCACGGTGTTCTTATTTCAATTTCCAGGAGTGTAGAATCTGACAAGGATTCTGTCGGGCCTTGGAGCTTTGTTCAATTTTAATGATTTCAGCTGCTTCACTACACCACTGACACTAATACTTATTTCATTCACCTCTTCAGTGATACAAGGATTAAATTGGGATAATTCTCCTGGTGTTTCACTGTAAAGGAACATCTGAAAACTGAGTTAAGCATTTCAACTTTTGCTCTGCTGCCCTCAATTTCATGTACTATCTCATTCACTAGGGACTGGACACTAACTTTGGTGCCACTAACAGCCTTTACATACAACCAGAATTCTCTATCTATAGCACTAGGCTTTGTTTTAAACCTATTCTGAAGTAATCTCTGTTTCTTTAGAGAAGTTTCTTTACAGTGTCAGTATACCATGGAGGTTCCCTCCCATTATGAACTGTTCAACTGGGCACATATGGATCCAGAGCATGGTCAACTATTCCTTTAAACATGAACCACAGTTCCTGTACATGCTCCTACCCGGAACTGAAAGTTTCCAGATCCTGATTGAGATATGACACTACTCATTTTTTATCTAGTTTACTGAACATATATATCTTTCTGATTGGTTTAGATGTCCTTTTTGCTTTGGTAATCAATGTTGCCATCACTGTGTCATGGTCACTGGTACCAGTTTCGATGTGGACATCCTCAAATGGGGTCACTTCTATTTGTTGCCATTAGATCCAATATATTTCCATCACGAGTGGGATTCTTAACTATGTGTTCTAGGTAGTTTTCATTGAAGGCATTTAGTAATATTCCACAAGATGTTTTTATCATGCTCACATGTTAACAAAACTGTAATTTTCCTAATTAATTGTTGGATGATTAAAGTCTCCACTGACAATTACAGTATGATCGGGGAACTTGTGTACAAGTGAACTGAGGTTCTCTCTAAACTCAGAGGTGTTTTTCCTGTTGTAGGTTGATTTAAGTGATCAATGTATCACGAGATGCCAAGTCTTTATTCGTTCCCTGTAATAATATTTGCCTTCTTTTCTGAATTCCCTGGTCGCTGTTTTGTTTTCTCTTGATGTTGTGTTCCTGCTACGCAGTGCCATGTAAGAGAGATTCTACGTTTAAACAACTGACTATGAAATCACAAAACACCATTTCCATGATTCTTCTAAATTTAAATAAGTTCTCAATTCACAACAACCGATAATTAACAAAGCTTTCCAGACAATTTGTTAACACATGATGCTTCAATGCTTGACCAAAACCATAAGTTCGTACTTAACTCAAGATAGCATAGCATTTTCTTTAGTGTTTAACAATTATTGTTAGGCCCCTTTTTTCTCTGGAGTCAACAGCGCCCCCAAAGCATGACTGCAAAGTGTGGGTGACCCCTGAGTGGCCAGTTTAAATTACACATCTGTCATCACATTCTCCGGTGTGACCGCATTTTTCTTTCTCATATCTACACATAAATTACAGCAAACCTAGGCACAGTAGATGCTCTTCAAGCTACTACTAATAAAAGTCATATTTTTCACAAACACATCTTTCATCTATCTAGTAAAAAGAAAGTGAGACGTATTGCTATGCTCTATAGCAACATTACCACTACAGATTTCCCCACTAAGACAAAAGGTGTTGTGTGGAAAAACCTATGCAACTAGAGACTGTGTGGCTTCTGTTATAAGCAATACACACATTAATTTCACTTCTATATTGAGGTCTCGTGTGACTTAAATTCAATGCATTTCATTCAACATCAAACTGATACATATAATTGTCACCATGTCTTAAAAGCCATTTGGTTTCTGACCATGTAAAGATTTCTATCTTTGTATCTCAGAAAGATAGATATTACCTTAAGATAAAACTTAATTAAACAAGAGGCACTTTCTCTTTCATATACTTTTTCTCCAACTTTCACACTCTACTTGTTTAAAATAAATTTTGGTTTGCTAATCACCATGAGATACTAAATTTACCCTGCCATTTACCTTAAGGAGTTACATATTGTATTGTATGTTAACCAGGGGCCTAGAAACGACGGAGATGCCCCGCCCCCGCCGCAGCGGTCCACAATCTCATGATGACTACCACAGTCCACTTCATCCCTCCGCTGCTCCACACCGAACCTCCAACCCCCCCCCCCCCCCCTCCTCCAGAACATCTCACACCAGATGAGTGTAACCCCTATGTTTGCATGGTAGAGTAACGGTGGTGTATGCGTACATGATGGAGAACTTGTTTGCGCAGCAATCATTGACATAGTGTAGCTGAGGCAGAATACGGGGAACCAGGCCGCATTCGCTGCAGTAGATGGCAAACTGCCCAAAAACCATCCACAGACTGGCCGGCTCACCGTACCTCGACACAAGTCTGCCGGGCGGATTTGTGCCGGGGACCAGGCACTCCTTCCTGACAGGAAAGCCATGTGTTAGACGGCTAACCAGGGGGGCAGTTACATATTGGTATTTGATCTTATTTTACTTTCCACATTTATAAATCTCAGGATTGTTCTCGTTCAATGTGTATTCAGAAGGGAAAGTCTAAGGAATCAATCGCGTCACGATACGTCCACACGCTTTAACTATTTTGGAGACTACTTCCCTATCTTCATTCAGATTACTTTCCTTGTTTTGTGTTTTTGTATTCACTTTATCCTCATCTAAGTCTCTGGACAGATACATTGAGCATTCTGTTTTGCCTTCGCAAGGTAAGTGCTTCTGCTCCTTTTTTTTTTTATTTTTACTGTTTTTTATAGAAAGGTTCAAGTCCTTCCTTTCTTGGATTCCCCTGATCACAGATTATAGGTTCCTTCTTTCATGGTGAACCTACCCTCTCATTCCTATCAAATTGGTTGAGGTCCTTCCTTCTTTTGATTCACCTGATTTCAGTTATAGGTTCCCATCTTCCTAAGTAAAACTACCCTCTCACCCTCCTACCCATCTACAAATCTGAATCACTCCAGCTTCAAGCTTACAATGATATGTCTAGTCTCTGTCTGTACAATTTTTCCCATTTCTAGTATTGAAGATTTCTCCTCAGCCTAATGACCTTACCCAAAATGTACATAATATGATAGTTTCTTACTTCCCCCTTTTCTCTTATCATGCCTATTTCTCAACCTGTTATTATTTATGTGTTACATAAGTGCCTCTGACCAACTTAGCTTATATTAGTATGTCACCCATGTTCAGATGATGTCACTAATACAAGCTACAACCATTCAACTTACTGGAGAAAACTGAATGTCTTAATGAGAAAAAAGACTTTAGTCCGTCTCACTACGTCATTTTTGTCACACTCACATGGCTTTACCGCTATATTGTCTGCATAAAAGAAGGGTTACTGTGGAACTACCATATGCATATGGAAAGAGGGAGGGTAGAACTGGGACTCCTAATGGAGAAGAAAGTATAAGTACATTAGGATCAAGAAGAAAAAGGTGGTAGACCCCAAAGAGAGATTCCTTTCCCACCTCCCCATCCAAGGTTCCCCTTCTGCTAAGGTCTTTCACTGTGATGGTGGGAGACGATGGTCAGCATTCTCTACAGAACAGACTGGCACGGTTTCACCGTCACAGATCCCGAAAACTGATCCTTACCCATCCCTATGGATAGCCAGTAAAGATCTGGTAGTCACACATTATTCTACATTTAATTGCTATCATTAGTCCTAATGTCTTTGCCAGTTTTGTTGACCTTAAGAAATGTGTGGGTACTTGGTCACTCAACATATACCCAACATGTGACGGGTACTACTGTACTTAGAAAAATATATTAATCATTCCAGTAGTTAACCTGCCCTATAAAACATACATAAAACCCAACCTATTGTTTATATGGAAAGAAAAAAAAACAGTATTCCATATAAAAAGTATATTAAATTATTTGGATAATTTCTATAAAGCTTGTACAAATAAATGGCTAATTTTATTGTACTCCAGTATTTTTTAAATTAATATTGTAGCTTTTGACCTTCCTGCGACAACTTACGAAAATTATGCTATACTTATGTATTCGCAATAGAGTTATATCCATACCTTTTTAACAACTACCCTACATGTTGGCAATCTCTCTCTAAGATAGTAGAAGAAAGCTGAAAGACAATAGAATAGTTAAGGAGGAAGATGCCTCATAGAAAACTAAAGGAGAAAAAAAAAGGAGCAATTAACTCGGAACCTGATAGTTGCTGCTCTGTCCAGTCTACGAAGAGGGCAGATTATCCTGAGGACTTAGACATTTTTATTGTATCAATGTTATAAAGTCATTTTTCACATCTTGTTTTTCTCTTAAATTTTTCCTGAATATCTTCCCACAATTGAGGGGTTTCCCATTCTGCTGCATTACCTAGTAAACACTCAAGTGTAAAATTTATTTTTTTAAAATTATCATTCCATTTCTAAGGCACAAACTGAGAAAGTACTCTTAAGAATTATGTTGGATGTACTTCCCCTTCCGGTTTAAACTTTGGAAACTGCTTATAACAACTAACTATTTCCTATTTATAACTGTTTTAATAATTCTGGAGATAATCCAATGTGACAAGCAGTGTTTTGTTTCCAAGTTCATGTTTAGTGTCTTCTAATTCTTTCCATAATTTCTGTAATTCCCTCTTATTATTAAGAGTTAGAATTAGAGTTAGCGCTGTTGGTATCTAATTTTTCATGCACTTTTTGCTCCACCATTACTTCCAGATGTTTCTGCAAATCAGTTACAGCATTTGGATCACTAGAAATTTTTAAGTTTCCTATTTAGTTCTAATATTTCTACCTTATCTTCAGTTAGATTTGATTGCTTATATTTTTGTAATTGCTTGAAGATGATTTCTCTGATGATGTCATCTTACCATAAACTTTAAACTATATTTTCATTTCTTGTCTAACCACATCACAAAACACTATTTTTGTTTTGAAATTCTTGTATAAGGTAGCTAAGGTTTCCTCTGATTTGGAAACATTATCTACTTTTGTGCATAAATTGTCGAATTTTTTATTATTTTGAGATAGTTCATGAAGTTGCTTCATTTTATTTGACATCTCATCTAGTTACCTAGTACTGTAAGTTTATCTAGAATTTCTGCTAAAACTGTACTATCCATCTTCTGGTTGTGATAGGCATGTAATCTAAATTACCATATAACTGAAAGCTTGTTGTTGTTGCGGTCTTCAGTCAGTTCTCCATGCTACTCTATCCTGTGCAAGCTTCTTCAACTCCAAATACCTACTGCAACGTACACCCTTCTGAATCTGCTTAGCGTATTCATCTCTTGGTCTCCCTCTAAGATTTTTACCCTCCATGCTGCCATCCAATACTACATTGGTGATCCCTTGATGCCTTAGAAAGTGTTCTACCAACCGATCCCTTCGTCTAGTCAAGTTGTGCCACAAATTCCCCTTCTCCCGAATTTTAATCAGTACCTCATTAGTAACGTGATCTACCCATCTAAACTTCAATATTATTCTGTAGTACTACATTTAATTTCAAAAGCTTCTATTCTCTTCTTGTCTAAGCTATTTATCGTGCATGTTTCACTTCCATACAAATACTTTCAGAAAACTTCCTGACACTTAAATCTATACTCAATGTTAAGAAACTTCTCTTCTTCAGAAACACTTTCCTTTCCATCGCCAATCTACATTTTACACCCTCTCTACTTCGACGATCATCAGTTATTTTGCTCCCCCATATAGCAAAACTCATCTGCTTCTTTAAGTCTCCCATTTCCTAATCAAATTCCCTCAGCATCATGTGATTTAATTCGACTATATTCCATTATCCTCGTTTTGCTTTTGTTGATGTTCATCTTATATCCTCCTTTCAAGACACTGTCCATTCCGTTCAAATGCTCTTCCAAGTCCTTTCCTATCTCTGACAGAATTACAATGTCATCAGCGAACCTCAAAGTTTTTATTTCTTCTCCATGGATTTTAATACCTACTCCAAATTTTTCTTTTGTTTCCTTTACTGCTTGCTCAATATACATATTGAATAACATCGGGGAGAGGCTGCAACCCTGTCTCACTCCCTTCCCAACAACTGCTTCCCTTTTATGTCCCTCGACTCTTATAACTGCCATCTGATTTCTGTACAAATTGTAAATAGCCTTTCGCTCCCTGTATTTTCCCTGCCACCTTTAGAATTTGAAAGAGAGTATTCCAGTCAACATTGTCAAAAGCTTTCTCTAAGTCTACAAATGCTAGAAACATAGATTTGCCTTTTCTTAATCTAGCTTCTAAGTTAAGTCGTAGGGTCAGTATTGCCTCGCATGTCCCAATATTTCTACGGAATCCAAACTCATCTTCCCCGAGGTCAGCTTCTACCAGTTTTTCCATTCGTCTGTAAAGAATTCGCGTTAGTATTTTGAAGCTGTGACTTATTAAACTGATAGTTCGGTAATTTTCACATCTGTCAACACTGGCTTTCTTTCGAATTGGAATTATTATATTCTTCTTGAAGTCTGAGGTTATTTTGCCTGTCTCATGCATCTTGCTCACCAGATGGAAGAGTTTTGTCATGGATGGCTCAGTAGCTCCAACGGAATGTTGTCTACTCCCAGGGCCTTGTTTCGGCTTAGTTCTTTCAGTGCTCTGTCAAACTCTTCACGCAATATCATATCTCCCATTTCATCTTTATCTACACTATCTTCCATCTCCATAATATTGCCCTCAAGTACATCGTTCTTGTATAGACCCTCTATACACTCCTTCCACCTTTCTACTTTCCCTTCTGTGCCTAGTACTGGTTTTCGATTTGAGCTCTTAGATACACCTCTGGTTGGTGATAGAAGAACCCAATTATTTTATGCCCACCCTTGATACTGAGTCTTGCCCAAACACTCTCACATGCAGCTTCAATTTCTGTCCTGGTGGTGTTGAGTTTCTTGTCTACTGCAGCAAATACAACACCTACATTTATCACTGGCTAGCCTTTTGATACACACTTAAATTTTCGCGAAAAATATCACTGCTATCAATTTTGGGTTTCAATCAGTTTTCTGTACCTAGTATTACGTGAGCTTCGCCACTTTCATGAATGCTTATTGTGAATGCTTTGGCAGTTTACCATCAGAAGTTTAATACTTTCACCTGTGGGAGGCATTTCTTTCAATCTTTCACTGATACTTCTGTTATCTGGAATGGATGGTTAGTCACTAATTTTTTTTTTTAATTTTTAACACACAGTCAGGTACCTGAGTAGCAGCTTCCGACACGTAATGCACACCTGACCCATTTAAGGAGACCCTGCAATTCTCAATCTTAATGATGCAAGTCCAGGAAGCCACAGCCTACCTTATCACTTGTCACAGAACCTTTGAATTCTCTGGTTCAGTTCTTCCACTTGACTCAGAACCAAAGGCCACAATCAGTTATGGATACAATGCAGCGAATTGTGAGTGTCATTGGAACTCCATTTGCAAGGCTGGTCTTCTCAACCATCTCTGCCAGTTGCTGGAATGACCCAAGTATGGTCTCGGAGCCCAGACAACAGGCATCATTTGTTCCAAAGTCATATAAGATGCTTTGGAAATAAACACAATTTTTCAACCATTTCAACAATCAACATTCTCTCGGAGCTGTCTGTGTCACACACCTTCCCTCAGCTGACAAGGCTTCTTCTGATGTAGTAAGATGTGACATCACTATTATAAGGTGAGTCCTTCACAGAGTGCAAGTTCTACATGCATGCTCTTCATCTCCAATATGTTGACTGAATTGGGTTGACATTACGAAGATTGGTAAAAACATATAATATTTACAATAAAAGAGCCAAAAAATAGAATAGGATATTGTTATTATGAATGTTAAATGAGTGTATTTGATCTGAAGAATATGAACTGGGAAGCATATCTTGTCAAGGCAATGTCTTTTGAAAGTAACTGACCTATTCTTATTTAAGTTTTAATTAATTCATATTAAACAAAACATCATCTTTTATGGGAAACTTGTTATCTGAATTGAAGTAGTTCAATTACTGCAAAAGGTCATTTTTAAAAGGTATTAAAAACAAGTGGGGTAGTACTCTCATATCAGGCTTGGTGGGATTTTTCATGAAAGATATTCCTCACAAAATCTATCATATATTCTGTCTGCTTGTGTGTGTGTGTGTGTGTGTGTGTGTGTGTGTGTGTGTGCGTGCGCGCGCGAGTATATACCTATCCTTTTTTCCCCCTAAGGTAAATCTTTCCGCTCCAGGGATTGGAATGACTCCTTACCATCTCCCTTAAAACCCACATCCTTTCATCTTTCCTTTTCCTTCCCTCTTTCCTGACGAAGCAGCCGCAGGTTGCAAAAGCTCGAAATTCTGTGTGTGTGTGTGTGTGTGTGTGTGTTTTATTTATTGTGCCTATCTACCGGCACTTTCCCACTTGGTAAGTCTTGGAATCTTTGTTTTTAATATATTTTTCCCATGTGGAAGTTTCTTTCTATTTTATTTCTATCATATATTCACACGTATATAGAGAGACAGACGGACGGACGGACGGACGGACGGACGGACACACACACACACACACACACACACACACACACACACACACACACACACACACACACACAAAGGCAAAAATCTGTTTCCCAGGACGATAACAGAAAGTGTAAATACAAGTAAAATGATTATTATCATAAGATACAAATAATTTCAAGTGATTTTATGTTTTAGCCCAAAGTATGAGTTATGTTACATCAGAAGCAAAATTTAATACATGAAAATTTATGTAAAAAGAGCACAGATCTTTCAGTCAGAAGCAATCAATCGGATGTCAATCAAATACTTACTACAATCAAGACTTTTAAAGAATTGTGAATTCAACATAACTGTATCACAATGTGATAGGATTTAGGATGTTTTTGGATTAGCAGTTCATCTGGAACAGTACTTCTATCAAAGAACAACACTGCTGTCCTAAGACCAACTCAGCAAGAACAGAACTCAGAGAAAAAGCTGACACTATCCTAATGACCTGTATATACAGGAACTGCGGAAGAACTGCCCAGAAAACACGTGAGTACCTATGTCAGAACAGAGAAACTTGAATATCTGAAGTACTTGGGAGACATTATCAAACAGATGACTAGAAACTCAATATGTTTGGCATACTGAAACTGACATAGAGAGATGCATAACATGCAATATTGCTGGCCACACTGCAAGACAACTACCAACATTAATCTTATACGACAGTTATATACTAATGTTGTTCACTAGGGAGAGTTGAGCCTCCAAGTGAGATTAGGAAGATGCCTTAATTCCACGATCTGTTAATGTATGGTACTAACACAACACAACACTTTAACTTTGTTAATGTGTACCTATTACAAAGAAAAGTTACTTGTGTTCACTTTAGCATTGAAATACACCATTTGAAAGACCTTTTTTTCTGTGTAAGGAATATCTTTTTCTTCTTCTGCTTCAATTTAACATCATAACTGTCATTGGAATTTTAGAACCAAAGCCTCTTGTACGTACAGTGCTATTATCATGCAGCCCTAATTTTCTGTATTCAAAAATGTATACAATTATTGAGAAAATATGTTAGTTAATGAAATGTCTTATATTATCAGTGGATTTTACCATAAAATGGGGAGAAAAGTGTGCATCTAAAAATAATTTCCTGAAAGCACAACCAATATTAATGCCATTTGAAGAATATGTCTTAACTAGTTACTCAAAATATCTTAATTACCAAGTGCTACCTTGCAAAAGTTGTGGATCTTGGTAAGAGCAGTCTTATCATCAGAAGGTGTTTGTGGAAATAAATATGTGTTGATTGAATCCTTATCACCAGTGTTGTCTTAATTCTTTAAAATTGTTCTAAGTGTCTATTTGAACATCAAATGAACAAGAAAAAGAGGCATCTTACAAGGTACTGAGATCAGTAATGGTACTAGTGGTAACAAATTAGTCTGGTGTGGTGTTCAGTACAAGAGACAGCAAAACATAAAGAATAAGCAATATTACAGTAGTGCTGCTGCATGGTGACAAAAGACAGTGCAGTACAGGTCAGCGCACAATGGGGCAAGCCGGAACGCTCAAGACATTTTTACAGGACAGCTTGAAAGTGATAACTGTAAAGATCAGTATTAGTAATATGGCTGGCTCTTTATTAGTGGATAGTTACAACAGACATCAAAAGATTGGTAAACATTTGTTTACCACATCATCTTTTCCTTACTTACCTTGTCAAGTTTGTAAAATGAATACCTTTGGTGGCATAGAATGTTTATTTCCAATGTTTCCTTCTTAGGGTACAACAAAAAACTATAATCCTCCACAAATTTCACCGTGAGCTACCACTGAAACAATTTCTCACAACATGCAGGTGCAACTGCTTCAGCAGTTCAAGATAGAAAGACTCATGTGAATGTTGAAATATGTATCAGAAATTTATTTATCAATTCTAAGTAGGAAACAATAAACAAAACTGAGGAAAGAGAGACACTCACCTGCAACTCAATGAGGCATGGTGTATACACACAGTTGACTCCATAAATTGTTTGGGACACACACACATACACACACACACACACACACACACACACACACACACACACAGAGAGAGAGAGAGAGAGAGAGAGAGAGAGAGAGAGAGAGAGAGAGAGAGAGGGAGGGAGGGAGAGAGAGAGGGAGGGAGGGAGAGAGAGAGAGAGAGAGAGAGAGAGATTGGTATATTTTATGCTGTTAACTGTGTGTGCAACACATGAAATAGCTGCAAGCAAGTGACTGCCTTCCCACATTTTTACGGGTAAGTTGATACGAAAGGCTATCTAAGGAAAACATTTACATATTAATGCCTCATTGTCTCAATTACAAACAACATCCAATAGTTTCTGGAACACTGTAACAGTTTTCAAATATAATACAGGACAAACTTAATATATGTACAGCAAATAAGTTGAAGAGAAGAACATAATAAAAATTTTACTGAAATGATTATTTTTCAACAAGCTGAATTTAACTGAATGAAGTAATTGTTATATTTTAGACAGAGAATTTTAGTAACTCTGCATGGTTGAAAGTTGGAAGCAGTGGCTAAACAAAACAGTGCTATGAACTGACCCCAGCTAGTAGCTCTTCAGTGACAGGTGTAACAGCTGCAGCAGCCTGCTGTGCTTCCTCAGCTGCTGCTCTTTGCAGGGCCCCGACATCTGCATCATCTCCTGCTGCCGAGAGCAGTTCCGGTGGGGGTAGCAATTGCAAACCATTTGCAGCACCCCATCCCGGCGCGTGGACCCTTACTTTATCTGGATCGCACCAGAATTGCAGTGCAGTATTTTGAGGACCGAGGCCCAGAGGTCGAACGCGAAGGAGGGGGCCACAGGCTAAGGTCAATGAGCAAGGCCAGTATCCACCTCCACTTCGGTCTGGTACTTCCACGACAGTTCCCGGGCGAAGGCCAGACGCTAGAGACCGCTCCACCTGCAGCAGGAACACACTTCGTATGTTACAACAACAACAACAACAAAAAGTTCAAATGTGTGTGAAATCTTATGGGACTTAACTGCTAAGGTCATCAGTCCCTAAGCTTACGCACTACTTAACTTAAATTATCCTAAGGACAAACACACACACACCCATGCCCGAGGGAGGACTCGAACCTCCGCCGAGACCAGCTGCACAGTCCACGACTGCAGCACCTTAGACCGCTCGGCTAATCCCGCACGGCCGTAAATTACAACAACTCTTGATGTGCACATAAGAATACAGATGTTAGTCACGTAAGGCACAAAATGATAACTGAATGACTAATATGATACAAATACAAATAGCATACAATCCTATAATCCATTGACATTCAGTTCATTTTCAGTGAAGTATGAGTTCCAGTGTGAAGGAAGAAAGAAAGAAAGATATGAGTTTAACACCTCAGTCATTGGGGATGGGTCACTGGATACAGCTTTTTCTAAAAGGAAGCATCCTGAATTTTCCTTACGTGGTTTAGCAAAACCACAAAAAATCTAAATCTAGTGGGAAACTTAATATTGAAACTGAGGACCATGTAGTAGACAAACGAAAGGAATTCTGATACTTTGGAAGCAAAACAACAGTTGAAGAACAGAGAATATTAGACGTAGACTAGAACAGGGAAAGAGAGCATTTCTCATTAAAAGAAGCTTACAAGTACCAAACCTTGACCTTAACTTGGAAAAGAAATTTTAGAGATTGTATGTCTAGAGTGTGGAAGTGTTGCATGGAAGGAAATTATGGACTGTAAGAAAACTGGAAAAGTAGAGAATCTAACTGTTTGAGATGTGGTGTTACTGAAAGATGCTGAAAGTTATGTGGAAGAAGAAATGAATATCTGGCAAACAATATTCATAAGAATGGACAGGATGATAAGCAGTACGTCAAGACATCAGGAAGTACCTTCCAGGGTAACAGAGGGAACTGTGAAGGGGAAAAATTGTAGGTGAAGACAAGCGATTGGAACATATGCAACAAACAACTAGGATACTGAATGTTAGTGCTATTGTGAGGTGAACAGGTTCACACAATCGATGAAATTGTGGCGGGATGGAGGGGAAAAAAAATAAGCTGATGACCCCACACCCCTTTCCCACCGGAAAACTCCAAATAAAAGCAATATTCTTCCCTTTTTTAATCATATGACAGGCACTATTACCACTTACCAAGCAGGAAAGTGCCGGTAGATAGGCACAATGAATAAAACACACAAACACACACACAGAATTTCGAGCTTTCGCAACCGGCGGCTACTTCGTCAGGAAAGAGGGAAGGAAAAGGAAAGATGAAAGAATGTGGGTTTTAAGGGAGAGGGTAAGGAGTCATTCCAATCCCGGGAGCGGAAAGACTTACCTTAGGGGGAAAAAAGGATAGGTATAAACTCGTGCGCGCGCCCACACACACACACACACACACACACACACACACACACACACACACAGATCCATCCATACATACACAGTTTCCTTCCCTCTTTCCTGACGAAGCAGCCGCTGGTTGCGAAAGCTCGAAATTCTGTGTTTGTGTGTTTTATTCATTGTGCCTATCTACCGGCGCTTTCCCGCTTGGTAAGTCTTGGAATCTTTGTTTTTAATATATTTTTCCCATGTGGAAGTTTCTTTCTATTTTATTTGCACTATTACCACTGTCACATTTGCCTTTCCAACTACTACAGGCATACAGTCCATAGTAATGCACAACCATACCGTAATTATTTATCTTTAAATTGGATCCAACCTTGGTGTGCTTCATGCTTATTTCATGTAGAGTTCAAATAAGAAACATTTCAACTCATGCAATTCCAAGTAATTAAAAATCTATAACAATCCCATAAATTTGAAACAACACACAGAAAAGAGTACAGTACACTAAGCAATAGTCTACAAGTATATCATGTAAGTACCACTAAGGCAATAAGATGCTAATTATCTAATACACGTGTCAAATATTTGAATTTATGTCATACACATGGGTGAAACCGTGGAAACACTATCCAAATACAGTGTTTTGATTAACATGCTCTGCCACCTCCTTAGCAATCACTCACAAGAGTCCAAGTAAAGTCAATATCTTTGGCGATGGTGAACTGATAAAGTTTACATGACTATTAGTTGCCACAGTGCATTGTTGGAGGTGGCTTGCAGTTTTCCTCTTCTGAATTGCGTTAGAAATGTTGTAATGCATCATTTAATTACTGTGAACTAGTAACTGCCAACAACTACATGACAATGTCAGTTATGTTCTCTCGGTCACTTACTAACATCAGTTATCTAAAGTTAATCTGTTCATATAACCCATTCAATGTTGCCTGTTCACAAAAACATGCACCATTCATGTGGTTATTATTCATTTGCTTTGGAGGTTCTTATATAACCACAAAGCAGGACACAGACATCCATTTACCTAGCGAGCTTGTAATCCACTGTTTTTACCATGGAAGAAGGTACACTCACACATGGACAATGAGAATATTAAGTATTCTGCATAATTTTACATCTAGTGTAATTCATGTACACAAATATAACATAGTTATTACTTAAGTGAAATAAAGGAGCTAAATTATATTGTCTGTGTGACTCTGAAATACTAAGTATCAGGTATATCAAAATGATGCACACTAAACTATGCTGTTGTAGTCTTAATTCCTGGTTTGATGTAGAGATCCATGTTAGTTCACCCTGCGCAATCCTCTTCAGCTCAGCTTAACTCTCGCAACCTACAGTCTTTTGAATCCGCTTGCTGTATTCTAGTCTTAGTCTCTTTCTACAATAAAATACAATGGAATTTCTAGCCACAAAATTTTGTTTCATAACAAAATTGACAATTCTTTGATTCCTCAGGATGTATCCAATCAACAGGTCATTTCTTTTAGTCAAGCTGTACCACAAATTTCTTTTTCTTTTTTATTTCATTTTCCCATCCAAAGTTCAGCCTTCTTCTATAGTACATCTCAAAAGCATCTATACTCTTTCTGTCTGAAATGCTTATTACCCCATCTCACTTCCATACAAGACTACAATCCGCAAAATCCATAAACTTAGCTGCAACAACTATGCCACATTCTACATGAATGTGACTACTAACAAGCCGTATGTCCACACAAATGGCCACTGCCAAACTGTTGCCAAGAGACAGGTGGACCACCCTTTGGGTGAACATGCTGCCCCACAAAATTTGCTTCACTTTAATGACTGCTACAGACCCTGCCCTGTATTTCAAACAAGTGGTTTCTTTCCTGATTCTGTTATGGTTCCTTGAGAGAAGTTCATTTCCCTCAAGGAACATCATAATGTTTAAGTTTAAATACGCTATAGATAATGTATCTAATTACTTAATATTTTTGTAAACAAGAGTGGCCTGTGGCTTTTCACCACAAGAGGGCTATTTGCTGCACGAGAAATTCCCAATCAATTTGCAGTAGGAAACAGGCTAATTCTGCAGCACATTCAATGTATAAACTAACTGGAATGCTGTCAGAGATTGGTGCATTGTTTTTAATTGCGTTTCAATATTGAGGAGGACTACATATTTCAATATCTCTCATTGTTGAGTCTTTGTGGTGATTAGAAATTAGTATGGTAGTATCCTCATGCATAGATAACATTTTCAATGAAGAATTAAATATTTCACACAACGGAAACTCCTGGTAGAAATATAAACAATGTAGGAAAAGATAGGTTGCTACTTAGCTATAGACAGGCACTGTTAAAAGACATTCACACATAAGCTTTTGGCCACAGCCCTTGTTGGAAACGGAGAAACACACACAATTTATACATACAAGCAAGGATGCTTCATGCACACATGACCACCAATTTCGACATCCTGGCCCGAGCTGTCAGAAATGGTGGTTATGTGTGCATGAGGTGTACTTGCTTGTGAGTATTTCTCTATATCTAACAAAGGCTGTGGAAGAAAGCTTACGTGTAAGTGTCTTAATTGTTCCTGTCTGCAACATGGTGAATTAAATATTTCAGCTTTTCGTCTGTTGTCTGCAGCTTCAATGCCAGACAGATCCACATGAGACTGACTGGAAAGTTTGGATTCATCTAATGATTTAATGTATGAGCACAAATTTCTATGGTTTTCTAAAAGATCCTTCCCCAAGATACAACTGTGAAAATTATTGTAGACTTCAAAGATAGCTCTTCTTATGGATGCATGAGCTGCTATTAAGTTTTTTTAATGTTTCCCAGCAATCTCTTTTGAAGCATGACTGTAGCAGTCTCTGTTTCTGCAACACCCTATGAAAGGTATCATTACACCCAAGTGAGTCTTTGTCACTGTTTATTATTTTATTTGGGACACATTTACTTAGACCACGGTTTACACTGCCTTTACACTTTAATTGCAATTGTTCCACAATTATTGGACCTGAGCTAAATGTTGTCAGTGTCTCCTTCAAGTAAGTTGTTAGTGACTATCACTTTGACCAAATGTTCCTAGCTTTCTTGATGACCATTGTTCCCGTAATAGCATGTGGTCACTAATCCGTCCCTCACTGGTGACAGTCTTGAAAAGATTGGGTCCATCTGTAGGCAGGATGTCTACAATATTGTTATGTAGATGAAGGTGTAATTAGATGAATGACGAACACTACCTTCACTTAACGAAGCTTTATTCAGCACTTGAACATACAAGAGTGCAGAGCGAAATGCCTCCGGCCAGAACACATACAGTATATATACAGCTACAGGACTTCCAGTACAATGATTCTTGACATTTGTGAATACTCGTAGAATGTACTTGATCCGAATATAGAAATTAAAATTGTACAGTCCAGGTGAGTTTTGAACTCATGACCCCCCCATGCAACAGTTTAGTATCACATCCACTACACCAAGGTGCTACTCAGCTTCTTCTGTGACACTGCTCCCTCCTTAAGAGAACAGAGTCTTGGTATTACATCCTCCTAGTCTGGGAACGAGTCATCAGTCCTGCATACTCTGACTCCCAATGACTGATGCTCGTCCTGGCAGCGATATTCTTAGAACTTTTTTGTCACTGCGCTTTTCGTCATGTTTCCACTTGTTGCCTGCCGCTGGAGCTTCGAATTTACCCTGGATGGCAGGCAGTCATCATGTGATGAGTAATGTTGCACTGACAGTTTATCTCTGCCACAAGATTTGATTGAAAAACTTCCCCGCAATACGTAATTCACAACTGTGTTTTAATACAATGTCTTCCACGATGAATTTTGCTACCTCGGATGCTTCAGCTGTTATCATGGCTTTTGTAATGGCATAGCATGTCAGATAATCAGTGCAAACAATACTCCCTCTATTGACACTAGCAGATCTTGGAAATCGCCTGAGGAGGGCAATCTCAACACGCTGGAAAGGTGTTTCGGCTGGTGGAATTGGTATGAGTCAGCCAGGTGGTTTCGGAAGAACTGTCTTTCTCCTCTGGCACTCTCAGCAGTGCAACACAAAGTGACAGACACGCCTAAATAAACCTGGCTAGAAAAATCTCTTGTGAATTCCATCATAGATCTTAATAAATCCTAAATGTCCGGCCTCAGGTGTGTCATGGAATTTCTGTAGAACATCTAAGCGCATGTGTTTAGGAATCACTAGTAGCCCCATCTTTCCAAACAGATCAAAGTTTTTCTTGCAAAGTAATCCACATGACATTTACTTTTCTAGTACTGACTGCACGAATGATCACTTCGTCCAGCACACATAGTCTCCACGCACTCAGATGCGCATCTTCCTGTTCACAGTATCACATCTCGTCTAGCATACTCTTCGAGTGACCACAATCTATAATTGCCTGAGAAGCTTTCAAAAAGTCCTATCCGAAAATGACATCATGATTACACTCTTGTAAGACGACGAATTCTAAGGGCTGTGTATGGCCACTTGTACCCACACGAATGGTACATCTTCCTGTATGTTCTACATATTTCCCATTAGCCACCTTCGGCAGAGATGTTTTGCTGTTGACGAATATGGTTTTCTGCAACTGGCAACAGTACTTCTCCGAAATGACTGAGTAACTGAATATGATGCTCCAGAGTCCAAAAGAGCTTGAGCTGGTCGGCCATCCATGAAGGTATCGATGTAGTTTCCTATCATTTTTGAAGTGATCGACAGTGGAGGATTTTTCTCTTTGGTGGCCTCACCTCCAAGGAAGGTCGCACACTTTAGTTTTCCAGGTTGTGGTGGTAGGTGATCGGAATGACAATGTAGACATTGATCGGTGTCTTGGGGAGCATCCTATCTTTGTGGTGATAGTGACCTATGTCGTCCTGCACCCACATCATCTTGTTCGTCTTTATCGTTCCGGAGCTGACGTCGGCTAAGATCGGTCTGCTGTTTTCTGGCGTGAGCATCATCAAATATCCGCCGCCTTTCTCGACAATAGTGCACCACATGCCCCGGTTGTCTGCAGTGGAAATATACTGGTTGGTTATCCAGGGTCCTCCAGACATCAGTCTTTCTTGGTGCCCAAACAGGTTACTCATGCGACATTGTATGAACGTAACCCCGCCTGGGTCTCGACTTTTTCACATGAAGGACTCGAGATTGGGTTCAATGTCTGTTCCACTTCCTTCCTTATGACCTCTTGAAGCATCTCGGTTTTTTGTTCGCCATGCAATCCAAGTGCCTTCTGAACTTCCTTCCTCACTATCTGATGAAGAACACTTGTGAAATCAATTGCTTCCTCCATCACAGACACTGATTTGACGTTTGGAAGCCGTTCAAACTTCTTGTGTGTAATTCTTTTTTAATTCATTGTCTCAATATACTGGCACCATTTTATGAAGTTGTCTGCTGTCAAAATCTCCTTCAGGAGTAGGGCTAGATACATGTCCTCCGCAACACCCTTCATGAGATGTGCAACCTTATCTTCCTCCTTCATTCTAGGATCCACTATTTTATACAGCTACAAGACGTCTTGAATGTAGGATGCTGTAGTTTCTCCTTGACGCTGTGCCCTGCACTTTAATTTATCTTCAGCCTTGCACTTCTGTCGTCGTGTGTCACCGAAATACTTGCGCTGTTCTGTCTGGAATATTTCCCAGCTTGTGAACTTCTTCTCATTGTTCTCATACCATTGCTTGGCAGTGCCCTCCAAGGAGAAAAATAAGTTAGCCAAACACACGGTGTCATCCCATTGTTAAATCAGGCTATACGCTCATATACCTTCAGCCACTTGTTTGGATCTTGGCCACTGTCACCAGAGAATCCAGAAGGATGTCTTATGTGGTGGCCTACAGTTGCTGTCATCGCAATGTCCTCTTCTTCTTGTCTCTGATAGATTGCGATGTGTTGAATATGGCTTGAACTTGGGTTTCTTGCCATATAAACGACGGCTTTGTCGTGGCCTAATAGGAGCCACTGTGTCGTCGATAATGTGCGCTAGCACAAGTTCCAATACCCAGCGCCTCCACCAGAATAATGACACGTGGACGAAGGTGTAATTGGATGAATGACAAACACTAACTTCACTTAACAAAGGTTTATTCAGCACTTGCACATACAAGAGCGCGGAGTGAACTGCCTCCGGCCAGAACACATACAGTATGTATACAGATAGAGAACATTCCTGTAAAATCATTCTTGACATTTGTGGATACTTGTAGAATGTACGTGAACCAAATATAGAAATTAAAATTGTACAGTTCAGGTGAGTTTTGAACTCATGACCCTCCATGCAACAGTTTAGTATCATATCGAATACACCACAGAGGAAATCAGCTTCTTCTGCAACAACATTTCTTTTGTTAATGGGTTAAAGCACTCGTTGTTCACAGGAAACATCAGTTTTATTTTTTCCCTTCTAATGACCAATCTGTCTGAGTCTGGGGGTACGTAGAAACCTCCGATTATAAGTGTAAGTTCACCAACCAGGGTCACTCTTGTCCACATCTGTTTGCAGTTGGATTCATTTTGGACATCACCAGACCTAACTCTTCTTCATACCAGTGTAAACACTCTTCCTCCTTGTCAGTTTACTCTATTTTTCCAATACATGTTTTATGTATCGTAAAAAATTTCGAAATCCAAAGTTTTTGATTTCAATCAACTCTCAACTGCTAGTTATGATGTGAGAGCAGCTTTATAGGAAAGCTATCAGGTTTGGAACTTTGCTGTGAATACTCCAGCAAGTAAATATTAATACCATAAGATCCTCACTCCCACCATTTGCTATTGAGTGTGTTTTAAAAACTCATTTATATGCTGGTAACTTTTCCTTGTGAGAGGTCTCAGAATTTAATACAGTCTAAAAAAAAATATCACCATGTGCATTCCACATATACTCTTCCATCCAAGCAACCATTTGTAGTGTATAGTGCACTCCTAACCTACCCTGGGCAACGTAAAAAGTCTCGAATGTGCAATGAAGTTGAAGGAATCTACAGCTGCAGTCATCATAAACCCAAATAAGTTTCTGGTTTAGATCCTCCACTTGGATCCAAACTGAAGGGCCTCGATCAGTCCCTAATACAATGAGGAAATCAACTATGCAGAGAGCACACAAAAGACATTACGCATCATCACCAGATCCACCAGCCTCTGCAAATCACTAAGAATAGTCTCATAACCGAGGTGACAGATATTACTGGCACCAACGTGGGTGACAATCTGCAACTGACGGCAATCTGTGCTTCCAATTGTTCCCCAAATGGTCTCTTCTACGTGGCACACAATTTCTCCAAGGACACACTCCAAACAGACATTTTGTTTGTTTTCCTCATGTGACGTCATTTCTCTGAAGGAACATCTGCCTAGCACTGGAATTGTCCACAACTTCCAGACCCCACTCCACCCATTATGGGTAACAACACTCCAACAGAAAAGAGACTATTGCAAGAACAGGAGAAGCAAGACCTACTGGCTCTGTCTTATTATCAGTAGAAGATAAAGCCTCAGCCCTATTCATTAGAAGCAATTAGCAATAAACAACCTTCCTTGCGAAACATCTCCAGATGTTGAAGTGGTCCACCAGATGTCATTGGGTGACCAGTTGGTGCGAAACAAGTGGTCTCTGTGGACTACACTGGCAACAAGAATAGTTGGGCAATCACTGTGGTGCCTTCACAATAATAACTGTCTTGCTATTTCACCAGCCAGCTCACAGTTGCCAAAACAGCTTCTAGCTGTCTGTGCAGGGCAATTGACCTCACAACAAGAAATATCTATATGTGAATTTAGCTCTTTCATAGGCAGAGAGAAGTACATAATTTAAAATCCAGATTAGGCTGTGCTTACATACACTATGTGATCAAAAGTATCCGGAAACCTCCAAAAACATACGTTTTACATATTAGGTGCATTTTGCTGCCACCTGCTGCCAGGTACTCCATATCAGCGACTTCAGTAGTTATTAGACACTATGAGAGAGCCGAATGGGGCGCTTCGCGGAACTCATGGACTTCGAACATGGTCAGGTGATTGGGTGACACTTGAGTCATGCGTCTATACAAGAGATTTTCAGAAGGCACTTGGATTGAATGTCGAACAAAAAACCGAGATGCTTCAAGAGGTCATAAGGGAGGAAGTGGAACAGACATTGAACCCAATCACTAATCCTTCATTTCTCCTTTGAGACCCAGGCAGAGTTACGTTCATACAATACCCCATGAGTAACCTGTTTGGGCACCAAGAAAGACTGATGTCTGGAGGACCCTGGATAACCAACCAGTATGTTTCCACTGCAGACAACTGAGGCATGTGGTGCACTATTGTCGAGAAAGGCGGGGGATATTTGATGATACTCACACCAGAAGACAGCAGACCAATCTTAGCTGACGTCAACTCCGGAACAATAAAGACAAACAAGAAGATGTGGGTGCAGGACGACATAGGTCACTATCGCCACAAGGATAGGATGCTCCACAAGACACCGATCAGGGTCTCCATTGCCGTTCCGTTCCCCTACCGCCATAACCTGGAAAACTAAAGGGTGCGACCTTCCTTGGAGGTGAGGCCACCAAAGAGAAACCTAGGGAGGTCCGCTGTTTCCAACGCAATAATGAAGTGGAAACATGAAAAGACACATACAGCATAAAAGCGTACTGGCCGAACTCATCTGTTGACTGACAGAGACCACCTACAGTTGAAGAGGGTCGTAATGTGTAATAGGCAGACCCCTATCCAGACAATCACACAGGAATTCCAAACTGCATCAGGAATTCTAAACTGTATCAGGATCCACTGGAAATACTATGATAGTTAGAGAGGAGGTGAAAAAACTTGGATTTCATGGTCCTGCATCAAGCCGGTAGATGTCAAACGGTGCCTCGCTTCGTGTAAGGAGCGTAAACATTGGACGATTGAACAGTGGAAAAACATTGTGTGGAGTGAGAAATTACAGTACACAATGTGGCGATCTGGTGGCAGGGTGTGGGTATGGCGAATGACCAGTGAATGTCATCTGCCAGTGTGTGTAGTGCCAACAGTAAAATTCGGAAGTGGTGGTGTTATGGTGTGGTCGTGTTTTTCATGGAGGGGACTTGCACTCCTTGCTGTTTTGCATGGCACTATCACAGCAAAGGCCTACATTGATGTTCTAAGCACCTTCTTGCTTCCCACTGTTGAAGAGCAGTTCCGGGGTGGCGACTGCACCTTTCAACACGATCAAGCACCTGTTCATAATGCACGGCCAGTGGTGGAGTGGTTACAAGACAATAGCATCCCTTTATTGGGACTGGGCTGCACAGAGTCCTGACCTGAATCCTACAGAACACCTTTGGAACGTTTTGGCGCGCTAACTTCGTGCCAAGCCTCACCGACCGACATCGATACCTCTCCACAGTGCAGAACTCCATGAAGAATGGGCTGCCATTCCCCGAGAAACCTTCCAGCACCTGATTTAACGTATGCCTGAGAGGGTGGAAGCTGTCATCAAGGCTAAGGATGAGCCAACACCATATTGAATCCCAGCATTACTGATGGAGGGCACCACGAACTTGTAAGTCACTTTTAGCCAGGTGTCAGGCTACTTTTGATCACATAGTGTAAAAGTAAACTGAGACCAATGCACAAATTTACGCTTCAGATACCGCAAGTGTCACTGTACCTAATGCTGATGTCACAGGATCTGAAGCACTACTGCATGTTATTTAGCAGTCATTGGTTCAAAGTGAATGAGAAGACTAGCACTAACAGCAGCACTGTACACTGTTGCTGGTGTCATCACTGTAGATGAGAACAGTTCACACACATTTTCTTTGTAGTTTTCTGAAAGAAGGGGGAAACAGTGGGGACGAGCTTCATCTAACACTAAAAATGTTTTGGGGAAAGATGTGGAATGGAGAGGGATATCTAAATCACATCCATTTAGTAGGACCAGCTAGAAAGATGGTGTAGGATGCTATGAGAGAGCACCTATAAATTTTATAGTTAATATGCAATGCTGATTAACTCCAGATGAGCTGGACAGGGAACAAACAGATGCACAGGTTGAGCCATGCCTTGATGGTCCTGTATCCCTCACAGAAGTGCCAAAACTGTGCCCTTCCTTCCCCTTCTCCCTCACAAAACTACCTTCCAGTAATTTTTATGGCTTTAGCAAATTTTATTTTGTAAATAGGTTTAGTAAAACTACAGGTTTGTGGAAAAGGATTAGTGGTATTAGTTGCATGCACTGTCTCTCATTTCACTTGTACCTTGAAAATGACAGGTTGGTCACCAGTCAAAATATCAACAGTTGTCAACAATGTTATATGGCCGCGTTCTTGTGAACATTCAACATGTCAAGAGAAGGTCAAGTTTCAGAGGAACAGTACTGGATGGAGTATCTAGTACACTACTTATACCCTGTTTTCTTCCCCCACTACTGTGTCTCACTCCGGTCAAATGTCAGCAGAAACTGAGAAAAATCGGAAACCTTCATTCAAATAGTGTATTTGCTTCGGCACCTGCCTGCAGACCATACCACAGCAAAGAAGCGGCAAGAACTCCACTGTTGAATATGAGAGAGCTGTGTAGGTGGCTGGTGTGGGAACTGAGTGTTCTGTTGCCACATAAACCACATCAGCGATAGACATCTGCTCCGTAGTAGTTGTTTCTTCGCAATACTACTCTGACAAATAGACACTGTAGAAATGACACTGCAATAACAGCATGCTTTTACTGTTGTGGTCTGTGGGTAAGGATTCTTCTCATAGGCAGAAGGTAGGACATAGGGGGTAGGAGAACTCACATATCTCTCTAGGGGTAATTCTTAAACTAGATTTGTCTTGGCTGTTTTCATTCAAGTCAGTTTTGCACCATCTCTGTGTATGTGCCCTTGGCAGGAACATATCTCACCATGCCCTTGATACAGCCCTGTGCACAGATCAGATACTAAGTTCTGATGTTGCCAGAGATAAATCATGGCAAGGTACTGGACTCGATTTTCTGCCAAGTAAGCGCCCCTGATTTAAGAATACCTCCAATACCTGTCTGAATGATACTAATTAGCAAGTGGAATGATTATTTATTTATTCTTTTTTTTTTTAAACTCGTACCCTATCACCAGTGTGTATTGCAACTAATTAATTCAGCTGACATATTAACTTTCTTTGAGCACGTAATAGCACTGTACCATGCCCTAGTAATTTCTGTGCCCTAAGACATGCAGTGAGTTGAGGTACAAATAAATGTCTTCTATGTTTAATTGAATAAAACAAACCAAAATCAATGAAGAAACAACTTACAATACACACTGATAGGTATAAATTTCAATACTTTGCACACTCACATGTGTAAAGAGAGCATGGGGAACTGCCTTGGTGCCAGTCGCTTCCAGGTAATCTTGCCAAATGAAACTGTCATCTGTAAAGGTGAAACAATAAATATACAGAAAAAAATGTTGTTAAATATACAAACCAATATATCAGTGTATACATTAAATGTACTAAGTCATAAATAAAATACATATTTCATTGCATGGCCACTAGTTTCTTTTAAAACCCTGTGCTGATGATAGAAGGCATAGAGTCACTCTGTAAGGATTTTACAAAAGAGAGCATAGTGGTACAGTGGGTGAAACAGGCAATAGTACTGACAGAGATCCAAGTATTCTAGAGTGTGTGACCTTGTAGAGATAGCATCAGCATCATATCATGCCAGTTGAGTCTGTATATAAAATTGGCTGAAGTTATCAATCTCATTTACATACTTCTGCCAGGAACGTTAATTACTAGTTGGAATGGCTGCCTCTAGTGAGCGCAGCGTCACAAATTGTTGTGGTTTATGTTGATTCCACCAGCAGGTAGAATTACTTTGGACACATCCTTCACTTCAACAGGATAGATAAGGGAGTCTGACTGGGTTAACAACAAAACCTTAAGCAGGTAGTAAAATACAGTAGGACATAGGTCTTAAATAGCACCTTTTTAAGTGTAAGGAGGACAGAAAGAAACCAAATTCTAGGGGAGATCAGAACTGAAACAAATAATCATTTTGAAAAAGTAACTAAACAGAATAAGTTTACCATACTGTATTCATGCGAAAGCTGTTAGTAGAGAATTTTCAGCAATACACAAATTATAATTCCAAAAGAGTAAAAATAAAACCCAGTTAACATAATTTGTCTCTCTGAATGTCATGTAACCACTGGTATATGAATCTCATGTAACCACTGGTATGGATGTTATCGTTACACAGTTTAAATTAGCAATGTACTTCTGTAGAGCAGACATGGAGAAACCAGAAGTTATCACGTACACTGGGAATTCTCATACACTTAAGAATATTAACATTAACAAATTCTTCTAATGGTGGCGTCAGGAAACATGAGTAACAGACTTTCAGGTAATCGTACATCTTGAAGAAACCTTATTATGAAATTCTTACACTCACTTCCCAATATATTTACTCCTTAATAGTTTATGTTTCTTGAAATAAAAATCACTTTCACTGAACTGAAATATACACAGTCACAATACAAGACAAACAATTGACACATAAATTTAGCCTCCTTGTCCAGGATCCAGAGTTGCAACAAGCTCTCATCTAGCTGGGATCCTACCAACTCAAAAGAAAATTAAAACATACCTCATTAACCACTTTTTCTACACATTACCTGAATATCTAAATTCAGGGATTCAAAATTTTCTGGTGGCTACATGGCAAATAGAAATGTTAGTTACAAAGTTGCATGATATATTTTGACAAATGAAACTGTAATCAAGTAAATATTGGCACAATCTAGGGTGTAGGCAATGTGATGTATGGTAAGTGTCCCTGGCTGGAGTGCTGTGAGCCACCAGTTCACACCTGACCATCAGCAATTATTTGTTATTTAGTACTTGTAGTTAATGGAAGGTTACTGAAATATCATTTATATTTGTAATGTGTGCATATTTGGGAATATTCAGTGAATGAATCAATACCAACATTCTGAAATTTCTGTAGTCTGCATGAACAACTGCACTCTCCATGCACAATGCCAGTTCTGTTCTGGCTGCATCTTGGTGTTTGAAATAAATATGTTTCCAGTGATAAGCATTGTAATTCAATGATGACACTGCTTTCAGATTTGGACTTCATTCTGGTAACAATGTGATACTGTGTGGTGGAGATGTCCAGTACTTATACTCATGAAACCAGCAGATTCCAAACCAGCAGTAAATCAGCTGCACATAAGGTACCTATGAGTGTTTACCAGGGACTCTGGTCAGAACCCAATGAAGTGGGTGAAAGGATTTGACTGAATCATATGGCAACATGATGTGCTTTGCAAATGTATACTTTGTCTCGGACAGCACATAGCACATCCCAACTATGGTTCGAGAACAATGAAGGGAAGCTTAATAGCTGGGATATATTCCAGGCTGAACTAAACAATTTGGTGACAACCTGCAGCAAGTTAGAAGTTGGCTTGGCATAGCACAGGAACAATTGAAGAAAAGGGCTCAATGTCATGAAGAAATGATGCAGTTCCATATACAGAATATTTTGTACTTTTGCAGCTTTGAGTATGAATATGAGGGAAGCTGACAAAATTGCACAATTGTTGAAAGCAGTCGCAGAAGACATGCACAAACTCTTCTGGTAAAGAATGTCACAACAACTGAAAAATTCATCAAGTGGTGTCAATGCATCGAGGAAATGCAGCAGAAAGCAGTCTGACACGAGAAGTACGATCGACTCCTGACCGTGGTCCCTACGACAGTTGTGGAAGACCAACATAACCTTTCCTTATCGCAGTCAGTTGGATCTAGAACACAAAAAATAGTGACTTTGAATGTTGACTCTATACATCACGTGGTAACAAAGAACATGAAAGAAGATGTATATCGTCCCTTGGCACCAACCTCAATGCAGCATGAAGAATGGACTCTGCCATTTGACAAACATAGGTACACATAACTCTTCCGCCAAGCACAGCAACCCACAGAAGAACAGACATTTGCAAAACGGGGGGCAACATGCCAGTCTGCTTTCACTGCGAATGACCTGGACACATTGTACACTACTGCACAAAAATAACACGAGAAACTTATGACTACTATGCCGCAAGACATCAATCATCACAACAGTCTTATTCCCGCCAGTTAACGGCAGATGCCAATGGTCAAACTTGTGGGACAAAGTCAATTCTGTATCCTGGATGGAGTCACTCCCTAACATGCCATTCCCCGTCACCTCACAGAGAAACCAACTGCTTGCCGAGCCACCGAATTTGGAAAAAGTAAGTGAAGCGACCAGTTACGGAGATGAAGCGGCCATGGATGAAAATTCGGTAACGATGACAGTTACCAAGAAGACAGGAAATCTCGTTGATGTCATCATTACAGCCAACCTGCTTGGGTGCTAGCTGACTCAGGGACTTCTTTTTCTGTAATGCCAAATGCTTATCACCACCAGTTAAAGGAGACCGTGTTCTGTGATATGAAAGCGATTATGCTGAAGGTCACAAGTGGGAAATACATCCAGGTGACAGGAAGATGTATTACAAGAATGACAGAATGTAGCCCTTCGAATATGTAATTTTAACAGAAGGTAGTCACAATGTTATTCTTGGATGGGACTACTTGTAGGCATTACAAGCAGTCATACATTATGAAAGATCAGAACTGCAGACTGACAAAGCTATCAATCAGCACAAATAATGTAGATCATTCTGGGCAATAGTTTGCCATTGAGGACTTTGTTATCTAGTCACCAACAAGGTGAGTTCCACTGTCAACAGAGATGCTTAATTACACAACCGCAGAAAGCAACTCAAGGCTACAGAAGAAACCTACATGCCTGCAGCAACCATAACCATTGTCGGTAGGAAGGAGAATTTTGAATCACAAATTGTCACAAGCAGCCACATCTCATAACCAAAAAGTATGTGGTTGGGATAGTGGAACCAGTCAAGGAAAGGCAGCTGCTTCCTCCCTGCTACCACTACGGACAACACAAAAGAGGAAGCTACTGTTGAACTGACAACAGGATCTGACCCAAACAAGGAACAACGTTGGTGATTTTTTAAAGTTTTCGGATCTGAAGTGGAGAAACGACAGACCAAGCAGTCCAAGGCAAAACACTGTAACAACACTGGGGACGATCCACCAATTAGCCACTCATTTAGTGTGATGCTTGTTGAATGATGGATAATCCAGGAGGAAGTGGAGAAGATGCTGCAAAATAATATCTTTGAACCTTCAGATGGTCCTTGGTGTCCGTGTGGTTCTTGTGAAGGAGGACAGTACGTGGCATTTCTACATGAAGTACCGATAACTGAAAAAAATTCTGAAGAAAGATATGTATCCATTGCCACCCATTAATGGCACCAGAGGCTGCTTGAAAGTAGCAAAGCATTTTTCAACTATGGACATGCAGACAGTCTACTAGCAAACTTAAATTGGCAATACTGAGACCGGAAAAGGACTCCTTCCTATCATGTGATAGTCTCTGCTGGACTGTATAATGCTCCAGCCACCTTCGAATATATGATGGACAACCTGCTTTGATGCCTTAAACAGATGATGCAACTTTGCTATCTGGATGACACTGTTGTTTTCACAAACACATTTGATCATCTAAGTCGCCTGACTGCAGGTTGTTGAGACTGCAGAATCCCCCCTGAATCAGATAAAGTGCCTCTTCGCCACCAAAGAAATAAAGATCTTGGAGCATCTAGTGAGTGGCGATGGTGTCCGTCCCGATCCAGAGAAAATGCAAGCAATCACAGATTTTTTGATTCTTTAGCACATCTGCTATGTAAAAATGAGCTTTTACTGCAGGCGATACATAAAGGCCTTCTGTAACTTGCAAGAACTACTGCAGGGGGATACAAAATTTTCCTGGAATGAGGTACAAGAAAGGTATTTACTTGTCCTTAAGGATGAACCATCATCTTCTCCATTCCTAGCATTGTATGACAAGAATGCTTAGACGAAACTTCACACAGACACTAGCTGTTATGAGATAGGGTGCAGTTCTAGTGCAAAATCAGAAAGGTGCCGGAGGGCCATATAGAGGAATCATTTCCAACTGCCCAAAAACCCAAACCCCTCACCTGAATCAGACTCATTGATGACATCCTCATGATCTGGATTAAAGGTGAGGACAGCCTATGCACTTTCCTGCAGAATCTCAACACCTGCTGCCCCAGTTGCATCTCCTCAGGCTCACAACACACCTTCCTCAATGTCAACCTACAACTCAAAGATGATTATATTAGTACCTCCGTCCACATCAAATGTGGCCACTTGAGGTTGTAACATCTGTAATGATGAGCAGTCTCTCTCCAAATATGCCAAGGTTCTCACCAAGGCCTTCACAGACAGAAATTGCCCTACCAACCTTGTACAGAAATGGATCTATGGATCTCCCGTGCCTGTCTCATCTTGCCCACTTACCCATAGCCCAGTCACCAAGGACCACTCTTCTTGTGACTTACTACTACCCAGGACTGGAAACTGAATCACATTCTCCACTAGTGTTTCAACTACCTCTCATCATGCCCTGAAATGAGAAATATCCTCCCCATCCCTCCCAAAAGGGTATTCTGCCGCCCACCCAAAGCTACACAATATCCATATCCATCCCTACCCTGCCCTTACTTCTAGCCCCTTGCCTCATATCCCTGAAAGAGACCGAGGAAAAGGAAACTAGTATTTAACATCCTGTTGACAACGACATCCTGCTGACAAGTCCACATTCGGGAAAAATGGAGGAAGGAAATCTGCCATGCCCTTTCAAAGGAACCACTCCAGCTTGGGATGAATTTTTTGGTATGGAAGGGATTGAAGGCTGTCAAAATACAGGTACTATTAGTGGTTGGTGGGTTTCACATGGACAGAGGTGTAGAGGAGGTCAACATCCAGGAATGTGGCACACAATGTTGAGGAGGACCAGGTTAAGGAGATGAAAGAGAGGGTGTTGAGATTATGAAAGAATGAAGACATATTGTCTAGGTCTTGAGTCCAGATCATAAAGATAACATCAAAGAACCTAAACCAGACTACGGGTTTGGCATTTGGAAGGCTACGAAGGTCTCGTCTAGATGACCCATAAACAGGTTGGCATAGGAGGGTGCCATGCAGGTGCCCATAGCTTTACTGCGGATTTTTTTGTACACCACACTTCAAAGGAGAAGTATTTGTGAGTTGGGATGAAATTAGAGAGGTGTGTCAGGAAGGAGGCATTGGGTTTGGAATCCGAAGAAACTGAGCAAGGTAGTATACAGTAGCGGTAAGACAGTGAGCATGAGGGATGTTAGTGTATACGGAGGTGGCATCAACAGGACGTGGGAGGCTAAATTACATGCAATTGGTTGGAGGTGTTGGTCAATGAGGGCTGAAATTCATTCAGTGGGGACAGATACAAAGGAGAGTCCAGGACTGTTCGGTTTGTTGATACTGGGCAGCATGTAGAAGATGGGTGTGTGAGGAGACAAAGGAGGAGGGAAACTGGTTCAGGGGAGAGGTTTTGGGAAGGATGGCCTTTAAGCGAGGACTGGAGGTTTTGCTGGACTTCTACTTTGGTCTGCAGGTAGGATGACTAGGTCAGGATTTGTTCTGAGGTAGAGTACGGCTGTCTTTCTTCTGCTAACAGCTTGGTGTTCTGAGGAAGAGACCTGCTTAAGGATGGTGAGGTCAAGTTGGAGGTAAGGAATTTCTGGAAGGTGACCAGCAGGTGGTTACGGGGGAGGGGAATCACAGTTGGATGGTGGTATGAACCGGTAGAGGGAGAGTCAATGTTGGGATTAGTTCAGCTTTGGTTGGTGGGATTGGTGGAAAAGAAGTTGTTCCACTGTAGAGATCGGGTGAAGAACAGTAGGTTTCTAACAAGACCAACAGGGTTAAATTCGGGTGTAGGGCTAAAAGTGGTGTCTTTGGAGAGGACAAACTTCTGTGGGGCTGAAGGTTTTCATGGAAAGGTTAACAAACAGTGTTACAGAACAGTTACAGCTGCGGATCTGGTGGAGAGTTGGTAGAGAGTTTTGGGGGATGTGGCAAGATGGAAAGGTCAGCTAGGCAGGCTTCGGGTTCTATTAGGGGTTGACAAAGAGGACCATTTACAGTAGGATAGGGATTGGATAGTGGTGCCCCTAGGTGGAAGTAGGATGTAAGCAAGTTCAATAACTTATAGAGGTGGTGTGAGGAATACTCCTACAGGTGCTGGGGAGCAAGTAATTCAATCACAGAGATGTGATGTATGTAGCAGGGAATGTGTAGTAGCAAAATCATGCAGTGGGAGCAGAGGTGGTTCTGGTATTGCCTGTCCCATGGAGGTGTACAGTGCCAGGTTTGTGAGAATCTGGGACTTGCGGGATCTGAAAAAAACTGAAGGTCATTGTAAATGGAGGGGTGGGATCCAGAGAAAGGAATTTTTATGGTTAGGCCTTTAGGGAGGATACCATGATTTAGGCAGCATTTAAGACACAGGATGTGGGACTGAGTTTTATCCAGGGAAAGGGATACTCTTCTGAACTGATGCAGAAAGATGGAGCAGGGCTTCATTTTGCAAGGATGGCATGGGGGAAATGGGAATGACGTGGAAATGGGCAAAATAAGATGTTAAAATGTTGTTAGGGGAGATGGATAATTGAAAAGACGCATCAAAAACATGTACACACACAAAAACATGCACAGATAAGCAAAAATATGAACAAATGTGGGAGATGAGGTCTGTGTGTGTGTGTGTGATGGGATAATGGAAGAAAGGAGGAGGAGGATGAGTTTCATAGAGGATCGGAAGTATGTGTGCCATGGGTAGGTGTGGATAATAAAAAACACTAAAATACATGAGGATGTGGAAAGAAGTAGGGTCAATACTAATAAGTATAATTATCGGTGGGGAGAATTTGAGGCATCAGATACTGCATCAACAATCTGCAAGGTCACATAGCTGTGTGTTGTGGGCAGATGATCCTTGATACAGTGTCCTTCAGACTCCAAACCAAGTAGCTCATTCTGCATACACCTTACTAAATTTGGTAAAAAATGGAAAATCCATGATGGAATGTAACAATATTATGAAAAGGAAAGTTGCTACACACCATATAGCAGAGATGCTGAGTCATGGACAGGCACTACAAAATAAAGTTTTCAGCCAGTAAGGTCTTCATCAAAAAAAGATGGCAGATGCACACACACACACACACACACACACACACATACACTATTGCAGCCTCAGGCAACTGAAGCCAAACTGCAAGCAGCAGCAACAGTGCATGATGGAGGTGGTGACTGGATGGAGGTAAGGAGGAGGCTGGGACGGGGAAGGGGAGGGATAGTAAGGTAGGGATGGCGGGCACTGAAGTACTGCAGCTTAGACGGAGGGCAGGCAAGAGGTGTAGAGGGGGGGAGGGGGGGGGTAGTGCCAAAGGTGAGAAATAAAAAGACTGGATGAGGTGGTGGAATGACGGCTGTGCAGCTGGAATGGGAACAGGGAAGGGGCTGGATGGGTGAGGGCAGTGACTAACAAAGTTTGAGGCCAGGAGGCTTACGGGACTGTATTGTAGGGAAAGTTCCCACCTACACAATTCAGAAAAGCTGGTGTTGGTGGGAAGGATCCATATGTCACAGGTTGTGAAGCAGCCACTGAAATGAAGGATGTCATGTTAAGCAGCATGTGTCCACTTGTTTCTTGGCCACAATTTGTTAGTGGCCATTCATGTGGACAGACAGTTTGTTGGTTGTCATGCCCACATAGAATGCAGCACAGTGGTTGCAGCTACGCTTGTAGATCACATGAATAGTTTCACAGGTAGCCCTGCCTTTGGTGGGATAGGTGATGTTTGTGACTGGACTACAGTAGGTGGTGGTGGGAGGATGTACAGGACAGGTCTTGCATCTAGATCTATTACAGGGTTATGAACCATGAGGTAAGAGGTTGGGAGCAGGGGTTGTGTAAGGATGGACGAGTATATTATGTAGGTTCGGTGGACGGCGGAACGCCACTGTGGGAGAGGTGGGAAGGATAGGGGGGCAGGATATTTCTCATTTTAGGGTGCAACGAGAGGTAGTCAAAAATCTGGCGGAGGATGTAATTCAATTGCTCCAGTGCTGGGTGGTAATGAATTACAAGAGGAATGCTCCTCTGTGGCCAGACAGTGAGATTTTGGAAGGTGGTGGGAGACTGGAAAGATACGGCAGGGAGATTTGTTTTTGTGCAAGGATGGGAGGACAATTACAGTCTGTGAAGGCATCAGTGAGACCCTTGGTGTATTTCGAGACGGACTACAGATGCGATGACCATGGGTGACCAGGCTGTATGGAAGGGACTTCTTGGTATGGAATGGCAGCAGCTGTCAAAGCGGAGGTATTGGTGGAGGTTAGTAGGTTTGATACGGATGGAGGTACTGATGTAGCCATCTCTGAGGTGGATGTCATCATCTAGGAAGGTGGCTTGTTGTGTTGAATAGGACCAGATGAAGCAAATGGGGGAGTAGTAGTTGAGGTTCTGGAGGAATGTGGACAGGGTGTCCTCATCTTCAATCCAGACTGCAAAGATGTCACCAATGAATCTGAACCAGGTGAGGGATTTAGAATTCTGGGTATTTAGGAAGCATTTCTGTAGATGCCCCATGAATAGGTTGGCACAGGACAGGTCCATAGCCGTACCCAAGATTTGTTTGTAAGTAATGCCTTCAAAGGAGAAGTAATTTTGGATAAGGATGATCTTGATGACTAGAAAGGAGGTTGTTGGTTTAGAATCCTTAGGGGTTGGGAAAGGTAGTGCTCGATAGAGATAAGGTTGTGAGCATTAGGGACGTTAGTGTAAAGGGAGATGGCATCAATAGTGATGAGCAGGGCGCCATGTGGTCAAGGAACTGTGAAGAGCCGGTGGAGGAAATGGTTGGTGTCTTTTATATAGAAAGTAGGTTCCGGGTATTGGGTTGAGGGTGATTGTCTAAGAGAGCAGAGATTCTCTCAGTGGGGGCACAGTAACCGGTTACAATGGGGCTTCCTGGATGGTTGGGTTTATGGACTTTAAAAAGCATGTAGAAGGTAGGAGTGAGGGGAGTGGTAGGGTTGAGCAGAGAGATGGACTCTGGGGAGAGGTTCTGGGATGGACCTAACGATTTGTGGAGTGACTGGACATCCTGCTGGATTTCTGGAATTGGGTCACTATGGGTGGAAGTAGCTACAGCTGGTGGAGTCCTTCTGCCAGGTAATCCTTGCAGTTCAAAACAACAGTGGTGGAGCCTTTGTCAGTAGGTAGGATTATTAAGTCAGGATAGGTTTTTAGATGGTGGATTGCAAATTCTTCCTGCAGACACAACATAAGCTTGCATGTTGAGGGATTTGGGGAATGATAGTGAGGCCAGGCTTGAGGTTAAGAAATTCTGGAAAGTTAACAGGAGGTGATTTGGGGGCAGTGGGGGTGGATCACGGTTGGATGGAGGAGTGAACTGAGTTAGGCACAGTTCAACATTGGTGTTTGGTTGAGTCTGATTGGTAGGGTTGGTGACGAAAAAGTGTTTCCACTATAGAGACCAGGAGAAGAAGAGAAGGCCTTTAACAAGTCTGCATGACTGAATTTGGGAGTGAAGGGAAAGGTGAGACCTTTGGAAATGGTCACTGGAATGAAGGGAATCAGTTGCTTCCCTTTGAGCAGAATTTGCGAGGGATGGAGAGCAGGAAGAGAGGTCAATGGCTGAGGACAACCCAGTAGCAGCTGAAAAACATGTGGGATGGCCTCAGTTGAGGATACACATAGGCCCTGGGACATTACAAGGCTCTCCAAACTAAATATAGTTCAAGTTCCATAATACATTATTGGCACTGAAATCACCTGGTATGAGAAATGGGTGGTGGAATTGTTCTACAAGACCTGAGACAGTCTCAGAGTCCATCACACCCTGTGGAAGTAAATACAGTGGGCAGACAGTAATCCTCTGATCCATATGAACTTCAATGGCTACTGCTTGTAGATCAGTAACCAAGGCGTGAGCAGAGGAGTGGTGCATGGCAGTAACAAAAGCAGTGACATCTCCCTTGGCTCTTTCAACAGTCAGGTCATCCTTCTGGTGGAGGGTGTAGCTGCTTAGCACAGGGGCATCAGCACTTCAAAATGTGTCTCTAGTGAACAGGCACCTACACAGTGTGCCTGGGCTAGGAGTTTCAGTTCCTCCACATGAGTACTGAATCCATTCATGTTCCACTGTGGTATGGGAGCCATTTATCAGGGGAGTTGCACTTTCACCCTGTCCTTCCACCAGGGTAGTGAGCTCAAAAGGGGGGAGAGGGAGGGAGGGTGTTGGGCTAGGATGTGTTACGGGCTTTTAAATACAGCTTTACATGTGGGTTAACAAAAGCAGGTAGTAGTACTGACATTTCATTGCATTTATTTTAGGTTTGCTGTCCAAGATTTTAAAAAACTGGTCATACAGTATACAATTTTACATTGTTCCACACTACTAGAAGAATTTGTTTTGAGCAATAATACAAGGGTAACAACAATCAATTACAGAAAAAAAAATAACTTAGTTGTAGGAGTTAAAGTAATAAACATTAGTAATTTAGAATAACATAATAGAAAAATAAAAAAGGGATGATCTACAAATTTTCTTTAACTGTTAAAAAAAAGTAACATTTAAGTTATAGAACTATAACCTCATGTTCCCCCCCATGAACCATGGACCTTGCCGTTGGTGGGGAGGCTTGCGTGCCTCAGCGATACAGATGGCCGTACCGTAGGTGCAACCACAACGGAGGGGTATCTGTTAAGAGGCCAGACAAACACATGGTTCCTGAAGAGGGGCAGCAGCCTTTTCAGTAGTTGCAGGGGCAACAGTCTGGATGATTGACTGATCTGGCCTTGCAACATTAACCAAACGGCCTTGCTGTGCTGGTACTGCGAATGGCTGAAAGAAAGGGGAAACTACAGCCGTAATTTTTCCCGAGAACATGCAGCTTTACTGTATGATTAAATGATGATGGCATCCTCTTGGGTAAAATATTCCGGAGGTAAAATAGTCCCCCATTCGGATCTCCGGGCGGGGACTACTCAGGAGGACGTCGTTATCAGGAGAAAGGAACAAGACTTTTGGTCAGGTGAATACAGGGTAATAAATACAAAATCAAATAGGGGTAATGCAGGAGTAGGTTTAATAATGAATAAAAAAATAGGAGTGCGGGTAAGCTACTACAAACAGCATAGTGAACGCATTATTGTGGCCAAGATAGACACAAAGCCCACACCTACTACAGTAGTACAAGTTTATATGCCAACTAGCTCTGCAGATGATGAAGAAATTGATGAAATGTATGATGAGATAAAAGAAATTATTCAAGTAGTGAAGGGAGACAAAAATTTAATAGTCATGGGTGACTGGAATTCGTCAGTAGGAAAAGGGAGAGAAGGAAACATAGTAGATGATTATGGATTGGGGCTAAGAAATGAAAGAGGAAGCCGTATGGTAGAATTTTGCACAGAGCATAACTTAATCATAGCTAACACTTGGTTCAAGAACCATAAAAGAAGGTTGTATACATGGAAGAATCCTGGAGATACTAAAAGGTATCAGATAGATTATATAATGGTAAGACAGAGATTTAGGAATCAGGTTTTAAATTGTAGGACATTTCCAGGGGCAGATATGGACTCTGACCACAATCTATTGGTTATGGCCTGTAGGTTAAAACTGAAGAAACTGCAAAAAGGTGGGAATTTAAGGACATGGGATCTGGATAAGCTGAAAGAACCAGAGGTTGTACAGAGTTTCAAGGAGAGTATAAGGGAACAATTGACAGGAATGGGGGAAAGAAACACAGTAGAAGAAGAATGGGTAGTTCTGAGGGATGAAGTAGTGAAGGCAGCAGAGGATAAAGTAGGTAAAAAGACGAGGGCTGCTAGAAATCCTTGGGTAACAGAAGAAATATTGAATTTAATTGATGAAAGGAGAAAATACAAACATGCAGTAAATGAAGCAGACAAAAAGGAATACAAACATCTCAAAAATGAGATCGACAGGAAATGCAAAATGGCTAAGCAGGGATGGCTAGAGGACAAATGTAAGGATGTAGAAGCTTATCTCACTAGGGGTAACATAGGTACTGCCTACAGGAAAATTAAAGAGACCTTTGGAGAGAAGAGAACCACATGTATGAATATCAAGAGCTCAGATGGCAACCCAGTTCTAAGCAAAGAAGGGAAGGCAGAAAGGTGGAAGGAGTATATAGAAGGTTTATAAAAGGGCGACGTACTTGAGGGCAATATTATGGAAATGGAAGAGGATGTAGATGAAGACGAAATGGGAGATACGATACTGCGTGAAGAGTTTGACAGAGCACTGAAAGACCTGAGTCGAAACAAGGCCCCCGGAGTAGACAACATTCCATTAGAACTACTGACGGCCTTGGGAGAGCCAGTCATGACAAAACTCTACCATCAGATGAGCAAGATGTGTGAGACAGGCGAAATACCCTCAGACTTCAAGAAGAATTTAATAATTCCAATCCCAAAGAAAGCAGGTGTTGACAGATGTGAAAATCACCGAACTATCAGTTTAATAAGTCACAGCTGCAAAATACTAACGCGAATTCTTTACAGACGAATGGAAAAACTGGTAGATGCGGACCTCGGGGAAGATCAGTTTGGATTCCGTAGAAACACTGGAACACGCAAGGCAATACTGACCTTACGACTTATCTTAGAAGAAAGATTAAGAAAAGGCAAACATACGTACCTAGCATTTGTAGACTTAGAGAAAGCTTTTGACAATGTTGACTGGAATACTCTCTTTCAAATTCTAAAGGTGGCTGGGGTAAAATACAGGGAGCGAAAGGCTATTTACAATTTGTACAGAAACCAGATGGCAGTCATAAGAGTCGAGGGGCATGAAAGGGAAGCAGTGGTTGGGAAAGGAGTGAGACAGGGTTGTAGCCTCTCCTCGATGTTATTCAATCTGTATATTGAGCAAGCAGTAAAAGAAACAAAAGAAAAATTTGGAGTAGGTATTAAAATTCATGAAGAAGTAAAAACTTTGAGGTTCGCCGATGACACTGTAATTCTGTCAGAGACAGCAAAGGACTTGGAAGAGCATTTGAATGGACTGGACATTGTCTTGAAAGGAGGATATATGATGAACATCAACAAAAGCAAAACGAGGATAATGGAATGTAGTCAAATTAAATCGGGTGATGCTGAGGGAATTAGATTAGGAAATGAGACACTTAAAGTAGTAAAAGAGTTTTGCTATTTAGGGAGTAAAATAACTGATGATGGTCGAAGTAGAGAGGATATAAAATGTAGACTGGGAATGGCAAGGAAAGCATTTCTGAAGAAGAGAAATTTGTTAACATCGAATATAGATTCAAGTGTGAGGAAGTCTTTTTTGAAAGTATTTGTACGGAGTGTAGCCATGTATGGAAGTGAAACATGGACAATAAATAGTTTGGACAAGAAGAGAATAGAAGCTTTCGAAATGTGGTGCTACAGAAGAATGCTGAAGATAAAGTGGGTAGATCACGTAACTAATGAGGAGGTATTGAATAGGATTGGGGAGAAGTGAAGTTTGTGGCACAACTTGACTAGAAGAAGGGATCGGTTGGTAGGACATGTTTTGAGGCATCAAGGGATCACAAATTTAGCATTGAAGGGCAGTGTGGAAGGTAAAAATCATAGAGGGAGACCAAGAGATGACTACACTAAGCAGATTCAGAAGGATGTAGTTTGCAGTAGGTACTGGGAGATGAAGAAGCTTGCACAGGATAGAGTAGCATGGAGAGCTGCATCAAACCAGTCTCAGGACTGAAGACGACGACGACAACAACAACAACAACAACAACAACAACAACAACCTCATGTTGTTGGTTTTCCAGGTGGGAGGGCCTCGGCAAAAACATAGTGACTTTCCCACATAAAGTAGCATACAAAATTATGTCTTCTTGCATTACTAAATAAAATACATCACGAGTGACTGTGTGTGTATTTGTTTCTACTGTCCAAGAACTGTACTACTTATTACACCTTTTACATGCTTATGCAGGGCATACCCATTGCACTATTAGTGTTACTATATCTAGACGTAGTTCTATATGTTGTATGTGTGCTGTTATGTTGTATGTTTCTGTGAGTGATGCTGTTTCACTTGACCAGTGCCATATGCAAGAGGGAAGCCTCTGAACTTAAACTTCGAGCCTTGCTTACCCATATGGCATATCCTCATGTATAATGATTGTTTCGTTGCTTATATTAGTAATTTTCCTTTACATTATTTAGTCATCATATTTAAAGTGCAGTTTATGTACATGAACCAATCACATGCTACGACTGCTTTTCTTATAACTAACTTAATTTATCTTTACTGGTGTCATACTCCTATATGTTATGAGTCTGTGTCTAATGTTGTTGTTGTTGTTGTTGTTGTTTCTGTTGTCATTTTCTGTGTCTGCAGCTACATCAGTGTCTGTGGCTGTGTCAGAGTTTGTGCCCTCCAAGGATCTTTTCTGTGTGTCTGTTCAAGATCTGCCATATGGATTTTCTTGCCTATAGGCATCATACAGTGTTCTTGAAACTTTATCAGCAATGTTGCCAAGAGCACACCATTTGTCTGGGTCACATAACATTTCTTTGATGTCATTATATTCCGTTATAGGTCTTTTTTTTTTAAAAAAAAAAAAAAAAAAAAAAAAAAAAAAAAAAAAAAAAAAAAAAAAAAAAAAAAAAGGTTCAAATGGCTCTGACCACTATGGGACTTAATGTGGTCATCAGTCCCCTAGGACTCAGAACTAATTAAACCTAACTAACCTAAGGACATCACACACATCCATGCCCGAGGCAGGATTCGAACCTGCGACCGTAGCAGTCGCGCGGTTCCGGACTGAGCGCCTGAATCGCTAGACCACTGCGGCCGGCCATATACCTCACGTAAGTACATATCACTCTGGCTAAAGCCCACGTGATTCAAATGTGCAGGGTATGGACCATGGCCAGCCAAAAGTGAACCATGTCGTAGGTTGGATCTGCAAGCTTCAGCTTCAGTTGTCCCTATATACTGACGAAGGAGAAGAAAACGCGAAGGCCTCTATTGGTTGTCCCCCACTCCCACTGCCATGTGTTAATGCGCCAGCTCTTTAACTGGTGCTTCCCTATGATGTTGTCCAGTTATTTCTCAAAGCTTGTTGTGTTTGCTCCTCTGTAGCCAGTATGACACTGCTCTGTGGCAGGCTGTGATGTCAATGAGGCAATTCCCCAGAATCAAACATAAGGCTTCTACTGATGTGGTGCCAAAACACCCCACACCCTGAATAGTATGTTCCTCTGTCTTTGTCTCACTATGTTTCTATGGGTCACTAAGACACAGACAGTGCGCCCATGCACTCACTGCAGAGCATGCTATAGCTTCCAAGAGAGCTGTGTGACACGTTCATAGCATCTGCAGAGGTAGTGAGTATTGTATGGTTGCTAGTTTGTGGATCAGTTTTGACGCTTTGTTTATTGCCAGTCTTGTGTGGATATTAAAAGTATGTTTTTCATCAATGTTGTTGTTGTTGTGGTGGTCTTCAGTCCTGAGACTGGTTTGATGCAGCTCTCCATGCTAATCTATCCTGTGCAAGCTCCTTCATCTCCAGTACCTACTGCAAACTACATCCTTCTGAATCTGCTTAGTGTATTCATCTCTTGGTCTCCCTCTACAATTTTTACTCTCCACGCTGCCCTCCAATGCTAAATTTGTGATCCCTTGATGCCTCAGAACATGTCCTACCAGCCAATCCCTTCTTCTAGTCAAGTTGTGCCACAAACTTCTCTTCTCCCCAATCCTATTCAATACCTCCTCATTAGTTACGTGATCTACCCACCTAATCTTCAACATTCTTCTGTAGCACCACATTTCAAAAGCTTCTATTCTCTTCTTGTCTAAACTATTTATTGTCCATGTTTCACTTCCATACATGGCTACACTCCATACAAATACTTTCAGAAATGACTTCCTGACACTTAAATCAATACTCAATGTTAACAAATTTCTCTTCTTCAGAAATGCTTTCCTTGCCATTGCCAGTCTACATTTCATATTATCTCTACTTCGACCATCATCAGTTATTTTGCTCCCCAAATAGCTAAACTCCTTACTTCCTAATCTAATTCCCTCAGCATCACCCGATTTAATTAGACTACATTCCATTATCCTTGTTTTGCTTTTGTTGATGTTCATCTTATATCCTCCTTTCAAGACACTGTCCATTCCATTCAACTGTTCTTCCAAGTCCTTTGCTGTCTCTGACAGAACTACAATGTCATCGGCGAACCTCAAAGTTTTTATTTCTTCTCCATAGATTTTAATACCTACTCCAAATTTTTCTTTTGTTTCCTTTACTGTTTGCTCAATATACAGATTGAATAACATCGGGGAGAGGCTACAACCCTGTCTCACTCTCTTCCCAACCACTGCTTCCCTTTCATGCCCCTCGACTCTTATGACTGCCATCTGGTTTCTGTACAAATTGTAAATAGCCTTTCGCTCCCTATATTTTACCCCTGCCACCTTTAGAATTTGAAAGAGAGTATTCCAGTCAACATTGTCAAAATCTTTCCTTAATCTTTCTTCTAAGATAAGTCTGAAGGTCAGTATTGCCTCACGTGTTCCAACATTTCTACGGAATCCAAACTGATCTTCCCCGAGGTCAGCTTCTATCAGTTTTTCCAGTCACCTGTAAATAATTCCTGTTAGTATTTTGCAGCTGTGATTATTAAACTGATAGTTTGGTAATTTTCACATCTGTCAACACCTGCTTTCTTTGGGATTGGAATTATTATATTCTTCTTGAAGTCTGAGGGTATTTCGCCTGTCTCATACATCTTGCTCACCAGATGGAAGAGTTTTGTCAGGACTAGCTCTCCCAAGGCCATCAGTAGTTCTAATGGAATGTTGTCTACTTCCGCGGCCTTGTTTCGACTCTGGTCTTTCAGTGCTCTGTCAAACTCTTCACGCAGTATCGTATCTCCCATTTCATCTTCATCTACATCCTCTTCCATTTCCATAATATTGTCCGCAAGTACATCGCTCTTGTATAGACCCTCTATACACTCCTTCCACTTTTCTGCTTTCCCATCTTTGCTTAGAACTGGGTTTCCATCAGAGCTCTTGATATTCATACAAGTGGCTCTCTGTTCTCCAAAGGTCTCTTTAATTTTCCTGTAGGCTGTATCTATCTTACCCCTAGTGAGATAAGCCTCCACATCCTTACACTTGTCCTCTAGCCATCCCTGCTTAGCCATTTTGCACTTCCTGACGATCTCATTTTTGAGACGTTTGTATTCCTTTTTGCCTGCTTCATTTACTGCATTTTTATATTTTCTCCTTTCATCAATTAATTCAATATTTCTTCTGTTACCCAAGGATTTCTAGCAGCCCTCATCTTTTTACCTACTTGATCCTCTGCTGCCTTCACTACTTCATCCCTTAGAGTTACCCATTCATCTTCTACTGTATGCCTTTCCCTCATTCCTGTCAACTGTTCCTTATTTTGTTTTCATCAATATGTATTAAAAATATCAAGTTACTGGGTTCCTCTTTATGATAATATTATCCCATTTAAAACTGGATTGTTTTTCAGTGGCCTTTTGAGTAACAGATATACTTTTCTGTTTGCAGCTATTGTCAGTTTGTTCTGGCTACTTCAATCACTTATTTTGTTTTCTAGACGGACTTGTGAGTTTGCTGATCCAATGACTAATAACTCGTCTGCATAACCAACTACCCCATTTACCCTCTCATCCACATCCAAATTGTTTAGGAATGCCCAAATAGCAATATCCCAAAATATTAGTCCACAGATTTAGCCCTGTGGGCATAATTTCATTACTTTCTTGACTACTTTCTTGTCACATGCTACCCAGTCTGCTCTTCTATTTTTGCAATAATCTAGTAAGCTGTTGTTATATAGGGCAGTTGGTAGTTGCATCTCTCTCAACCTAGCAAAAAATGGATTCCACCAAAGGTTATCAAAACCATCTGCAATTTACATTAAAATTGTAACTATGCATTTATTGTTTGTCTTGTGTATTATTTCTAATGCATGATTAATTGAATCATCTACTACTCTTTTTGTCCCAAAACCATACTGGTGTGAACTTAGGCCGAAGAGCTGCCTGTGTGAGTGTAGTTGATCACAAAGGAGCTGCTCCTGTACCTTAGCCAAAGTGTTTAGGAGGCAGATTAGTCTGTATGTTCTGGGGCCAGTTGGGTCGCTGTCCTCTGATTTCTTAATAATTAACACATTGACAGTTTTCTGAAGAGCAGGGATTCCTCCTTGTTGTCAGACATTGTTTAACACGTCCGTTAGAAAAAGGGGGGGGGGGGGGATGATCTGTGTGACAGTTTTTTTAAGAGTTTCCAAAAGTGTTCCATCTGGGTCAGGAGCCTTTCTATTTTTAAGTCTATCAACCACTACATGACTAGTGGCATCGGCTGTTCGAATAGGATTTTTAAGATCAGAAATTAACAATGTAGTGAATGTGGGAGGCACCATGGCTTTATAGATTTTTTTTGGCGTCACATAAGGGGTGCGCTTAGTTGTTTTAAGTTCCTGGATCTTCCTTTCTTCAAGGAATATACTGCAGTCCCTACTCCAGACAGAGTGATCCCGCAGAACAATTGAAACACTTCAAGTGAAAACTGACTCCTTCATGGGCAGCCTTATCACTTTTATCACAAGTGGCTTCTTCTTTCTATCCTAGAGTAGTGTGCCCAAAGTGCTGGCATTTAAAACAGCACATTTGGTTCGGGTCATGGGGCCACACGTTTAAGTGAAGGAAACCTGTTTAGATATTCCCTGAGGCTTTAGCGCTATTGAAGGTAAGGATAAAGGAGTCAGATTTTACCAGATCCCCACCCACATGTTTCATATTTTGCACATCAAAGATACATTCCTGAGCCACTCATCTATCAATTCTTCATTGGGAATATCTACAAGATCTCTACAAAAAAACTACTTGACCGATTTTGAAGTGCCAGCAACACTCTCTAAACTTTCTTTGAATACATAAAGGCAATACTTTCTCAAAGGAGCCCTCTTTTCTTTTAACTATTAAAAGGACATTCTGATTACCAGCATACATTCTGTTACTAGAACCAATAGTTTTGGAAATAATTCCTGAGTGAGGAGGACTGGCTCATGAGCCCTCTTGTTGGATTGTGTGTTAGTATCTACCAGTGGCCAACCAATGACGCTGGGAGGAGGAGGAGGAGGAGGAGGAGGAGGAGAAAATTTTGAGGGTTCCATCTCGGTCTCATAAGCACATATGGAAATAAGTGTCCAGTCAGACAAAACCCTTCTTGCCCGAAAAAGCCATACAAATCTAAGGTGTGGCAGTTTTCCCAGAGCCTGCCTGCTAATGACTTTTCCACTTCGACATATATGCACCTCACTGCCCAGTTCAGGAATCCTGAGGTCAGCAAGGTTTTTCTAAATCACTTAAGGCATGGTTCCTTCAGCAAGACTATCCTCGTTACACTCATCTGTAAATTTACTTACTTGTTATGTGTTTGTGTACCTGTATATAAGACTAATAATGACTATGAAAACAAGTATGCGGGTAAGCTACTATTAACAGCAAAGTGAACACATTATCATAGCCAAGATAGACACGGAGCCAACAACCCAACTTGGTAATAGAAGCTAGCTTCACATATGACAGGGACATTGAAAGAATGTGTGATGAGAGAAAAGAAATCATTCAGATCATTAAGAGAGAGGAAAATTTTATTGTACTGGGAGATGAGTTCAACAGCAGGAAAAGGAAAATAGGGAAAAACAGTAGAGTATGAAAAGCAGGGAAGTAATAAAAGAGAAGCTGCCTGGAAGAATTTTGCACAGAGCATAATTTAATCATTGCTGACACTAGGTTGTATACACGGAAGACATCTGTAAACACTAGAAGGCTTCAGGTTCATTACATAATGATAAGACACAGATTTTCAAACAGTATTTAAAAGAAGGTATCTCCAGGAGCAGATGTGAACTTGGGCCATAGTTCATTGCTTATGAACTGCAGATTAAAACTGAAGAAATTGCAAGATAGGCAGAAAATTAAGATAATGAGACCTGGGTACATTGAAAGAATCGAAGATTTTTGAGTTTCAGAATGAGCATTAGGCAACAGAAACTGCAAAACTTCTATGCAGGAATGGCAAGAGGACAAACTCAAGTTTACAGAAACGTGTATTACTAGAGGACTGACAAATACAGCCTCTAGGAAAATTAAAGAGGCCTTTGGAGAAAAGAGAAGCAACTGCTTGAATATCAACAGCTCAGATACAAAAACAACTGGTTCTAACCAAAGAAGGGAAAACTGAAAAGTGGAAGGGGTATATAAAGGAGGTATACGAGAGAAATGAACTTGAAGTCAACATTATAGAAAGGCAAGGGGAATTAGATGAGATGGAAGATACAATACTGTGGGAAGAATATGACAGAACACTGAAAGACTTAAGTCAAAACAAGGCCCCTAGAATAGAAGACATTACCTCAGAACTTCTGACATCTTTAGGAGAACTGTCCATGAATAAACTCTTCCACCTGATGTGCAAGCTATGTGTGACACTGGAAATACCCTCAGACTGCTAGAAGAATGTAATAATTCAAATTCCCAAGAAAATAGGTGGTGACAGGTCCAAATATTATTGAACTATCGGCTTAATAGGTCATGGTTACAAAATACAGCCACAAATTATTTACAGAAGAGTGAAAAAACTGGCATAAGCTCAGCTCAGGGAGAATCAGTTTGGATTATGGAAAAATGTATGAATATGCGAGGCAATACTGAGCCTATGACTCATCTTACAAGATAGGTTCAAGAAAGGCAAATCTACATTTACAGCATTTGTAGATATAGTGTAAGCTTGTGACAGTGTTGACTGGAACACACTGTTTGAAATTCTGAATGTTGCAGAGATAAAATATAGAAAGTGAAAGTTTATATAGGCCTACATCTTGTACATAAATCAGACTGCAGTCGTCTGTTGAAGGACATGAGAGGGAAGCTGTAATTCAAAAGGGAATCACACACAGGGTTGTAGTGTATGCCCAATGTTATTCAATCTGTAAACTGAGCAAGTTGTAAAGGAAGCAAAAAAATTGGAGACAGAATTAAAGTTCAGGGAGAAAAAGTAAGAAGTTTGAGGTTTGTCAATGGCATTTTAATTCTGTCAGGGACAGCAAAGGACGTATTAAAAACAGGTGAGGCCGAGCAAAATATATTACGAAGCGATACACTGGAGGGGATAACAATGTGTATTCAGTACTAATCATTGGCTTTGACCAGTAATGTAGGAAACATGCAACAAATGTCGTAAACATGGCGACAACAACACAAATTGGGTGATGATTTTTCAACATGCTGAGTTACAGATCAGTCAGCCACTACAACTAGTTTTCTTTCTTGCTTTCATATGTGCTGGCTATGCCACCTCTCAACCATACTGTCACTTTCCCACCTAACCTAGGGCTTGGGCTAAGCTAGAGATCAGTCTGTCAGAACAATCGGTCCCCCCACCCTCCCTTTTCAAATTCGTTGACTTCACCAACAAGCAATCAAGTGGAGAAAACACCCATTACAAGGTGACATCCGGGCAGCCATTAACATTATGTCAGTGGTCAAAGGCGATAACTAGATCGAATCCTCTTGGCCCATTAAAAGTAGTAGGCCTAAAGAGTTTTTCTATTGCTCAGTAAAATAACTGATGATGGCGAAAGCAGAGATGTTTTAATATGTACACTGACAATGGTGTGTGTGTGTGTGTGTGTGTGTGTGTGTGTGTGTGTGTGTGTTTGTTTGTTTGTTTGTTTGTTTGTTTGAGAGAGAGAGAGAGAGAGAGAGAGAGAGAGAGAGAGAGAGAGAGAGAGAGAGAGAGAGAGAGAACTTGACTACAAGAAGGAAGTAATTGACAGGAGACATTCTGCAACATAAAGGAATCATCAATTTACTACTTGAAGGAACTGTGTGTGGAGGGAGGACCGTAAAGGGAGAGAAAGACTCAAATACTATAAATAGGTTCAAATGATATAGACTGCAATAGCTTTTCAGTGGGGAAGGGGCACAGGACGGAGTAGCATGGAGGACTGCGTCAGACTTCGCAACAAAGGCTTCAGTTTCTTTCTTTCCTTGCATAAGCTGAAAAGTCCTACATGACTGGAAGACTACTATCACACTAAAGTCTCACCAAATTCCAAACTGATCAGCATAAAATCTTGTTTCTCTTGTTTTAGGCCTACATCACTTCATCATAGGTAGGTGGAAATTTTGGTATACAGCTACTGTTTCATATGTTAAGCACCTTCATTAAAATATATAGGCCTACATGTCTTTCACACATAACAGTAGGACTACTTTCAAATATTATATAAAAGCAAAAGAATAACAATTTAATGGCACCACTAGAGCATCTTTTATTAAGGTCTCTCACTGGGGGCCGAACCGCATACATTACAAAGTATTTAACTCTTTCGCGAATGAAAATAAAGTTAGACATAGCATTCATCTTGATTAATTCCAAGGTGACCATATTTTCTAGACCCAAATTTGAGACACAATAAAAATGTTGATATTGCAAAAAATTAATTGAATGTAATAAATACAAAACGTCACTGTAATTCATTACAAAATATACGTTCATTTATATTTTATTAGTACTTCCTACAAGCAAACAAACTGTATTTATCAGTGTTGTCAATTTTCTTCAGAATGTCTGCATTCTTCAACTGCATATGAAAAAATTGAACACTAATTTTATCATAATTCACCCTAATCTTTAAAACTGCATAATTAATATAACAAGCTGTGTTTTGTCACTGGTCCATATATCATTCACGTGAGAAAATGCCCTTTTAGTAACGGCCTTAGTGCCAGGAAAAAAAAAGAATAACTCCACTGACTCGAGTAAATCTGAGTAATGCACGAGTCTGACTGAAATGAAAATAATAATAATAATACATAGCGATACAGGTGAAATAAATATCAAAGTCAGTCTACGGGCTTAAATCGCTTTATAATTGCTAATCCTGGGCAAATGGGTATTACTTTCGGAAAAAAAATGTGGGACACAAATACAAACGTCGCAAATGTCTCGAAAAAAATGGAACGGATGGTCGCCTTATTCAAATATTCTTCGCCACAGAAATCTACTATCAAATAACATGTCTTCTCAGACATCGTCAACGGGATGGAAAAAAGTAACGGTGACAGAACGGACAAGACAGTATTACGCGCTGACAGATTGTCTGTTTCGCAACTGGAAAATGTTGCTTTGTTTCTTGCTCATCTATTCTCCTTTCGTATTATTACTAAAATGCAAGTTTGGCAGAACGGAGATTTTTTCCTATTATTTAATGCCTGCGAGAAGTATTCTTATATTACTTTAATAAGTTCTCCACTAAGTTAGAAAAACGCCAGCGTTTAACTGGTAACTACACAAGAAATAAACTTGAAAAGAAAAATCCTACCATGATCACCCAACATCATTCATTTGGCAGGTCAATTATTGCAACCAAACTAACGCGGCACACCACTACTCCCGTCTAACATCATAGACTAAAGAGCAAATCGATCTGTCGAAAACCACTATTATAACTGTTCATTTTTATCATTGTATTAATATTTAAAGTTAATTTGATAATAACAAGTATTTAACGTTAAAAGCAGATAATTTATATTAATCTATACATCAAACAAATCGTGTTAATGAGATATCGACTGTGTGAGGTCATGTTTGGGATGTAGTTGCACTTTCATACTTCTTTGGTTTTGAAGTTTGTTTATTGTTGTGTATTGTGTATACACTATACAGTTGTGAGAGGAAGCGGTCGTGTGATGAATGATGAATCTGAATTGTGCGGCTCGGCTGCACCGACTTCGGAAAATCTTAAAACTGGCAGTTCGTTTACCAGACGAACTGGAATATGCATCACGACACACATGCATTAAAAACAGGCAGATTAATGATTTCGTTAGGTCTTTGCATCATGGTGGCGTTTGTGTGGACGATTTAGATTTGAAGAATTACACTAATAAATTAATCTCGGAGTACAATATGTTACTGCGTGGTAGTGTTGCCGATTCAAAAAGAGTTACTGAATTGCAACCGATTATTGACATCCTCAATAAAAAGAAGCATTTGGAAGAGTCTTTGGATGTTTTGAATGAATTAAAAGGAGGTAAAAGTATTAAATGCACACAATTTTAAATACTCAACCTCAGAACTAGTAGTAACGCGACTGCTTATTTTTGCTATTTGTCTAATAAGGAAGTCTCTGTGGATCATACAAGCCATCTATCAGTTGATTTGTTTTTTATTGATCCCAGAAATACTGTTATGTGTTGTTGCACATGGATATGGGACACAGTGCTCATTGATTAGAGATAATATAAATTTATGAATTAAAACGGTTATTGTTGTGTTTGAATAGGTGCCGCTGATGATAAGGAATTTGGAAGAATGGCTGAGAATGAAGAGAAACTCTACAAGGAGAGACTGGCAGAAATTAATTCAAAGGCTTGTATCTGATTGTGTAAGAAACGTTTGTAGGATACTTGTGACCCAGTTCTAAAATAGAATGAACACATTGATAACCTGATTCAGGAAGTCAGTCTGTTGTAATTAACATTTACCTATAAATATATCTCACTAATGCTTGCTTATTTTGCATACTATTGCACACTGCTGCCATCCAGTATAAATCAGTGTTATTGGATCTACAAAATAAACCATTAAAATATTATATGCAGATGAAAACTAAATATTAGACTGATATCCGTTCAAGAGGCTTCTAACCTAATTCCCCAGTACATTTTCTCATTAATGTTGTTTGTGGTCTTAATAGAAGATGTTATCATATGCATGGTATGTAGAACCACAGTTAACAAGCTTTATATTATTGTCTTCAACTAGACTTGAATAGAGATTGCATCTCTACAATAGATCAAAAGCTTCTATCAATTATTTGAACATGTGTTTTGGGTTGGCACATCTCTGAATACTGTAGTGAACAGAGAATTATTAGAAAACGCAGGGAGAGACAGTGAAGGGTCACAAACCTTTTTACCACAAAATGTGAAACTGGTGATGAAACCACACACAAAGTAATAAGCTTAAAACACACAACAAAGCAGAAGAGAAAACATCAACAGGATTGAGAGATGAGATGGGCTACTCTAAATCAGATGTTGACAAAGTTTGAATATTTTGCAGGGACTGACCCTAGTGCCAGAGGTATAAAATGTAAAATTATGCATTTCACTAAAATTGTCTGGAATGTTACTAATGACATAGCTGTTCATGATTATATGCAAATTTGGGACCCTTGTAGTAGTCAGTATGTAGAATAATATGTGGATATAGTTGCCACAAATTGTACACACTTCAGTCATGATAGTACACAGCAGTACAATGACAAAATAATCGAAAGAAACAATAAAAAAATCAAAAGAGAGATATTTGTTCGTTGTTCTGAATGTCGATTTTGTGTATCTATATCAATTTCGGCAGTCAATGCTGCCAAGGAGCTGCCTACCTCCCCTCCCATCCAGTACAGAGTATCGTGTAGTGAATGGGAAGGTGACCCTACTCCAGAATGTAATCTTTAGAAATGCAGTATTACTTATTATAGCAAGAGTAAGGCAGGTCATAATTGGCAATACTCAAAACAGGTGACTTGATGCTGAATCCTCCAACAGTATAAGATGATCAACCAAGTGTTGATGTTTTGGCTAGGGAGCCAGGTGCGTATCGACTTTTTGCAATTTGCCTTTACCCCAGGCCAAACAAACCACTCCATAATGAACCTTTTGTTGGGACGAACTGCGGGGTGTGATAGATTATGCAAGGTATCAAAGGTGGATTTATGGAATTTTGCTGGGACTAAGGAGTGTGGCCTGCCAAGTGATGTATCACACCATAAGTGCATGCTAGAGTTAGGCTTATGAATGTGTTGCAACTGTAAACTTGTGCTGGAGTTGTCCAAGAATGCATGTAACTGTCTGTCTTGGTCCTTCTCCATGGTCAACCTGCCAAAATCAATTGGTGCACTAAGGGCATGGAAGAGTGACATGTAATCAGCTACCACATTGCCCCTCTCCATTTACATGCCAGATGTTGGAAGTAAATTGTGCGAATTAGTCCAGGTATCTGAAGCAGCAGTGGGTACACGTAATGACTTTGAATGTGGATAGCACAAACCAATGTGAGTTGGCCTGTAAAAAGTGTGATGGACCAACCCTCTTAATTGGTATTTCACTGCCTCACATATTGCTAGCCATTCATGGTCGTAAGCCAACCACAAATGTTGGGTCCCCTTCATTTGGCAGGAAAGGAACCCTCGAAGTTACTGGATACTGTCTGCTGTCTGTTGCAACACTGCACCAACAGCATTCTCGCTTGTGCCATCCGCAACAGACAAATGTGCCATAGGTGGGGAATGGGCCAAGGTCACAGTGTTCTGTAAGGATTGTTTAATCACGTAATCACGTCGAAAGTATGTTGTTGGTTGTTTGGGGGAAGAGACCAAACAGCGAGGTTATCGGTCTCATAGGATTAGGGAAGGATGGGGAAGGAAGTCGGCCGTGTCCTTTCAAAGGAACCCTCCCGGCATTTGCCTGGAGTGATTTAGGGAAATCATGGAAGACCTAAATCAGGATGGTCGGACGCGGGATTGAACCGTTGTCCTTCCGCAAAAGCATGTGCCATTTTCATTGACTAATGTGTGGGTTGGTTTCTCCATATTATTCTTCCTCTTTAGGGCATTAGTTAGTGGCAGCTGGATTCTTGCAGCCTACAGAATATGTTGCCAATTAAAGTTTGTCATATCTAAAAAAACTTTTTAATTCTTGATAAACACATGAGTCCACCATGATTCACGTCAGTGTATTCGAAAATGACAAATGTTGTGAACTGTGATCATTCCACCATTGTGTGACATTTGCATGGAATGGGGAATGTTGAAAAATCAGGTATATGGTTACTGCAAGCTCTAAGTCAAAATCGCTCTAAGGCAAAATCACAAAAGTCAGCAGGTAGCCATATGCACATCTCTGATTGCTCAGCATCTCTTGGCTCGTGAACAACCCCAACTGTCCCCACCCTGTATCATTAGTTGTGATAAGAAATGACATGTTTTTGCTAAATTAAGATAAAAAAAAAGGAATGTTTGAGCTCAAACAAAGCAGCAGCTTCCTATACAAAGACATGCATGCATCCACAAAAGAGAGAGAGTTATGCATCTGGTGGAACAGCGACAGTGTGGTGTATTATGAATTGCTTCTACAACCATCACTGCTGACATTCATTGTCAACAACTGAGATATCTTTCAGATGCAGTCTGAAAACAGTGACCAGGAAGACTGCATGAAGTGATGCTGTTCCGCGATAACCCCCACCCACATTCTGCTAGACTGACAAAAAACACTGTACAGGAGTTGGGTTGGGAAGTCATTCTGCACCCAAATCAGTCTCCTAATCTTGCACTCTTAGTGTTTCACCTTTTTCGATCTCTATCAAACAACCTTCAAGGAACTTATTTTCCAAATGGAAATGTGCTCCCAATATAGATAGCTCGATGAGTTCTTCATCCTCAAAACCACTGTGGAATCAAAGAGTTACCCCAGTGTAGGCACACTGCTGTAAATAGTGAAAGATAATAAACTAGTGATTAATGTCTTAGTTATGTGCATCTGTTGTGTTTATTAAACTTGTGGAAAAATCCTATGAACTTATGCACTATCCCAGTATTGTGATCTTCTTGTGTAAGATTAGTTGATAAGAGGACAAATTGAAATGCAGTGTTTGTGGAGTGATACTCACAGTGAATCATGTTTTTACATATTGTGCTTTATATGTCGACAAAAGGAAACATTTTGGCCTACCAAGGGACTTACCTCATTGCTAGGCATTAATGCCATGTTAGCAAGAAAATTGGTAAAATTTTGTGTGGCATCAGAGTTCCTCCCCAATTTACATCGGCAGAAATTTTAATGTGTTTTTGGGTAGCTGGTTCATCCTATGAATTGTATGCAACCAACCTGCCACAATTTGTCCACTAAACTATATTATCATTACTGTAAATATGTAACAGCAGTACAATTGGAGAGACTGTCGAATGCATGTGCAACATTTTAATGTTCAAATTTGTAGATACAGAGTCTGTTTTTAATTTGAACTACTTGTACCACTGTACCTAGTACTTGTGAGATGACTTTGTCATTTATTGCCAAAATCACTCATCCATCCCTTCAGGAGACTTTCCCAAAGAGACTAAATCACAGGTGACATCATTGAGCTTTTCCACAGTGAGCTTTTCTGCTGGCTTAAAAATATTAGTTGCCTGGTATTCAAGTGTTAGACATGGGCGTAATCTATGTTATCCTGTCCTGGTATTCATGTGGCAGCTGGTCATTGGAAGGGGGAGGGAGAGAGAGAGAGAGAAAGAGAACACAACCAATATATTCGTAGACCACTTTAACGAGGAAGGTGTGCCACCAGAAAAAAAAACCTGATTTCTTGTGTTATGTTGGCAACACTTTCATAACAGTCGCATGAAAGGAAATGAATGAATTTCTTTCACTTTTCAATGCCTTATGTCAGAGATCAATTTCAAGAGGATGGCTGCTCAGCTCGCTGTCCTATAATTCAGATTTAAGCTTTCTGTGATATGATGTGCCTTTTTTTGTTGGGGAAGGGGGGGCGGGAGACTACTGTGAAGAAGAGGGACGTGATTACCATACCTTGGGTCATTATGGGAAGGAAGGGAAAGGGGTTCTATGTAAACATACTTTAAAAAACTACATCTAAGAACATATAGTAGCCCACCTTTTCATTTTTTATAGTGTGTGTATTATTTATCCTCAGAACATGTGTTAATAGGCTCATCAGAGATTTATCTATTATATAATGCAATGTTTCTGAATTTACCTTACAGTTTTAGTTAATTGTAATGAAGTGTATTAAGTGAATGTAGACCTTAGGCGGTGACATGCAAAATGATGCCACAGTTGGATATTAGTGTTAAAACTTTAGCTTTTAGATTCAGAGGGAGGTGACTTCCTCTCAGAATGTCTTTGTTCTTGCTCCTGGAGGTGATACTAAAAATGTTGTTTATTCTACATTTTGTAGCAAAATAATTAATTCTCAGATAGCTACATTTTTTTAAATGGGCACAATATGTAGACGAACAACCATGTTGCCAATCATCAGGTATACTGACAAACTGACTGCTTCGGGGGGAGGTGTGTAGTTTCTCTCTCTTTCTCTCTCTCTCTCTCTCTCTCTCTCTCTCTCTCTCTCTCTCTCTCTCTCTCTCTCTCTCCCCTCTGTCTCACCTCCCATAAAAGAGAAGTATTTGATGGAATGGGCAGTTCATTTTCCTGATTTGTCACCAGTTTCTTCATAGAGTACTTTGACAAGAAAGTCAGTTCAAGAGAATCTAACTGATTTATTTTGTTATGTTGACAACTACTTCATAATATTGCCACATCCAAGGAAATTAATGGATTTCTTTCACCTCTCAGTGCCTTACATCAGAGATCAACTTCACATGAAAATGGAAGTGAGGGGAGCAAGTGGCACATTGGATCACAATGTATACTGCAAGAAAGTGCACATTGAATTGTACTTTCATGTAGACTGGTGCCACCATCCAGCACAGAGGAACTGGGCACTCAGAACATTGGCAGGCAGTACCTGTACACCTTGGGAGACAGCTACAGTGGGAGATTTCATGAAGCCTTTTCTCTAACCAACAACACAACAGACAGAAATAGGAGAGAGTGCTGGAAAGGACATAACCACGGTATTATTCCATGCGGCAATGCTTAATGTGGGTAGTGTCAAGAAATACATTTGACCACTAGCAGACTGTGCAAAATTTACCAGTGAATTACAAAGTTGTGGCCTATAACCTTTTGACTTACTAATGTAGTAATCACAACTAAATTGAATATATTAATTTTACATGTATAAGGTGAACTGTTTAAATGTATTTAAATTGATCATGTATTTAATGTATTTAAATTGATCATTTAATATTACAAGGAATAAAATAAAGTGGAAAAAGAAAGAATGACGACAACAGTGGAAATCGAACCTGAGTCAACCAATCGCCAGTCCACAAACTTACCCAGTCAGTTACAGAAATGACTTGGGCGATTTCATGTCAAATCGTACAGATCATGACACCCGGAAACTTATGGGCTTCCTTTAACTTACAATTTTAAGATGAAAATACGAAATTCAAGTTAATTTTTCCACTTAAAAAGAAATTCTGATTTAGAGAGCCACAAAATTCTATCTTTTCTGTCATATTGCCAGATGCTACTGATGTAATTAGAAATAGTGTATTATCTGCTCCAGCTATCTTTATTATGTAAATATTTATTACTAAAAATGTAAAATTTGCATTTTTATGAGTTTTTACAACTTATTTACTCAAAAAACCTGATCCAAAAACTTTTGAGAATTATACAAAATATTGTTTGGTTAATATTTTAGTAGTCAGTGCACATACAGTAGGTAGTAGTTTTCTATGTAAAGGGTTAAAAAAATTTCTGCATATCCACAACACTAAATTTCTAATGCAAAATATGCATGTTGGCAATGCTGTTTCCAGTGCTCTTCTGTTTATAACAAATGAGTGAGAACTTGCACACAAACTATTCTGCATTAAGTTTTGTGTTTGTTTTGACCTTTTTCTTAGATACAGTATCAGTGAGGAAATACCTGCAGTGAAAGAGTGAGGTGTGTAGACTGTGAAAAACGAAGCAAGAAGGTGGTGTTTAACAAAATTGAAAACCACTTGACAGTGGTTGGAAATCTGTCAGAGGTATTGCAGAAATATCTTGGTCCTCAAGTAATGGTATTAGCATCACATCAGTTGTGTAGGAATTGCTACGCTCACTACAAGAAGAAATTTAGTGACAACCCACTTGAATGATTACCATCACCTAAATGTGAAATGAAGAAGACAATGCAGATGTTTGTATTCCTGCCTGTAAAGTTGTCGAAGCATTTAATGTTAGCATTTCTGCTGTAGCTCCTATTATATCCCCCCTTAAACATCCAGGAAAGGTAAGAAGCACAAGAAGAAAACGGTGTGTAAAAAGATAAATGGAAGAAATTGAAACAAGTTTTACACAAGCAACATCTTCCAAACTTTGTGAAGTGTATAATGTAGATGCACTTATTGCAGAACCTGAAGATAGTGATATGTGCACGAAATGTGATGTATGAGTTCGAAAACTAAATACTGTTATCTCAGCAGCCACCTTTACTGAGAAGGTACAGTTACTGATACTGATACCAAGTAGCTACTCTAAGCAGCAGATACAGAAATACATGCCCTCTTCCTCATATTATTTGATTTCAAAAGCTCGTAAAATAAGGAATGAGAAAGGTATTTGGGCATGCCCAGATTCTTACTGTGGACATCCATTGCAAGATGATATGCTTACTGTTGCTCTCTAAATGATGTCAAAGATTGCAGCAGGCAAAGTCCTAACCAGATTGGTGTTATCTCCATTAGGGAAAATGGTGAGAAAGTTAAATAGGTAGAAAGATATGTGACAAGGTCAGTAAGAGAAGCATATCTCCTAATGAAAAAGGAGAATGCGAATTTAAAAATTGATCTCACAAAATTCTACTTCTTATGACTAAAATGGGTAAAATGCCCGCCAATGAAAGAAAGTATACACATTTATTTACTGCACTAATTTGGAACTTCACCATAAGCAGTGTCACAGGAAAGAAGTATGCAGAGATGGATGTGATGCTTTTGTGTATATGTCAGGAGCTGCAAGATAAATGTTGATTGCAGGAGTGCAATGTGTTGTGGTGCTGAAGTGATGATTGTTGATTGTTGATGCATTAACCCTTCAGAATACTGACAATGATGTAACCTATGCATTCTTGGACGGAGGAGAGTTGATGAAGAAGACAGTAGAGGCAGGGAAGTTTGTTACAGAGGTTAGACATTGAGTCATGAAAGGAATAGCTCACCATCATATCTGGAGGATTCAGAGCCAGGCCATAGCAGAAGTAAAATCAGCCACATCTCAATTCTGGCACACAGCATGGGTGTTGCTCTCTTTCTTGGAACACCACACAGTTTTACTACTGCCATTGATGATCTCATTCTTGGCATTGCACGTGCATGTTACACTGTTTGCATGATAATTGATGACATAGCATCTGGAGGCCATACATTTCCTAAAACTGTGTGTGATTGATGGTGCATCATCTCATTTTAAAAACCACTTTCAGCTTTGTGAGCTTGGTCAACACTGTAGTACAGAAATTAAGGCAAAAAGTGGATATTTTCAGCAAAAGGTCATGGAAAAGGTGCATGTGATGGGGTAGGAGGTCTCTGTAAACATCATGCAACAAGATTTAATCTCCAGTATGAAATTTTGATGCTATAAGAGATGCTACTGGATTTGTACACACCATATCAACATTAGTAACAAACTTCAAAATGAAATTTTATGGGAATTCCATTTAAAAAAGATAGAAGAGTGGTCTGCTATGAAGCCTCTGGTAGGAATTCAATCAAGTCGCTGCTGGATTGCATCCTGGAGTGGCACATACATTGCAATAACAGTTCTCCATGAAATGCAGCCTGTTACTATGTGTGAAATACAGAGACTACAGTATACATTAGAAGACTTTGTAGTGCACCACTTCATTTCTTGTGTGTATGACAGTCAATGGTGAGTGGAACATATAAAGCGTCTCTCATGAGCTGCAAGATATAACGGTTTCCTTTATGACACCTCATGGTCCTACTAATGCTTTCAAATTGCCATCATCAAAAGATTACTATGTAGTTCCCATTTCCCAAGTACTGCTCTTGTTGGATAGTCCTCGTCTGTGTGCAGATTCAGCTCGGCTATACAAGTTCAATCAGAAATAGTTTAAAAATACTAATCTTTTCAACATTACAGTGTTGATTGTTACATTGTAGGCAATTTTGAGTCATGGAAAGTCATGAAGAAGTAAAAGCTTGACAGAAGACAATAATAATTTATAAATAATATCATAAATAGAAAAATGGGTATAAATATTCTATATATATCATTTTCGGTAAAAAATGCTTTCAGACAAAATTATGAATTGTTTTTCCACTGGTTTATAATGTTGTAAAGTAATTATTTTGACTCAGAAATACCAGTTTTGCATGATATTTACTTAAAATCAGCAATCAGTTTAAATATTAAGTGTCCATGATCTTTTTGACCTTGGGAGTAGAGCTAGATTTACCTAAAAAATTTATCACATTTTGTACAGACTAGTACTACCCACCCTGATTGTACATTCCCTAAGTCAATGATCAACTAACATACCACAAAATTTTTAGAACATTTATGATGGGGATTTTGGAGAAAAAAAATTCTAAATGATCAAAAATTTCAGTGTTTTTCATCTTTATGTACAAATATTTTGACAGTTTAAGAATTTCATGCATTATAGCTGACAGCAGTCTTTCCACTTTATCATTATTCAAGATAGTTAACATCCTATTACTATTTATATTTTCAAAACATAATTTTGAAATTCACCAGAAGTTATAATTTTTTATAGTTTATATCCCCCCCCCCCCCAAAAAAAAGGCTAATGTGTATGTGTGTGTTAATCATGTCTTACAGTACTGAGAACAAACTATTTTGAATTATTTTCCCATTCCTTCCAACATTTTAACAAATATTCTCATTTAGTGAGGTCTGTGGCATTTTAAAAGATCATCAGAAACTGAAAATATTGCGGTTTTGGAGAGGCATCAAGTGGATCTTCATCATATTTTTTTTTTCAACAAACTTCGAAATAGTGATGTAACACATTCACTCTTCACTTGTATGATTTGAGATGAAATTGCGCACATGTCTACTACTGCTTGGAAATCCCTCGTACTCTACACTTAGAGAATTTAAGCACCATTGGTGTGTTTACACATCTCGGTAAATAAAAAAATTGTTGAGTATTTTTCATAAAACATACATGCCGCTTTGCATGCTCTCTTTTCCAAAATACTTCATTTCAGTATCTTGAACCATTTATGGAATAGGACAAGTGTTATAGCCACATGATTCTCAATGTGCAGGGAGGCAATACTTTAATTAGTTGAGATGAGTTGAGTTGTTTTGGAGGAGGAGACCAGACAGCGAGGTCATCGGTCTCATCGAATTAGGGAAGGAAGTTGGCCATGCCCTTTGAAAGGAACCATCCCGGCATTTGCCTGCAGCGATTTAGGGAAATCACGGAAAACCTAAATCAGGATAGCCGGACGTGTGATTGAATCGTCGTCCTCCCGAATGCGAGTCCAGTGTGCTAACTACTGCGCCACCCCGCTCGGTACTTTCATTTGTGCATCCAATAATGTCAACATGGCTGTTTGCCAAAATATTGTGCCCCCTGCTCACTGAATTCCAGCCATACACCCATTGATTATTTTGTCATAGTCTTCGGGCAATTACACCAGAAGAAACTGAAGAGTCACAGTAAATTTCTGCATAGACAAATATTACAATAAATTTGTAAAACATTTTCTTGTAGTATGTTTACTACACTGTACCAATAACCATACATGAAGTTATTTCAGTTTACATTGTGCAAAAAATTTAGTTTTTGACTAAACATATAGTTTTGTTTACTGTAAGAGTCTGAATAAGTTTTAACTGAAGTTGCTGTTGCAGTTACTGGAAATACTGACGCCTGCTCATCCAGATGACAGTTGTAGTGGTGTAGTTCTGGAAGTTATGCCAGGTGTTGGTGGTCAAGAAGCCATGCTGTTTGCACGAGAATTATTTGACATGTACCAAGCTTTTACTGCTTTCCAGAAATGGCAAACAGACTTAGCAGCACTTGACACCAACGAGGGAGGTGAGTACAGTGATGCACTTTAAAGATATGTTCTGGGGTATACTAAATACTATGATTCAACTTAGCCAATTTGATCACTGACACTAGTGATAACTACAGTGACTGTGATGTCATACAGTACTGCTTATTTTAGCTCTCAAAGTAGGAGGGCCATTGGGGGAGGAGTAAGGGGTTTTTGGACAAGATAGCAACTTTGTGGCTAGATACCTCTCCTGTCACCGCAGTTGTTGATTAACCTGGGAGAGAAGTCACATGCACCATCTGTCTGTGAATTTTGTTCTGTCTGTCATCATATTTTAACAGTTTGTACATAGAATTTTGTGAGCTCTTTATTGGGGATCAGCCTGGCATTTACGTACACAAGCGTGGAACACTGCCTAAAAACCACGTTTAGGCTGGTTGATGGGGCAACAGTCTTTCATCTGCCTCGTGGATTTGATCCTGGTGTGGCTCATGTTCATCTCACAAGCTTGCTTGCTGCACAGCAGTAAGCTCTACGAGTAGGATGTAAGTTGGCTGCAAATGAAGGCTGTGGTGTCAAAGTGTGTGTGTGTGTGTGTGTGTGTGTGTGTGTGTGTGTGTGTGTGTATTCCTAAAGGATCAAACTACTGAGGTCATCTGTCCCTAGATTTATACACAACTTATGCTAAGAACAACACATACACCCATGCCCAAGGGAGGACTCGAACCTCCAGTGGGAGGGGGTATGCAGTCCGTGACATGGCGCCTCAAATCGCATGGCCACTTCACGTGGCCCTTGTCAAAGTGTAATGATTTACTGTGAACTTACACACACACACACACACACACACACACACACACACACACACACACACACACATATTTACAGTACAAACCAACTATGTATTACATGGGAAAGCAAGCCATGGCTCCAAACATAACATAAACTAATGTAGTCATGGTCTTTTCTCAGTTCAAAGTACAGGAAAGGTGCCTCCCTGAAGATCTCTCTGCTGATAAAATGCCATCACAGACAATCGGGTGTACTGTGGCAATGCTATGAGTTATCCTAGTGGCAGAACCTTTCACCACCAGAACAACAGCAATAATGAGACTCTGATGGTAATCTCCATTAATATTGAAGGGATATCATATAAGACAGAAGCTCTGCTATCAGACGTCTGCAAACACACAAACTGTGACTTTCTTATGATACAAGAGATACATAGAGGCCCCTATGATTGGAGGCCAAATGTAAAAAGCATCAAACTGATTGTTGAAGAAGCAGATGCTCAGTATGGAAATGCAATATTTGCCAAACTGGACCTTCTTATCCTATCCACAGACCTAATGGCAAAAGAAAACACAGAAATCCTGACTGTTGTTCAGTCACGCACAGTAACATCAGTGTATAATTCACCAAATACAGACCTCAGTTTCAAGGAATCAAATAATTTCCGCAGCAAACCAGTGAAACTAGTCATGTGTGATTTCAGTTGGCCCAGATTTTCGTGGGCCTACAGGGAAAGGGACAAAAATGGAGAAGATCTTGAAGACCGGACCAAAAGCATGGAGCTGAAGCTCTTACATGACCTGAAGAAACCACACTCTTTCAACAGTGGAAGGTGGCACTCAGGATATAACCTCGATATCATCTTTGTGAGTGAATACACGGCACACCAGTTGAAAAAAGAAATTATGGAACCAGTCCCATGCTCTCAGCATTCACCTGACATCTGTATTGTGGAAGCAGCTGTGGTGCCAAAGAAAATCCCATTCAAAAGATGAGGGCACAGTGGACTTATTTCACAGAAGATCGGATAGGGAAGTGGGAAATGTCAAACCTGTCCCAGGAGAGTATGGTCACTTTGTCTGCTTAGTGAAAACCATCTGATGGAAACGTATCCCTAGGAACTGTAGAACTACTTATATGCCAGGACTTGACAGAGTCTCAAAAGCACTGCTAGAGAAATATGAGAAACTATTCAATGGAGACCCATTCTCTGAAGAAACAATTCAAACAGGTGAACAGCTGATTCTGCCATATCTGCCACTACAAGAGAAAAGTGGTGTAACCTAGTAACACAGTTAGACAGGAAATATAGCAGTCATAAAGTGTGGAATCTCTTGAAAAACCTTAGTAATGAGCACACTAGAATTTCTGTTGATACATCTAATGCAACCCCTGGTCAAAATAGCTCATCATCTGCTACTTTAAGGCAAAACCAAAAAGTGATCTGAGAGGACAAAGCTACAACGATATGCTGAAGGAAATGGCTTTATTGCTTGCCCTTTCATTTTAGCAGAAATACAGGGTGCGGCAGAACCGACTAAGCAGTTTTAAGGAGCAATAAAAAGTAAATCTGGATGTATAGAGAAAAAATGTTTTTATTTTTAAATTAGTACAATATACCATTTTACATTCATTTAATTTTGAAAATAATGTCCTCAAGATGGTGGCCGTTAGCATCAGTATATTGTTGTAGACGATCCCTGAAGTTTCGAGCAGCTCTTGCACACTTATTGCGGGGTATGGCATTTACTTCATCAACAATCTGCTCTTTTAACTCTGCTAGCGTGTGAGAAAGTCTTTTGAAAACCTTTTCCTTCAGATATCCCCAAAGAAAGTAGTCACAAATGCTCAAATCTGGTGACAGCGCAGGCCACCCAACATCACCCCTCAAAGAGAAGAGGCGTCCTGGGAACATTCCTCTCAAAACATAAAGTGAAATTCGAGCTGTGTGAGCAATAGCTCCATCCTGTTGGAACCACATGTCCCCTAGTCCATGTTCTTCAACAATCTCGTCCATTCTGGGTTGCAGAAAATTTTGCAACATTGAAACATAACATGTGGAATTCACTCTCATGGTCACTGCTTCTTCAAAAAAGTAAGGGCCTACCACACAAAATTGTGATATGGCACACCACGCTGTCACTTTAGGAGAAAGTTGTGGTCTTTCATGAATAATTCAGGGGCTACTATCAGGCCAGTAGCGAAAGTTTTGCATATTCACGCATCCACTAAGATGAAGATGAGTCTCATCGCTACTGAAGAAAGCTGCATTTGGAGGGATCTGGACAAGCATTTGCTCGCACAGATTTTAACGGTTGGCATAGTCTGCTGGGAGTAATTCTTGAGCAATCGTTATTTTGAAAGGATGGAACTTCAAACTGCATTGCAGAATCCTTCTCAAACTGCGGTCTGAAATCCCCAAAGCAACAGCTTGTCGTCGAGCAGAACATTGCGGCGATTGTTGAACTGCTGTTCTCACCCGCTGCATTCTGATGGATCTGCATCGGCCATGTGTATGTGTTCTTAGTTTCCTACCAGTCTCCTCCAACTGGCAAACCCAGGACCGAATTGTGTTTGCATTAGGAATGGCATTGTTGTGTGGAATGTGGAACTGTTGCTGAAAAGCTCGTTGTGTACCGATCACAGATCTGTTGTTTTCATAATAAGTGTTAACGGCAAAACCACCATTTGTACTGGTCCAGACTGTGTTGGCTACTGAAATAGGGTCAACGAGTGAACAAAGGCAGACCATGTGCAACTGCCTACCCCCACCACAGCTCCAGCAGTAATCAATAGAAACTGCTTAGTCAGTTCTGCTGCATGCTGTAGAGGACACCATATGCTACATGAAGAATAACAAAGCTCCAGGACTAGATGACCTACAAATTGAACAAATAAAGAGATTTGTGCCAGGTACTAAACAGTGGGTTTAAAACCCACTAATTAAACAACAGTGTCTTCAAGTTACAGATACCCAAAATCTGCTGTAAAGCTCAAGCGGTAGCCATATTGAAACCTGGGAAAGATCTGAGAGGCCCCTTTCAATTATTATGAACTGCATATCTGAATATGTAAGTCAGACCCTTGCTTAAAAAAAAGGGGGGTGGGGGGGGGGGCAGGATTCCACCCAGAAACATCATGTTATGGCCAGGTCCTCACCCTAACTCTCAAACGAGTACAATCACCAAGGATTACAAAGTAACACAGTTCATCTAAACCGTATGACAAAACAACAATTCTTTGTCGCCCTGAGCAAAAATAAAAGTTGATGGAGAATCCAGAACGGTCTTCCCCAAGGATTGTGTTGGCACAGCTGCTGTACTGCCTGTCGGAACAACCACAAGTTCTTTCATACAATGGCATAGTGGTTGCAGCCCAAGGAAGAACATTCAGGGTGGTAGAAATGAAACTGACAACAGTCCTTGATGATCTGGAAGAGTACTATGGCAATAACCATCTAAAGCTAACACATCCAGAACATAGATCTGTGCATTTGACTTGAGAAATAGACACCTTAGGAAAAAACTCGAAGTAAATTAGAGGGGAAAGCAACAACAACACTGTGACACCCCTACATACCTCATAGTAAAGCTTAACCACACACTTACTTTCATTACGAGAACATGAAGTTCAAAGCTTGCAGCAGAAATAATATTATATGCAAGCTCACTAACCACAAGTGGGGAGCTCAACTAAATGTTCTACGTATGTCTGCTCTTCCTCTATGTTCCCCTGTGGCAGAATATGCTGCACCAATCTGGCAGACCTTCACACACTCTAGGCAAGTTGACACCGCTCTTAACAAGACAGGCCATGTTATAACTGATTGTGTATGACCAACTCCAGTTGACAAAATCCAATTGACGATCTTATAGACATAGCATCCATGGATATGAGACGAAGAACTGTGATAGAGGTTGAGAAGAAGAAACAGGAGAATGACACGAGGCATCCCATTGTTTGGAAGCATAGCGTCATGTTTTAGGCTGAAGCTGAGAAAGAGCTTTGTTCAGACAACTTAAGCCTTTACATCATCACCTTCTGCTCACCGATCGATGGTAAAACAAGGCAACTTGAAGTAATAACCAAAACCTAAAGAAAGAGATTGTGCTGGTTTCCAACTATTCTATCAGACATATTGAACAGACTGTGAATTGGAGTGATGCAGTGCAAACAAAACTTGAAGTAGTGGGTCCACATTACTGGAGATGCAACCTGCAAATGTGAAGATCTTCAAGATAGTGAACACCTCTTGGTCAGCCCGAAGTCGCCTGAAGCCTGCATGCTGAAGGACCTGGTTTCAGCAAATGTCCCAGCAGTCAAGACTGCTGAATTTTGGACCTCCAAATCAGTAATTTACATATTATAGGTGTAAATCTGTTCATAATTGTACTGTCCTAGACATGAAAATAATAACAAGAATGAATGAATGAATGATGATGATGATGATGATGATGATAATAAATAATAATAGTAATAATGATGATTCAAAGTAGAACATGTTGTTACCTTTAAGTGAAAGAACAGAAATTGGTTACAGAGTATGTCTTCTTGAGCAGCTGCAGTGGCGCACTGTTAACGTCATTAATGATGATGATAAGAAGAAGGGAATTGCACTGCTAACAGAATGTGCATGCAAAATTTTAAAGAGGAGTAAGTTGATGGTGTGCAATTTATGGAAGGAGGACACAATTCAAGCATAACAGGGTTTAGGTATTTGCTCCAAGGCAGAAGAAGCAAAGTGCATACGAAAAATGTTTTGTTGATGATTATAGGTAGATATGTTGTTAAGCAGCAATTTCTGTGGTATTATTAACAGTTGAAGGAAATACCATCACTGCAAAATATTTCACAACTTTCATTGCACAGAGCTAGACTTCCTGACCAACAAAGAAATTCGTAAGAAAAACTATTCCACCCGTGGAATTTGATTTCAAAAGGTGCCATAGTAAATGAATTGTCATATGTAAAAGACAGAAACATGAAAACATTTGATTTTTACACAAAAAAAGTGAAGCATCACAGTTAAAGTGACCCGTAGTTTATTTAGATGAATGTGGAGTCATACACGTTACCCTGTTAATAAATGCTGGTAAAGTGACAGTGTGTGAGGAGTATCGTCAGACTAAAGTGCCAGCCAGCATTTCTTTATTGTGTATGTAGGTAAATGATAAGAGTTTATTTTCGTGTCCACTTCTCCAGTATGACTATAGCTGCAAAACTTCAGACTGGACTGGAAGCTTGCAAAGAATAAGGTCCTTTGTTGTACTCACCAAGCAGCTCACTTACGAAGCTGAAAACTATAACAGCTGATGCTTCTGCTGCCAACAAATAAAATGTGTCTCACTCAGCCTACTGTAAGTCTTTTGATGTGATGCCACTTCAGCAACTTGAGCATCAATTTTTCTTTGTATTTGAATGGCTTCTTATTTGGCCTTGCATGAATCTTGCTCCATATATTTCCACCAGAGAAAATGTGAGGTGATTGCCAGGAATAGAACCCGTGACCTCTGTGTCACTATCAGAAAATATTAACTGTTACACCATGATGCCAGTCTGCCATCACTATTGTGACATTAGTTAACATTGGTTGACTGTGCAATAGCCACATATCACATCAGAATAGTATGTGATTACTACTGGACAGGACACACTTTGACGGGCAAGAAAACTGAAATGAAATCTTTCAGCTTGAATTTAAACTAAGCGTCTACTTTAATTTTGAGATTGCAACAGCTCATGACCAATTGACAGAGGCAGCTGAGGAAGATACATGAACGACCAGACAGACAGTGTTGGCAGCAATCTGCGGCTGTTTGCTGATGATGCTATGGTGTATGGGGAGGTGCCATCATTGAGTGACTGTAGAATGATACAAGATGACTTAGACAACATTTCTGTTTGGTATGATGAATGGCAGGTTGCTCTAAATGTAGAAAAATGTAAGGTAATGCAGATGAGTTAAAACAGCAATCCCAGAATGTTTGAATACAGCATTAGCAGTTTGTTGCTTGACACAGTCTCGTTGATTAAATATCTAGGCATACCATTGCAAAGTGATATGAAATGGAAAGAACACATAAGGATGGCAGTGGGAAAGGCAAATGGTCGACTTTGGTTTATTAAGAAAATTTAGGAAAGTGTGGATCATTTGTAAAGGAGACCATACATGGAACACTAGTGCAACTCATTCTTGAGTACTGCTTGAGTGCTTGGGATCCTCTCCAGGTCGGAATAAAGAAAGACATTATAGCATGTCAGAGGCTGCTTACTACATTTGTTACCAGTAGATTCAGCCAGCATGCTAGTACTGCAGAGCTGTTTAGTGAACTCAAATGGGAATCCTTGTAGGTAAGATGAGGATCTTTCTGCAAAACACTATTGTGAAAATACAGTGTGTAGGCATTTGCAGATGACTGCAGAATGATCTGCTTCTGCCAACATTCATTTCACACACATCCTGTTTTTGTTCTTTTTCTGAACAGGCACTTCATTTAATAGCACCTAGGGACAAGTAGTGTGTGACTTATTCCACTTGTAAGACTACTGGAGTGTATGGAGTTATTACATCGCCACACTGATTCTCAGGCATAAGCACAACAGTTCTGCCACCCTAGTGACATCTTCAGTTCATTTTTCTGGGTAATACCTGTACATTTACAGGTGACTGTATGAGTGTTGAAACTTAATAATTGATTAATCTCTCCACCACTAGACCAGACCAACAGACAGCTATTAAATTATAAAGGACAAACAATTCTTTTAAAATTGTAAATTAAAATAGATAAGTTTTCGTAGAAAAATAAACATACCTCAAAAGCTTCTCCTGGTTGTTTCTCAGGCTGCTGAAACCTCAGTTACTGCAGTCATTAAACAGCAGATTTGATTTAAATCTGACATTTAGTTATGTGAATCAGCAAAACAACAATGAACTTCAATTTTTTCACTGTGTGTTGTGTTTTGCCATATGTGAATGAAATGAGATGAAAGCCTTATACATGATATAATGGCAAGTATCCTCAGTCTTGCAATTAACAGTGGTTTGCAATGTGTGCTATAGATGCAGATGTGTACAATGTAATTCCTTAAACTCTGCTCAGGTGAACAGTGATACGATGCGGTGTTGCACAGCATTGTGGTATTAGCAGCAGAAAATGTAATAAAAACAAAATCTTAAATAGAAAAAGTTTGCCCGTCTCCGCTTTTTCCAGTCTTCCCCGTTGATCTCATTTCATCCCCATTGATGGCACATGTAGTTCTGAAAGTGTGAAATATTAATAAATTTTTTAAACTGTTTCTATTAGCTTTATTTGGAGTTTCACCTCCCATAGTAAAGTACTGGGCAGCCTTTCTGTCTCTTTGTAATATTAAAATAGCAACTGATAAGTTTCACACACACAATAAGGGATGCTATACAGTTACCACTAACTGGTAATCAATGTAACAGTAACAAGTCTTTCATTGTACTTCACTATCTGCCCTCCAACCTTGCCTTGCTACCTCAAAATCCCTGTGCACAAAACAGTTTACACTTTTGATTCTGTAGTATTGTTGTTCATATTGATTAATTAAGTAAGTTGTATTTTTATATAAACTGCAATATAGTATGGATAGATAAAAAGCCTACTCACCAAGTGGTGTCAAGAGAGAACATGTAAAAGATTTGGAAATGTGCAAGCTTTCAGAACCTGTGGCTTCTTCTACTGGCAGAAGGGTTGAAGGTAAATGAAGAGGTATGAAGGAAAAGGTCCGGTCAGGTTATGCAATGGAGAAAGTTATTGAAAAGTTGTTTCCTGCTGCCACATGGCGAGTAGATTTTTTATCCATCCATGTTGTATTATATTTTGAAACTGTATAAACTGTCTTTGGGTTTCAATTCAGGCCTGATCATGACAAACTCAAACAATGATATATTGAACTAAACATTAAAATGTATTATAACAAATATATAATTCATAAGATACAACTAATATAGCTGTAATCATGCTGTCCTGAGACATTTGGGAAGATATTTTCATTTCTGTATATGATTTAAGAAAACCGTAGCCCAAGAAAAAATGCTGGTTAATGGTTTCAGTGAGATGGACATTATTTTGCCATCAGAAAAGTGCTACTGTAGAGTTTTCAAAGTATTTCCTATGTTTGAGGTTTTTATGTTGCCAGTGGAATAGTTACAAGTTAGTTCTGCTGTAGTGATCTGATTGTACAGAGTAAGGAAATAATCTGCATTAGAAATCAGCAAACTTGGTGTACTGAACTGAACTAGACCCCCATAAACGATAGATTTTAAGCAGTTGGTTGTTTGTGCTGATTTTACAAGGAAAGTGCTCTGTGGTGAACTTCCAGATTTGAAGATAGTCAAAGTAGTAACTTCCACATGTTCAGTTTAACATATTAGGTTCTGTCCGTACAAAACACTGCATTCCGTTGACTGTGTAGGTGGAGTGCGACATGCGAGTCTCCTTGTCCAGGGTGCAGGTGCATATTCTCTCTTACGCCATGAGGCTGGTGTACATCGCGTTCAGCGTATTCCGACCACTGAGAAGGCAGGACGTATACACACAAGCACAGTAGCAGTTGCTGTAATGCCTCAGCCATCAGAGGTACGTTTGTTCATGTTGACAATTTAGCTCCATCTCCTTGTATGTATTGCATGTTACAAAAGGATTACTCACTAATAAATATCTTTGTATAGTGCCTTGTGATTTCAGAATAAATTAGGAACAAAATAGAATTACTTTATGTACTTACATTTTATTTTCCAGAAGGTCAACTGAAGTTCTGGGCAGAGTGATGTCACTTTATGTGTTTGCTCAATAAAAGGGGGGGGGGGGGGGGAGGCCAGGGATCACATCACTGAAACGTATTATGTGGAGTTGGGAGGAGGGGGGAGGGGGGTTGTGCACATGCCTCCTTCAGCAGTACACTCCATCACGGGCATTGATTTCCTCAACAATTTGTGACCGTATGTTTCTATTTTGCTGATTTTCTCCTCATCATTTAATTTCCGTCTTGGCAAAGTCAACCAACATTTTGCCCTGCCTCTTTTTCCTTAGTCATTGTGTCCCTCTGGTGGAACACAATCTTGCCTACATTAATGTTTGGTAATTCTATTTTAGCATAAAAATTTAAACATAAGCATTTTGTTTGGTTTATTTCAATTGTCACCTGAATATTACATTGCTAGTGAAAATACATGTTTACAGATAACTTTTTGTGCCCCCTTTGTTTGTTCCTACAGCATGTCACCTACAAAGTAGTCATGAAGAATTTTGTCTTTTTTTAAAGCACTTTTTCATGGGTAGTGGTTGTGTATGTTTCTGTACTTAACATTTTCTGTCCTGTTGTGTATCTCTAGTGAATATCTCTTTCTGCTGCTGCTGAGTACACTGTTTTAGCACCATTTTTTAAATATATAATGTCACTTTCACCTTTGCTTCACATATATTTTCTGTAGAAGGTGATTTGAGGTGACAGGCTCATTGAGAGGTGCAATGTTGTTGCTGCTCACTTGTTCATCAATTGCCTTATGTTCAGTGTGGTACGGATTTTGTCTGCTTAATGAGGACTGGTGTGGTGTATCTGCTGGCAGAGAATGTGTATGTGGGCGTGTGCGCGCGCGTGCGTGCATGCGCATGCGTGGTGGGGGGGGGGGGGGGTTGCCCAATGAGATGGAGAGGGTGGGGGGGGTAGAGAAAACAGATGTTTTTGGATATTTAAGGGTGTTCGATTATTATATTCTATGTGGGAAATTTCAAGTGTTCAAACAGTGTTGTAGTTTCATTCAAGACTTACTTTTCGTGTGTCACTGCGTCACTTTTTAAAGCTCTGAGGTCTTTAGAATATCTCGTTTTGAAATTTCTGCGTGTTTGGCCTATGTAGATTGTGTGTGTGTGTGTGTGTGTGTGTGTGTGTGTGTGTGTGTGTGTGTGTGTGTGTGTGTGTCTGTGTGTGTGTGTGTGTGAGAGAGAGAGAGAACTACAGGTTAACTTAGAATCCAGCTGCAGAGAATGTGTCTGTGGAAGTGTTCTTGATTTTTCTGTAGTGTGTTGTTTTGTTGGACAGCTATTCTGTCGTCTTTGTTCCTTGGTGTGGTGAATTTCATGAGGTGATTCTGTTGTTGGTTTTTTTCCCCCCACTAGTTTTTCTGTGTATAACTTGATTCCTTGTATGATATAACTGAAATGGACTGATGTTTTTATGAGAGTAACTAATTCAAGGTTTGTTTTATATAACTACAGGTAAACATTGAGCTGCTGTTTTTTTAGCAGATAGTTAAACAAACAATTTCTGCTTTGCTTTCAGCAACTTCTAAAAACCCTCAAAATTACCATAACAGGTGCTCGGACCAATTAGATGACACAAAAGGAAGTACTTTGTATTAATTTTGTATGTTACTGTACATATATTTTCCATCCTGTTGTGTATTTTTTCACGACTACTTTGCAGATGACATCCAAAATCACAAAAAAGGGCACAAAAACTAATCTGTAAAAATCTATTTTCACAAGCTAAGTAATTTTCAGGTAAGCAGTCAAAACAAACCAAACAAAATGCAAATGTTACGGTTTTTAGGCCTACAGTAGATAAACAATTATAAACTTTGTATTGTGCTTTACAGAAATTAATTTGACCCACAGAAGATGACATGTAGGTGTCAAAACATGTCTGAGTGAATAAAAAGAAATAAATAGTGTTTTGCATAAGGCCGGTAAAAAAAGAGAAATTTTAAATTGCAAATACAAAACCATGACAAAATGTCAAGAGAAGCTTCTAATCTAAGCAAGATGATTACATTAAAGTCATGCCAAGCATTTCCCATGAAGCTTTACAACAGTTTCAAACATAGAATAGTATAGTTGCACAGAGCTATCCACAAAATCAATTTTTTTAAATCTTTGTGAATAATAATATAATTCCTGGTTTTGTAAAAGTCAATATAAACAGCAGGTCACCTGCAGCACAAGTAGCCAAAACAAAAGCAGAAACTTTTTGGTTAGAAGAATAAATTCATTTCCTGTGCGTTAAAACAGAAAACAGCAGCTCTGTGTTCAGTAATATAAAACACACTTTGAATTGCCTAATCTCATAAAAGCATCAGCCCATTTAGATGATATCACACAAGGAATCAAGTTGTATACAGAAACATTAATGGAAAGGAAGAAAGAGACACAAAACAGAAAACTGAAACACTTCATAAAATCCACCACACCAATGAATAAAGAAGATAGATTGGGTGCCCAGCTCAAGTTCCATGACAGACTTCTCAATTTAACTGGTACGGAATGAACAAACCAAAAAAGAGAATTACTTGAAAATGGACCCAAACACAGCATAAACACAAAAATGTCATACAAAATAATGGAAACAGAATACACAAGAAAACAAGAAGAAAAATTGGATAACCCAAAATTCAATGCCAAGTTGACAAGGGAACTGGTAGCTGAAGCGGCAACAGGAGAATAAGACCCATGTCATCTCAAAAACTGAAACAACAGAACAAAACACATCAAGAAAACTAAACAAAAAATACTACAAGAACATAATACAGTCATCCTCAAGGCAGACAATCAGAATACCCTGGTCCTTATGAATGAGGCAGAATACATAAAAAATAGAAGAATTTGTAGAAGAGAACAACATCATTAAGTTAATCAGTGATCCCACCATGAGATACCATGAACTTCTAAAAACCCTCAAAATTACCATAACAGGAGCTCGGACCAATTAGATGACACAAAAGGAACCCAAAGCACCCAACCTGCACAGTTTACTGAAGAAACATCTACAAACTTCTAAAAATCTTCAAAACTACCATCACGAAACCTCGAACCAATTATGTGACACACAAGAAACCCAAAGCACCCAACTTGAACAACTTACCAAAATACATATGCATAACTGTCCAATTAGACCAGTAATTAACTTCAAAAATACACCATCTTACCACCGAGGTAGACACACATGTACAATACTACAGGAATTGTACACTTTCACAAACAATAACAACATACAAAACAGCAACAAACTGAAAGAAAAGATAAAAGATGTAAATACACCATCAGCAGCAAATCTAATATCATTTGACATCACAGCCATGTACACAAATGTGCTGGTAGGAGAAACAATCAGCATTATTAAAGAACAACTGCAGAAACAAGGAAATACAACAAGTGCACACATAGATGAAGCTGAAGCGATCCTAAAGATTATAACAGAAGAGAGCTACTTTGCTTTTATTAAGGAATTTTCTCTACAAAAAGATGGCCTACAAAGTGGACTCATTGGTTAGTGGTCTACTTGTTTCTGAACCTCATTGAAAACGAAATATTCAGTAAAATTATACATACAAAAAAATACAAGACTTTGTACTGGTACCACTACATGGATGACATCATTTGCTAGATAGATGAAACAGACAACCTGAAAAACAACTACACAGTGATATAAACACAGTCCATCCAAACATTAAATTCATTGTTGAGACAAGCAGACGTGAAACTTAACTTTTAGACATCGCTATCTACAGAATCAACTACACACATAATTTTAGAGTAATTAGAAAACCTGCTGCCACGAGTACAACCATCCACAGCTGCACCAATTACACCCAAGCACTGTCAGGTTTCAGACACACGTTACACAGGCTCAACAGAGCTCCACTGGACAAACTTGACTACCCACAGAAACTAAACACAATGCACCAGATAACCAGTTAGAATGGGCACAACACACAAATAATAAATAAAATGAACAACAGAATAAAAAAGGAAATTATAAATGAACGAACTGTGAACAAATCACCAGCCACAACAGTGAACCAGAAACACAAACACTTGTGAAGGATGATGAACCAGGAACACCTTGTAAAGAATACAGCATGGCACGTACTAGCATACAGAAACAAAAACACCCTTAGGATGGAGAACATCCTGGAGGTATGAGATTACAAATATCATTTCACACAAACAACACAGTGCAGGATAATTTAAAGACTAAGAATACCTCCAGAGACAAGTTCTCCAAAGATGCAATCTGTAAGTTGACCTGTAGCTCACGCCAATCTGTCTATAGAGGCCAAACACGCAGAAATTTCAAAACACAATCCACTTCTGCAGATCACCTTATACAAGGAAACCACTTCCCACCCAACATTGTGACTGACCTTAGGATCCTCAGAGACAGCAGTAGTCTCTTTCAAAAACTCACAACAGAGGAGGAAAAAAATAATGATACAAGGAAAGTAAGTCTTGAAGGAAACTACAACACTGTGTAACAAAACAATGTTTTGAAGACTTGATGAACTGTTCAATGACGCTTCCCAAATAAAACATAATAATAAACACCCTCAAATATACTCCATTCATTGTAAGACTAATATAACCATTACACTATGTAGTCTTCTGCATTTGCTGGAACCTCATTGGATTACACATGGACTGGAAGCCAAGCCGTCTTGAGTGCGGTCAAGTATGATAATGAAGTTAAGTTTTATGTTGTGCGTTACACAAACATTGACTTAGCAATGATACGGAACAGCAGCTTTACTGTTGCATTTAATTGGACAGCACTGGCCAGGCAAGTGGTCCAACTAACAATAGTGATGTGAACAATTGCAGTTAAGAAATAAAAAGATAAGAGCAGAGAAACAATGTAGCTTTGAATGTCATTTAATATTTAAACATAAGGAAATAATATATGGCTGGGATGGAAAACATAACATGCTCTCCATCTTAACTAACACTGTATTGTAATTAAAAAGTTATATTGATAATGAGGCAATAATCTACAGACTTCCAAGCCACCAAAAAATCTTTGCTCCTCCTCTTTTATGGCGTGCTGTTCTGCATTTCTCCATCATTCTACAGTGACGTGTCACAAAGCTTTGTGCATTAGTTCCAGTGGCAGCTTAAATGTCTTGTTATTTCTTGCGACAAATCCCTTAACTTGGCTCCAGATCAATTCTGTTGGTTACAGATTGCAGTGTTATGGTGACAGCTGTAAAAATGCAGCATTTGTACAGTGTGCTTGATGCCATGAAAATTATTGTTTTCCATGTTTCTATGACGCTTATCGCTCTGGCTCATGAGAGACCACATCTGTCCTACAAAACAAAGGATATTCAAATAAAGAGTATTTGGTTTTTCATTTTTCTCCAAAAAATTTAATTGTGTAATGTTTTCTTAATTTCCACAATCTCCTACAAAATATCAGTAATTAAGAATGTATATTTGCGATAAAAACTAGAATTTCGCATGTGATATGTAATTAGAAACTATAAGTCATGCATTTTCATGAAAAATTATGGTTAACTATGAATTAATTAACATATATTTAATGAATTTCATATTTAAATGATTTAGGTATTCAAAATGAAGGAAAAAAAGAATTACAGACTACTATGAGTTTCCATCCGCCGTCTACCAGCAAGCATGATTATCATTCTACGATGCTGTTGTTTACGCCACGCATTTAACTAAATTACCCTACTGTATATTTATTACATAGTGTGTCTATAAAAATATCAAAACTCATTTTTCCCTGTAATCCTGTGAGAAACATTAAGAACAACTTGTTTCTCACCATTAATAGTATTCCGTACTGCAGGAAGGAGTGTCATCCATTTTCACACTACTTGTGAACTGCAAGACAATCAGATTACAAGTAGGGCTTACAGAGCCTGTCACTGTACACGATTTTTGAAATAAAAATTACATAGCTAAAGTATGATTAAGAGGAACATTGATGGCTGTTAAAACATCAGAATTCCTTAAAGGTTCTTTTACAGTGGCATGATAATAAGATGTATAATAAGTAAGTTGGACCTACTTTCAAGCCTGGAACAACACTAGTGTACAAGTGCTATGGCTGCTGACCAGTCATCGTGTTTGTGTTTGCTTATATTGGTTTATTATCATGATGAAAGTAAGTGGAATGAGGGAGAAAGACTGTGTGCCTCCATGTGAGCCCTGATTTATTGTACCTTATCTTCGTGGCCTGTATGCGCAGTGTATACTGGAGGCAACAAAATCGTACTGCAGTCAGTATCAGATGCTGGTTCTCTAAATTTTCCCAATAGTTTTCCTCAAAAAGAATGTTGCCTTCCCTCCAGGGATTCCCATTTGAGTCCTCAGTGCATATCCATAACACTTGCATGTTGTTCGACCCTACCAGTAACAAATCTAGCAGCCTGCCTCTGAATTGCTTTGATGTCTTCCTTTTGCCCAACACTCGAGCAGTGCTCAAGAACAAGTCATGCTAGCATCGTATATGTGGTCTCTTTTTACTGATGAACCGCACTTTCCTTGAATTCCCCCAGTAAACCAAAGTCAACCATTTGCCTTTCCTATCATGATCCTCACATGCTTTTTCCATTTCATATCGCTTTGCAATGCTATGCCCAGATATTTAAATGACGTGACTGTGTCAAGCAGGACACTACTAATGCTGTTATGAACATTATGGGTTTGTTTTTTCTTCTCATCCCCATTTACTTACATTTTTCTACATTTAGAGCTACACCACAGCATCATCAGCACACAGCCACAGATTGCTGCCCTCCATGCTGCCAAATCATTTATGTACATACAAAATAATAGTGGCCCCATCACATTTCCCTGAGGCTCTCCTGATGAACACTCGCCATCGAGGACTCGTACTGGGTTCTATTACTTAAGAGGTCTCTGAGCCACTCACATACCTGTGAACTTATTCCATATGCTTGTACCTTCTTTAACAGCCTGCAATGGGACACCATGAAAACTCTTTCCAGAAATATAGAACTATATAATCTTGCCTGTTGTCCTTCATCTATAGTTTGCAGTATATTATGAGAGAAAAGGACAAGCTGAATTTTGCACAAGCGATCTTTTCTAAAGCCATGCTGATTCATGGTTGTAAGCTGCTCTGTCTCAAGAATTTTTTTATATTTGAATTGGGAATATGTTCAAGGTTTCTGCAGCAGACTGATGTTAAGGATATTGGTCTGTAATTTTGCAGGTCTATCCTTTTGCTCTTAAACACAGGATTCATGCTTTTTTCCAGTCACTTGGGTCTTCGTGCTGGGTGAGAGATTCATGATAAATGCCAGCTAAGTAAAAGGAGAGTCTGTCAATTGGATGAATGTAAGCAACAGCAAGCAGAGTTTCTAATGGTGGCGTAGGTGGGCCATTTGGGACTGACTGACCCCTGGGGGTCAGTTGGATGTGACACGGAAGGGTACGAGGTCAGTACACTGCCTGTTCAGTAATGATTGGCTTTTTTCGACCTCAGAGCCTCTACTTCTCAGTCGTGTAGGTCCACAGTTGGCCTCATAAGGTTGAGTGCACCGAGTCTCCCTGCCAAGGAAAAATCCCTGCAAATTGAATGCAGGTTCTGGCATAGTATCCAGACACACTGAGCACTGAGGTACAGAGGCAGAATGTAGGGTGAATGAAATTTGAAAAAGACTTGTTCTCAAAGACTATATTTAAAGAAACTTTCAGTGCACTGTTTACTTCGATTCGGGAGATTTAATTGGGAAAGAAAGGACAAGTAAGACCTCTGCAGTCTCGAGTAAATGTGTATCCAGTTTTACTTTATCAGCCCAGGAGACCAGTGAGTGCACAGAAAAAAAACATGAAATCAGTCGTGCCATAACGGCCACCAATGACTGACATGTACTTGAGATACATTCCAGTATAATTAAACACAATCTCCATTGATTTATTTTTGCAGAATTAGAACATGAATGACATTTTTATGACTGAATGAAACAATGAAAACTCCACATTGGAATAAAAACAATTGAAAAGGATAGATTGCTACTCACCGTACAGATTGAATTGCAGATGGCCAAAATTTAGAGACTGTTACATGCTGAGCCAATGGTCAAAGCCTTTTTCTGAAAAGAAAGAGGAAAAAAAACAAATAAGCAGGCACAGCACACATGTACATATACATGACCACTATCTGCGGCCACAGTATACAGGAACTAGAAGGCAACTGGACAAGCCTGTCAGGCACAGCATCGGGAGGCTGTGGTGGAGGGTCGGCGGTGGGGGAATGAGTGCAAATGGAGAGTGAGGAGCAGAGAGGGAAAAAGACTGGTGGGTGCTTTGGCAGAGAGCAGTGTGGAATGCGAGTGAGTGGACACGAAATAGGAAGAGGTAATAAGACACAGGGTGGAAACTGTTGGATGGAGGGTGTGGGCATGTTATGTTCAGCTGCATGTTGTGCCACAGAGCGGTACATTTTGCTCTTGGTCACAGTCTGGTGTTGGCCATTCATCCTGGTGAATAGCTGACTGGTAGTCATACATGATTGTGGCAAAGCTGGTGTATCACGTGGCTGCTTTCACAGCCTCTGATGGGATAGGATAAGCCTGTGACAGGACTGGTTGGGCAGTGAAGGGCAGGTTGACCAGCCAGGTCTTTCACTTGTGTCTTCCACAGGGAAATAATCTCTGAGGCAAGGGGCTGGGATCGGGAGTGACATGGGGATGGACTAGGATGTTGTGAAGGTTATGTGTTGATGCAACACTACTTTAGGAGGAGTAGGATGTCCCTAATTTCAGGGTGTGATGATACATAGTCAAAGCCATGACAAAGGATGTGATTCTGCTGTTACAGTCCAGGGCAGTATTGGGTTCAGAGGGGGTACCCCTCTCTAGCAGGTTGTCAGGGGTAGTGGAGGGAGTAGGTGGTGTGGATTTGTTGCACAGGAAACCTGTTTGCAGATTAGGTCTGCATGATAGTGCCTGCCTGTGCAGGCCTTTGTTAGACCTTCAGCATACTGGGCAGGGCAGTTTTTGTCACTGCAGATGTGCTGTCTCCTGGTTGCATGGCTATATGGGGGGGATTTTGAGATGTGGAAGAGATGGCACCTGTTTAAACACAGGTGCTGTTGGTGTTTGGAGGGTTTAATGTGGACAGTGTTCTGGATGGAGCCATCAGAGAGAAGGAAGAAACGTCCTGGAAGGTGGTATGCTGGATTGAGAAGGACCAAGTGAAGTGGATGGGAAAGAAGGTGTTGAGGTAGTAAAGGAATGAGGATAGAGTGTATGGGCCCTGAGTACAGACATTGAAAATGTAATCAATATACCTGTATCATACCAGGGGTATGTGGCTTTGGGGGCTAGAAGGGTTTGCTCTAGATGCCCATAAACAAGTTGGCATAGGAGAGTGCCATGTGGGCGACCATGGTGTGACGTGTATTTATTGTAGAAGGGAGGAGGGAAATGGATTCAGGGGAGAGTTTCTGGGAAGGGCCTAGGGCTGCAACTCTTTATTCACTGTAATTGTAAAAAATAGAAAATCAGGGCTCAAAATTTTTACTTAATACTTGGTGAACACTCATTGTATCATTTTTGAAATAAAATAATTTACTATTAATTCAAAGTCATTGAAATGCATAAAATGTTCAGAGGACTTGTAGATCTTCATGGGATAAGACAGGTGAAGTATATTAAGGAATGGAGAAGTCCCAAAAGAATAATACTGATAGAATTATTCCTCCTGGGAGAACTTATGAAAACAGTTTTTTTTTTCCTTTACATACAAAAAATATTGCCTTCTGAACATTTTGAATGGGGTCTGAATTCAAACTTTGTAGATGAGAAAAGTTCACATGTGCATCTTGAATAGACAAATGTTCACCAGTAAGATACTGTGTTCTGAAAACTTACATCTACCAAAAACACTGTCTTTCTTTTCCTAGGGACTGAAAGAGGAGAATTTTGATTCTTTTTGTGTCTTCCCCATTTTTTGAACATTTGCTTTCCAAGTGTGAGTAGACCAGATGTAGTTTTATGTTTGAAATCAGTCAGTGAAAGTGCCACTTTTACACCACAGTACAAAATATAGAAAAACCAAAGATCATTTCCACCATTGTGTCTGCATCAATATTTTTTTGACTTTCTATATGTTTCCTTAGGAAACCTCAGCATGCCCAATTCATCTGTGCTACCCACGTGTTCATTACAATTTTGTAAAACTGTCATTGCCCCCACTTCAGTCTTTGTTCCATCTTTCTGAGTTCTGAAAACACTGCATACTTTATTTCCATGACAATTTGAAAGAAAATGGACTTGCATGATTGTCAGTCCATCTTCTTAGACATACTAGCACATGCTTGAAGTAATACACTTTGAGCATTTTCTTTATTGTGTACCTGTTCCTCATTAGCACTTAGTTCAGGTTCTGTAATATTTTGTGAAGTACTAGCATACAACTCAAGAGGTTCTACATTATTATTTTGGGGAGTACTTCACGTCATTTCATATTGACTGTCATCAGTATATCAGATGGTGCATCAAAATCGTCGGGAAAATTTTCTAGATGAATATGAATTTCTTATCTGTAATACGTAGTTATAGCCTGAAACAAAAGATTACTTAGTTCACTAATGTTTTACAAGTCACTCAATTTTTCACATTTTTTCTTCTTTTTTTCCAAAATGAAATGCTATATTGTCCTCAGCTATGATATGCTTTTATTTACAAAAGTTCGTGAAAATGGAAAAAGCTGTAATCATCAGAGCAAAGCAACTAAAAGTTGCCTGCCTGGATCTGACAGGACTGCTAAATGCCAATCATATTTAACATTGGAATTGAATATTACAAGTATAGTGTTTTGATATTTTATCAGAATTAACATTAGTATGCATAAAAGTAAGTTAATAGAAACTGTCACTCAATGCAGTTCGCATATAAACCTTGCTTTTTTTGCAGCATTGTTTCATACACCAAGCAGCCATTTGCAACACAGCTGTTCACATTTCAGACTGGTTTGATGCAGTTCTCCATGCTACTCTATCCTGTGCAAGCTTCTTCATCACTGAGTAACTACTGCAATTTACATACTTTTGATGCTGCTTAGTGTATTCATCTCTTGGTGTCCCCTATACGATTTTTACTCTCCACACTTCCATCAAGTAATAAATTGGTGATCCCTTGATGCCTCACTGTGTGTCCTACCAACTAATCCCTTCTTACAGTCAAGTTGTGCCACAAATTCCTTTTCTCCCCAATTCTGTTCAGTACTTCCTCATTAGTTACATGATCTACCAAACTAATTGTCAGCATTCTTCTGTACACCACAATTCAAAATCTTTTATTGTCTTCTTGTCTAAATTGTTTATCGTCCATGTTTCACATCTATACATGGCTATACTCCATACAAATACTTTCAGAAAACACTTCCTGACACTTAAATCTGTACTCGATGTTAACAAATTACTCTTCTTCAGAAACACTTTCCTTGCCTTTTCCAGTCTACATTTTATATCCTTTCTACTTTGGCTGTCCTCAGCTATTTTCCTCCCCAAATAGCAAAACTTATCTACTATTTGAAGTGTCTCATTTCCTAATTTAATTCCCTCAGCATCAAGTGATTTAATTCAACTACATTCTATTATTCTCATTTTGCTTTTGTTGATGTTCATCTTATATCCTCCTTTCATGACACTGTCCACTCCGTTCAACTGCTCTTTCAGGATCTTTGCTGTGTCTGACAGAATTGCAATGTCATCGGAAAACCTCAAAGTTTTTGTTTTTTCTTCAAGGATTTTAATTCCTACTCCAAATTTTTCTTTTGTTTCCTTTACTACTTCGTCAATATATAAATTGAATAACATCAGGGCTAGGCTACAACCCTGTCTCACTCCCTTCTCAACCGCTGCTTCCCTGTCATACCCCTTGACCCTTATAACTGCCATCTGGTTTCTGTGCAAACTGTAAATAGCCTTTTGCTCCATGTATTTGACCCCTGCCACCGTCAGAATTTGAAAGAGAGAATTCCAGTTGATGTTGTCAAAAGCTGTTTATAAGTCTACAAATGCTATAAATGTAGGTTTGCCTTTCCTCAGCCTAGCTTCTAAGATAAGTCATAGGGTCAGTATTGGCTCACGTGTTCCAAAATTTCTACAGAATCCAAACTGATCTTCCCCGTGGTCAGCTTCTACCAGTTTTTCCATTCGTCTGTAAAGAATTCATTTAAGTATTTGCAGCTGTGGCTTACTAAACTGAAAGTTCGGTAATTTTCACACCTGTCAACACTTACTTTCTTTGGAATTAAAATTATTATATTCTTCTTGAAGTCTGAAGGTATTTCGGTGTCTCGTACATCTTGTCCACCAGATGGAAGAGTTTTGTCATGGCTGGCTCTCCCAAGGCTATCACAGTTTTAACGGAATGTTGTCCACTCCTGGGGCCTTGTTTCTACTTAGGTCTTTTAGTGCTCTGTCAAATTCTTCACACAGTATCATATCTCCCATCTCATCTTCATATATGCCCTCTTCCATTTCCATAATATTGCTCTCAAGTACATCGTCTATATACTCCTTCCACCTTTCAGCTTTCCCTTCTTTGCTTAGAACTTTTTTGCCATCTGAGCTCTTGAGATTCATACAGATGGTTCTCTTTTCTCCAAACGTCTCTCTAATTTTCCTGTAGGCAGTATCTATTATACCCCCTAGTGATCTATGCCTCCATGTCCTTACATTTGTCTTCTAGCCATCCCTGCTTAGCCATTTTGCACCTCTTGCCGATCTCATTTTTGAGATGTTTGTATTCGTTTTCACCTGCTTCATTTACTGCATTTACACATTTTCTCCTTTCATCAATTCAATTCAATATCTCTTGTCTTACCAAAGGATTTTTACTAGCCCTCGTCTTTTTACCTTCTTGATCTTCTGCTGCCTTCACTATGGTGTCTCTCAAATCTAGTCATTCTTCTCCTACTGTATTCTTTTCCCCTGTTATTGTCATAAATCGTTCCATAATGCTCCCTCTGAAACTCTCTACAACCTCTAGTTCTTTCAATCTGTCCAGGTCCCATTTCCTTAAATTCCTACCTTTCTGCAGTTTCTTCAGCTTTAACAAACAGTTTATAACTAATAAATTGTGGGCAGAGTCCACATCTGCCCCTGAAAATGTTTTACAATTTAAAACCTAGTTCGTAAATCTCTGTCTTGCCACTATATAATCTATCTGAAACCTTCCAGTGTCTCCAGGCCTCTTCTACATATACAACCTTCTTTCATGAATCTTAAAAAAATACAACAACAGTGGAGTGTACCAAGTATCATGCCCCAGTTGTCCTGCCTAGTATGTAAGGAAAACAGGAGAAACCTTAAAACCCGTTTTCTAGACCATGTAAATGATTTCAGGCTCAACCACTATGAAAAATCAGGCATTGCACAACATATGTTGGAAACAAAACATGTCATCAACAGTCTAGAAAACAATTTAGTAGTACTACATAATAAAGCGAACAGTAAGACCCTAAATATGTTAGAACAACTTGAGATATACCTCCACAAAATCAAAAAACCACAGTCTATGTCAAATGAACAAATAGATTTGCAAGCCATAGCTATTTCATTAATTTTAAAGACCTATTCTAAAGTTATTCCTTGTGTATGTCAATTGTTTAATAATTATATCTTTAGCATTACGAATAAATTCACTTTTATCGCATCATGTATAAAAACATCTGTGAAATGTTTACAAACATGTATACAAATGTGCCTTTTGAGTGAAGCGGCGTGTACGAAAAGGATGGAGAAAAGATTGTATGATGGTGTTAAAATGTTAAAAACGCTTTTCTTGGATTCTGTGGTAAGCTCATACTGTTCATCTTTTCCCCTATTTCTCACATGTTTTTTGCAATTGACTTACGAAATTCATAACCTAGCATCATGCCTTTTCATGACAGGAGTATGTGTTTCACCTCATTCAACAGAAAAAAATGAAGCAAATTACATCTGATGATGGATCCACAGGGTCCATAATGCATTGTGTACTTAATAAAACATGAAACGTTGTGACTGAAGGCATTTCTTAATTCATGCTTCCAGTGTATTGAATACAGTTACATTTGAAGCTGCCAAATATGGATAAAATTAAAAGGACCTACCTTTTTTCCACTGGTTCCCCCAACCAAAGCCAATCCAGTCTCAACATTGAATTCTGCCTCTCCCAGTTAATACCACCATCCAACCATGATACTCCCTCACTCACCTCCCCCACTGCCCCTCCAACTTAACCACCTTACAGGAATTTCTTGCCGCCAACTTGGTCTTACCATCCTTTAGCAAGTCCTTTCCTAAGGTCACCAACCTTCCAGCAGAAGAAAGGACAGTCATACACACAAATCCACAGCAGAGCCATGGGCACCCACATTTGCCAATCTGTTTATTGGCCATTTAAAGGAAATCTTCCAAGCCTCCCAAAACCCCAAAAATCTTGGTCTGATTCAGGTTCATTGACAATGTTTTTATGATCTGGACTCAGAGCCAAGACACCCTATCCTCATTCCTTCAAAACCCCAACACCTTCTTTTCTATCCACTTCACCTGGTCCTTCTCTACCCAGCATGCCACTTTCCAATATGTTTCTTCCTTCTCTATGATGGCCCCGTCCAAAACACTGACCGCATTAAACCCACCAACCACCAATAGTACCTGCATATCCCTTTGAAACCTCCAACTCCCTACCATATAGCCACGCCACCAGGGGGCAGCACATCTTTGGTTTCAAAAACACCCCTGCCCAGTATGCTGATGGTCACAAAGGCCTGCACAGACAGACACTATCCCGCAGACCTAATCCACAAAGAGATTTCCTGTGTCACACCCCCCATACACTCCTAATCCATCCACTACCCCTGACAACCAGCTAGAAAGGGGTGCCCCCTTTGAACCCAACACCACCCTGGATCGTAACAGCAGAATCACACCCTTTGTCAAGGCTTTGACCATGTATCATCATGGCCTGAAATGAGGGAAATTTTACCCAAGGTCCTTCCCACACCTCGTAAAGTGGTGTTACATCACCACCTAACCTTCACAGCATCCTCGCCCATCCCTATGCCACTCCCAATTGCAGCTCCTTACCATATGGATTATAACACTGTGGAAGACCCAGGTCTAAGACCTGGCCAGTCCAATTCCCCTGCAGTTTCTATCCAGTCCTGTCACAGACGTATCCCAGCCAGTCAGAGGCCTTGAAAACATACATGTGACTGAGCTCTGCCACAATCATATACGACTACCAGCCAGTCAACTGCCAGGACGAATGGCCACCACCAAACTGTGACCAAGAGCAAAGTGGACCACTGTTTGGCACGGCATGCAGCTGACCATAACATGCTCAACTTAAATGGCTATTACACAACCACTTGTTCCAAATTGTGCAGATGGGAGTTGTCCTTACAACACATACTCTGCTCCTGAAATTATCCCACCCTCAATGTATGATAACATACTGTCCCACATCCTCCATCCAACAGTTTCTGTCCCCTGTAACCTGTCACCTCTCATTTTATGTCCACTCACCCGCATTGCACGTTGCTCTCTGCCAAAGCACCCACCAGTCTTTTCCCCTTTCTTCTGCACCTCTCCATTTGAACTCCCCCCCAAAAAATGCTGTGTGCTGTGCCTGGCAGGACAAGCCTGCCACCTGCTGGTTCCTGCGCACTCCGCCAGACAGCACTCTTCTCTCCCCCAGCATCTGATCCGTACCCTGCAACCCCTACCCCTTCCCTGCCCCACTCCAGCTCACTGCTTTGGTTCAACGCAAATGTTGCCATTTGGCCATAGCGACTGGAGATAGTGGTCATGTACATGTGTGTGATGTGCATGCTTGCAGCCAAAAGCTCTGTGTGTAACAATCTTTTCATTGTGCCTGTCTGCAACTCGGTGTGTCATCCTTTACAGTGAGTAGCAATATTTTCTTTGTGGTGTTGTTACTTTTTATGACTAGATTACTAAGAAATACTTTAATATACAGTTGTGACAAGCGTAATACAGGGTAATTCTAAATGGTGGACCCATTTTCAAAACTTTGTATTTATTCAAGTACAAATCCAAAATGAAAAGAGGAAGCTTCAAAGTTTTTTTTTCATAATGTTCGATATTAATTTAATAATTTGTAATTAATTAGTTTTAATAATTGTTTAATACTTACAAATGTGCAAAATGTTATAAATGTTTACTGTGCCCTCCATCGGCTGCATGGTAAACATCGACACAATAGCCGAACTCGTCCCACACACACGAAAGCGTATCTGCTGTTACTGAGTGCATGGCTGCAGTGACCTGGATCAGAGTTGTTGTTTGAGGTGGGATGTAAACAACTTCCTTCACATAACCCCATACGAAATAGTAACAGGGTGTGAGACCAGACCTCTGTGGCCAGAAGTGCAGGGCCAGGTCCTCAAGTCTCCTGCGACAGATCCAGTTCTGAGGAAGGGAGTCATTCAAAAAGCCTCATACATCACGGTGCCAATGGGGTGGAACTCCATCCTGTCGGAAAATGAAGTCCTGGGAACCTTCCATAAATTGAGGGAACAGCCATTGTTCCAACATGTCAAGATACGTGATTCCTGTTACAGTTCTTTTGGCAAAGGAAAATAGTCCATAAACCTTTGTATGAGATATGGCATATAGAATGTTGATCCCGGTGAGTCTCTTTCGTGTTGCAGTGGTGAATGCGGATTTTCCAAATCCCATATGTGAGCACTGTGTCTGTAGACTTTTCCACTAAGGTGGAATGTCACTTCATCACTAAAAATTACATGCTTTAGAAATGTGTCATCCTCCATCTTTGCAAACACATAACCATGCGAGACACTTCTCTTTGTCATAGTGGTTGAGAGCCTGCACAAGTTGTAATCGGTAGGGCTTGTACAGCAAATGCTGTTTCAGTACTTTCCATACAGTTGGTTTGGATTTTCCAAGTTCTCAACTGGCTTTATTGGCAGACTTAGTGGGACTGTGCACAAAACTTTGTTGAATCCATCAGACATCATCCTCTGACTTACGCATACGCGGTTGGCCTGTGCTTTTTCCTTTGCACAATGCTTTTTCGAGTTGGTGGTTGAATACTGAATTTGGTACGAAATGCCTGCTGCACTGCAATTTTGCAACTTACTTTTCGTGAACTGAAGAACACAGAAAACCTTGTGCTCCACAATCACCATTTCATTCACAACTGACAGTGAAGTGGAATGACGGCCCTATTGCTGCACAAACTCTAACGGCCGCTTCTGAAACCATCACTACCTGCTCGCCACCACTCACCAAAATCTTTGGAACTTCCTCTTTTCGTTGGTATAAAGTGTGTTCATTTTGGATTTGCACTTGAATACATACAAATTTTTGCAAATGGATCCATCATTTAGGATAACCCTGTAGTATTACACTCTTATAAGTAGCACTTCAATGAAAACTGAGGATTTGTTATGTCAGTGTGTTAATACATAATGAAACAAATTTGTATGGAAATCTAATACTGACAATAAATCTGATGTCATATACTTTTATTGGAGTTTCTGAGAGATAGTAAACCAAATCCTGTAAACTGTTAAAAATTATCCTTCCAAGTGAAAAATGTAATGATAGAGGTATATAGCATAATAGTCCATTTAAACATTTACCGGACATACCTAAACTTTGAAATGAATTAAATCTTGTATTTAATAAATTTCTGTGGTTTATATTTTCAATCCTTTCTCTCAGAACTGACTGTAAGATACTTGGTGCATCCTAATTATGAACTGCCCCTGTATCCTTTGTATACTTCATGGCTATACCTCATTTCCTGTTCATATTCTGGTAGTTGATGTTACCTGTCATGATTCACCATCCTCACTTGTGTGAAACAATTGACCACACAATGCAACAGTGCAAATTTAAATTCCTTTAACATAAGTTTTGAAAATAGGTTGTGTTCCTTGCGTATAACTTTTCTTTGATCCCCCCCCCCCCCCCTCTCTCTCTCTCTCTCTCTCTCTCTCTCTCTCTCTCTCTCTCTCTCTCTCTCTCTTTTGTTATTATCACTGGATAAAGGACAACTAAGTAACTGAAGCATCTGCTGTTGGATTATTGTACTGTGTTCCAGTCGTAGAATTGAAATTACGTTCTTTTAAAGAGTATATCTCTTCCCACAATTGCACTGTCATCTGAATGATCACATATCTGACTTGATTTCATTATTATAATGCTACATCTTTCCTGTACCATATGTCTAATGCCAAGTTAAACAGAACTTCAGAGAGAGGCCATTCACTCCTGCTGTACAGTTGGAGCTCATGGTAATTATGTTACTGAGATTTTGTTTTGCATTTTTATTCATCATTAGCACATCACGTAGTATTAAACTGACACACGTGTCCATCTATTTTAGTGTCATATTCAATGCCTGCCAGTGAACATGATGTAACAAATCTCTGAGATCAACAAATATGAAGTGGGCAGCTGTCATATTCCTAAAATTTGTTCATCATTTTCCTAATGCCAGCAAAACGACAGGAGTGCCTCCATTTGTACAAAAATCACACCCATGCGCTCTCTTTCAAATTCTGAAGGTGACAGGGGTAAAATACAGGGAGCGAAAGGCTATTTACAGTTTGTACAGAAACCAGATGGCAGTTATAAGAGTCGAGGGGCATGAAGGGGAAGCAGTGATTGGGAAGAGAGTAAGACAGGGCTGTAACCTATCCCCAATGTTATTTAATTTATATATTGAGCGAGCAGTAAAAGAAACAAAATAAAAATTTGGAGTAGGAATTGAAATCCATGCAGAAGAAATAAAAACTTTGAGATTTGCCTATGACATTGCAATTCTGTCAGAGAGAGCAAAGGTCCTGGAAGAGCAGTTGAATGGAGTGGATAGTGTCTTGAAAGGAGGACATAAAATGAATATCAACAAAAGCAAAACGATGATAATGGAATGTAGTTGGAATTAAATCATGTGAAGCCGAGGGAATTAGATTAAGAAATGGGACACTTAAAGTAGTAGATGAGCTTTGCTATTTGGGGAGCAAAATAACTGATGATGGTTGAAGTAGAGGGGATATAAAATGTAGGCTGGTAGTGGCAAGGAAAGGGTTTCTAAAGAAGAGAAATTTGTTAACATTGAGTATAGATTTAAGTGCCAGGAAGTCTTTTCTGAAAGTATTTGTACGGAGTGTAGCCATGTATGGAAGTGAAACAAGAACGATAAAAAGTTTAGACAAGAAGAGATTAGAAGCTTTCTAAATATGGTGCTACAGAAGAATGCTGAAGATTAGATGGATATATCATGTAACTAATGAGGATGTATTGAATAGAATTGGGGAGAAGAGGAAGTTGTGACAAGCCTTGACTAGAAGAAGGGATCGGTTGGTAAGACATGTTCTGAGGCATCAAAGGATCACCAATTTAGTATTGGAGGGTAAAAACCATAGAGGGAGACCAAGAGATGAATACACTAAGCAGATTCAGAAGGATGTAGGCTGCAGTAAGTACTTAGAGATGAAGAAGCTTGCACAGGATAGAGTAGCATGGAGAGTTGCATCAAACCAGTCTCTAGACTGAAGACCATAGCAACAACAACAATGCTCTAAATATATTTTCAGTCAATTTTTTTATCACTGTTCTTGGAAATGCCTTGTGGACAGCTCACACTACTGCTGTGCCTGTATGGTGGTAACATTTCTCCTGTTCCGTATATAGTACTTATTATTCTGATTTCCCAGTCCTTAGTTGCGTCTTTACGGGTTTCCAACTAAACAGCTGCAGGTGGCTTGGAAGTAGAATTTGAAATTCTGTCCATCTCCCTAAAGGTGCTGCTTAGGAATCTGTCTGAATAAAACTGTATATCACAGACAGAACTCCCTAAAAAATATATGAATTGAATAGATAATCAAAGTGCTATATGTTAAATAGGAAGTCGATAAGAAAATGATAGCTCATCAAAATCAAGACACAAAGGGTATGAAATGAGGCAAACATGACAGTAAGATGACCTCAGTAATGTTCATGGAATATGTTTGTCATTTTCAGACTATTATTTTCATTTGTTTCCTTTCATTTTATTCTTATTGTTTCTTCTGGTGCCTCATTCACAGCTTTCGAGGTCTTGTTCTTCCTATGTTGGTCTCCTGTCATTTCCTCATTTGATTTCAACATATTTCTTAGTTTCATTTGTAACATTTTATTTTTTCAGGGTAATTTCATTTTTCTGTGGTCTATTTTACACCATTTTGCATGTCAGTTTACCTTATTGGTACTCATGTTTCTTTTAGTGTCTGGTGATATGTACCCTTGTATTGTTTCCTCAAAATTAATCAACTCAGTGAGAGTTCTCAGCAAAACTATTCGCTCTTATTTTTATACTAAATGTGTTTTCATAGCCAACATAAAATTGTTCCTTAATCATCTTTTGTTTTTCCTCTTTATATGAATAATAATAATTATTATTATTATTACTATTACTATTATTATGTTCCTTATTTTCCCTTTAACAGAATCTTTCATTTAAATGGTCAAACTTCGACAGAGTCTGGAATGTGGCCTACCTGCCAAACTTTATTGTGCCCTCTATGTCTCATTGTAGGTAGTATGTTGAATTGCTGTAAAACTGGTATTATAGGAGATCTTCTAATAATGTTGCCATACAACTTTTAATTAGTGTGATTTTTCCCACTTCTGTTGTCACTGGAAGCAGTATGCTGAACAATTCCAATTTTCGCATGAATTAGTTGTTTAAAGGTTTCCTACAAAACAGTTGGATTGTGACAAGACAACCCCAGTGCACTTTTACATATGAAATGTCACAGATGAATATAAAAGTTGGCTTCAAATTGCACAATTAGTGGACTCAGTCTGATAATGCACTGAAATAAATGTGGTTGACCCTGGACAGGTAATGCAGTATAAGCAGGTGGTAACTTTGAAGAAATGAGTATGAACTCATTGTGGTTTTGGAAGTTGCTTAATGGTTTAAAAAGAAACTAGGTTAGATTTTGATAATTTAAATAAGCTGCATGTAAATGCAGTAATTTGGTTTATAAATTATGTAGTAGTTTATGAAAATGCAATAAATATTGGAACCACTGTTGGAAGAATCAAACAATGGAAAATCCAGGATGGAATGCAACAGTATTATGAAAAGGAAAGTTGCTACTCAACATATAGCAGAGAAACTGAGTCGCATTTCATTTATTCATTATTAAACCTACTCCTGCATTACCCTTTTTTCATTTTGTGTTTATAACCCTATATTCACCTGACCAGAAGTCTTTTTCCGCTTTCCAATGAACTTCACTAATTCTCACTATGTCTAACGTTGACCTATCCATTTCTTTTTTAAATTTTCTAACCTACCTGCCCAATTAAACGATCTGAAATTCCCCACTCTGATTCGTAGAAGGCCAGTTTTCTTTCTCCCGATAACAGTGTCCTCCTGAGTAGTCCTTGTCTGGAGATTTGAATGGGGAACTATTTTACCTCCAGAATTATTTAACTATGCAGTAAAGCTGCATGTCTTTGGGAAAAATTATGGCTGGTGTTTCCCCTTGCTTTCAGCCATTCACAGTAGTAGCACGGCAAGGCCATTTTGGTTCATGTTACAAGGCCAGATCAGTCAATCATCCAGAATGGCTATCTGTATCACTGAGGCATGTAAGCCTCCCCAGCAATGGCAAGGTCCATGGTTCATGGACTTTTCCCATTAAGAGTATGGTACTTATACTAGAATGCATACAAATACAAATGTTTCTCTTCCCAATCAGGTGTACTTAAGTCAGTGGACATGTGTTCTTTTAAAAATAAACAAAATTATTTTTCTACGTAGGAACAATAGAGTTGCTACTTAATAGGAGCAATGTTCACCATGTTCACAATCAGTTGTTGGCCACTTCAGAATGTCGTTAAATTCATCATGCTAATGAGGGATTACTACATAACCTTGCTGATGTCTTGCAGTTTGTTTGATGTATAGATATTTTCTGTGTGTAAGCTTTCGAAGTTGGCAACAGTATCTTATCCTTATCTCCTTCAGAGACTTTTAGCAGTCTCATGGTGTTCCTTAGAAGCCCACAGATGCATGTTTATGATACTATGACCCCTGTGCTTTTGAGCTGTTCACAAAGTGTGAGTGAAAATTAGATGACTGTTTTGTCCTTTAGGAATCTCCCCAATTCTATTCAGCACCTCCTCGTTAGTTATGAGATCTATCCATCTAATCTTCAGCATTCTTCTGCAGCACCATGTTCTGAAAGCTTCTATTCTCTTATTGTCTAAACTATTTATCATCCATGATTCACTTCCATACAAGGCTACACTCCATAGAAATATTTTCAGAGAAGACTTCCTGACACTTAAATCTAGATTCAAAGTTAACAAATTACTCTTCTTTGGAAACACTTTCCTTGCCTTAGCCAGTTTACATTTTATATCCTCTCTACTTTGACCCTCATCAGTTATTCCGTTCCCCAAATACCAAAGCTCATCTATTACTTTAAGTGTGTCATTTCCTAATCTAATTCCCTCAACATCATGTGATTTAATTCGACTAAATTTCATTAACCTCATTTTGATTTTGTTGATATTCATCTTATATCCTCCTTTCAAGACACTGTCCATTCTGTTCAACTGTTCTTCCAAGTCCTTTGCTGTCTCTGACACAATTACAATGTCATCAGGAAACCTCAAAATGTTTATTTCTTCTCCAAAGATTTTAGGAACACTTTTCCCAAAAGACTCTGTGGGAAATGCATCTTTCTTATAATATTTCATCCAACATCGTTTATAATCTTTGGTGTCTTCAGTTTACATCAGTGTTACAATGAATTTACCAGAGTTATCTGATTCTGCAATCTTTCTTGCATATTTTTCTTGTGGGTACATTTGGTCAATTTTTTTCCAAAGATCTTTTAATAACATTGAAATCTCAACGACAGGAAAGGAAAATGTGTCCCCTAATCAGAAAACTCTGCCAACAACTGTTTCAGCAGAAAAGAAACATATGACAGTGTGGTTAAGCTTAAGGTTTCTTCCCGAACTCCCATAAAAAAAAAGTTCAGAAAGTAATTATTTTTATACTGTTGAATGAAGGTACATTCTCCATTTGAGGCTTTCTTCATGATTACAAATATTGGTCTTTCCCATCTTGAGATTACGTATTTCAAAAACATTCACCCATAGGTGCAGGTAATAAAATGTTTCTTAAACCAGAATAGGATGAGTTTTGCATGTAATCCACAACTATCTTGCACACATCATCATTAGTAGAAGACAGTTCCAAAATGCTTCTGGAGCACTATTTTCTGTCGCAAGTTGAAATCGAGAAACGGCATGTTCCACAACAGATCAGTGTGTCATAGGGGGCACATTCAGAATGTGTTACGCATTGCATGCCTTCAGTGCAGCTATGTTTGTAATCAAAGCATCGAATGCAGCATCTTTCAGATAACCACACAGCCAGAAGTCAGATGACTTAAGATTAGGTGATTCGGACGGACAGGCTGTAGATAAATGATGGCTGACAATTCTAGCATTTTCAAAATGCTTCTGCAGTAGCTGTTTCACTGGCTGTGCAATGTGCAGAGGAGTGCCATCTTGCATAAAATGATCCTATTCACACATCCATGCTTTTGTAGTGGTGGAATGACATTGGTGTACAAAGAAATGGTATACATTTACTAGTGACAGTACAGATAACAGGACCTGCAGGACTCATCTCCTCAAAAAGATATATGGCCCTACGACAAACAGTGCCATCACACTGCACAGTTACCTTTTCGAATGAAGTGGTACTGGTTGATGTCTGAGCTGATCTACTAGCCTGTATTCTGCTATTGTGTCTATTGACATATTCTTGGAGATTGAAAAAATGGGCATCGTCTGACAACAAAATGTTCCATGTCCACCTGTCATCAACTTCCATGAGAGCAAGAAATTATAGAGCAAACATTTGTCTTATTTGAATGACAGTGTGAAACAATTCCTGAACATGGGAAATTTTGTTTGGATAGCAATTTAGAATGTTTTGTAGAATTTTATACACCATGCTCACAGGCATGTCCAAAGTTTGGGCAATTCGCCATTCACTGCGTGTTAGCGCACTACTGGTCAATCCCTACTGCAATATTGTGGCCACATCTTCTACTGACTTTGGCTCAGTTGTTCCTTCCCTGTGTTCCACTGTACTTAAAAAGAACCTGTCTTTTCAAATTTAGCAATCATTTTCTGCAGACATGTGGCAGACATCAGAGCAGTGCCTTTTTGCTTACCTTTGATTGTCTGGAACTTGTGCTGGAATACTGGCATACAATCGCCGTTTTTGTTTTTACTGATAGCTTGTAATCCTCTATTGAGACATTCACAAGCCAACTATCTCAGATGCAAACCGAACAACAGCCATGTACCCCATATCTTTTATTTCGCATATTCTTCTGATTGCAGTGCCATTATTATTATTTTGTTTCCATAACATTTTTCCCTTCTCTGGATGTCCCGATTGGAGATCATTTTGAGCATGAATCTGGAACTTTAATTATAACCACCCTGTATTACATATATTACTCAAAAGTTACCTCACTTTGTACAGCTGTTTTACTTCAACAGAAAATATTTACATGCACATGTCAACATTTCATTATGCAACTCATGTTTCTGGTTTGTGATTAAATCCTTTTCATGCAAGCTGGTTGTCTGTAGAAGACCATTCACAAAATAAACTATTCCAAAGAAATCGTCCCTAATTGTCACTGCTTCATGCAGTACTCACTTCATTATCTCATTATTACTTCATTCCTTATTTACTTGTATTTTGTCCCTTCCTTTTAGGTCCTCATATTCTGTCGACTCATTACTTCATTTCATCACTTTATTACCACATTATCATTATCTCATTACTTTTTATGTCTTTATTACAATGTTATCACACATTGAATCCCTGATTTGTTTCTTATTAAAAAAAAAAAAAAAAAAAAAAAAAAAACAACTCTATGAAATGACACCCGACAGCAACAAACCCTTATCATTATTTAACAAAACTTTCCTTTTGTTATAAACAGACAGAATTCTTATCTACTGCATTTCATGCTTCAGATGAGGATATTATTTTATTTTAAACCATCTACTTTCCTCTTCTTCCAACCTGAAGGGCTACATCATGACAAACCTTTCCTTCCCATAACCATTACTGTGGGAAACATAAATTAAGTTTCCTTAGCTCTCTTTACTTTGGTCCGAAGAACAATACAGTTACACATTTTTCTGGTACTGACTCATCCCTGTGACAAATTGATACTAGTTTTGCTGTAAGCAGTAGAAATAAATAAATGTTACTGCTTTAAGTAGCATTAAATTTAGTTTTGCTGTTGCTTTATTACTATCTTGTGTATTCTTAACTTCATTGATGAAGCTGAAAAATGTTTTACCATTACTCACACAAATTTTTCAATGTTACTAATTACAGATATAGATATTTTCTTCCTTCAACTTTTAACTGGTGGCATATTTTTGCTTCCATGATTTTATCAATTAATATCCATTAACATTTAACAATTCAGTTATTGAAATAACACATTTCAAATTGCCCATAAGTTGAAGAGAGTAGAAGATTTCTTTTTTCTTACAATCTGTAGAAAGGATAACAGAAGAGAGTGATACAGTAAAGCAAGAATGACATTACCCTGCTGGTGAAGGCATTACTGGCCACATAGTGTGCTCACTGAAGTTCAGTGAAACGCCTATCTGTTCATACATTCACAATTACTCTGACCACCTGCTCCTCCATCTACTTTTGCAACATTGGATAACTTTCCACATTTACTTATCAAAACAGTTCCTAGTGCAATGCCACAAATAACATACACTTATTGAAAATTACTCCCTGCATCCTGTTCATTTCCGTGTCAGCTTTGAAAATTTTATCTACATTTAATACTGGACATTTAACAACATTTTTGTTTACTTTAGTAGTATTTACCTTTCCAAACGTTGTTTTCTTTACCAACATATCATTCGTCACACATTGTTTACGTTCACCTTTACTAATTTCATTTCATTTATGTTAGTGCTGATTACACAGGCTTTGCTCTGATTTCCAACAATATCATTAACTTTTTCAATAATTTCATTCCCTTCTTGCACGTATCTGATCATACTAACATTAAAGTTATTTAATTGGATAGAGAAAAAAAAATCTACTCAACAAGCGGCAGCAAAATACACACACAGAAAAGACTGTTGTGATTGCCAAGCTTTTGGAGCCAGTGGCTCCTCCTCCAGGCAGAAGAGTTGAAGGGGACAGAAGAAGGGTGATGGAAAAGGACTGGAGAGGTATAAGAAAAGGGGTAGATTTTGGGAAAGTCACCCAGAACCACGGGTCAGGGGAGACTTACTGTATGAGAGGAGAAGGAAAGTCTGATTGTTGGGGACTGCATCGGACAAGATTTGATAACCTGATAGCTTAAAGGTGGGAGACAGGGTAATATGCAAGACAGAGATTACTACTAAAACCATGCACGAATTAATAAGAGTGAGAAGCTAAGTGCATTGTATGTAATAGAGGTAGGAGCGGGCGGTGAAAAATAGATGGGAAAGATGTAGACAACTAAAATGGAGTCAAGCACAGAGTAGTTACAGTGAAGAAAAGCTGAGAAGAAAGAAATTAACGTAAATTAAGGCCAGGTGAGTGGCAAGAACCAAGGATATGTTGTAGTACTAGTTCTCACCTGTGGAGTCCTGAGAAACTGGTGTCTGGGGGGAGAATCCAGATGGCATGTGTGGTGAAACGGGCACTGAGGTCGTGAACGTAAAAGTGTAAGTATTGTTGTTCATTGGCAAGTTTACTGTGTACAGCTGGCCTTCGGTGAAGATGAGATAAACCTCAAGGAAAGACCAGCTTCTTCCATCCACATTAAACCTACCAACAAACAACAGTACTTACATGTTGCCAGTATATACCCTCTGCCTATGCCCATTCATCCTAATAGATAATTTGGCGTAGTCATGCCAATATAGAAGGCTGAATAGTGTTTACATAATAGCTGGTCAATGATGTGTCATTTTGCAGATGGCTCTCCCTTTGATAGTATGTTTTGTCAGTCGTAGGGCTATTGTAGTTGGTGGTAGGAAGGTGCATGGGGCAAGTCTTGCAGCAGGGATGGTCACAGGGGTAGCAGCCAGAGGGTAGGAAGATGGGTGCTGATCCCTTCACAAAACAGTTAGGAGCACACCCTTGGTGATTCAGTATTATCCTGGCCTGGAATGTGTTAATTAGCTACTTCGACAGGGCCATGACTTCCTAAAATCATGCCCTCAAATGAGGTCCATTGTGTCTGAAACTTTGCCCACCATACCTAGAATAGCTTTACCTCGCCCTCTCAATCTCCACAATATTCTTGTCAGACCCTATGCTCCTTCTGCACCCATCTCCCTACACTATGGCTCCTACACCTGTGACTGTCCCCACTATTAAGACTTGCCCTTTGCACCCTCCTACCAGCACCTATAATGGCCCTGCAACTGGCAAAACATATACTATCAAAGCGAGAGCGATCAGCAAAACGACACGTCATTTACCAGCTATTATGTAAACACTGTTCAGCCTTCTACATCAGCAGGACTACTACCAAATTATCTATTAGGATGAATGGGCATATGCACTGGGTATATACTGGCAACTCACAATATCCTGTTGCAAAGTATGCTCTACAATGTGACATTCGTGACCTCAGTGCCTGTTTCACCACACACGCCATCTGGATTCTTCCCCAGACACCAATTTCTCAGAACTCCGCAGGTGAGAACTAGCACTACAACGTGCCCTTCATTCTTGCCACACACCTGGCCTTAATTTACGTTAATTTCTTCCGTCTCAGCTTTTCTTCACTGTAACTACTCTTGGTTTGACATTGTTTTAGTTTTCTATGTCTTTAATTGTCTTTCCCATCTATTTTTCGCCGACTTGTCCCACCTCTGTTACGTACAATGCTCTTAGCTTCTCACTCTTATTAACTTGTGCATGATTTTAGTAGTAATCTCTGTCTTGAATATTGCCCTGTCTGCCACCTTTAAGCTCTCAGGTTTTCAAATCTCGCCTGATGAAATCCCCAAAAATCAGTCTTTCCTTCTCATCCCATACAGTAAGTCTCCCCTTCCCAAAATATACCCCTTTTCCCATACCTCTCCAGTTCTTTTCCTTCATGCTTCTTCCTTCCTCTTCAACCCTTCTGCCTGAAGAAGGAGAGACTGGTCCTGAAAGCTTGCCAATCACAACAGTCTTTTCTGTGTGTGTTCTCTGCCACCACTTGTTGAGAAGATTTTTTATCTGTCCAATAAATAATTTTATCAATAATTGATTGTTTTCATTGCTATAACATTAAAGTTGCCTGCATTTGCATCAATATTTTGTACAAGTTGCAACCAGTCACAATATCATCAACTTTGTCATCAATTTCATGTAAAATTTGCACATATTTTGTTTCAGAAGCAACTTCCATCTGCTCGCTGCATAAATTTTCGATTTTGTCTTCTTTGTGTACCATATCGTTACAAAGAGCATCTACTTTTGAACCAAACGTCTCATCTATACTTTGTTTTCTCTTCTAAGCATATTTGATTTGAATCTAAGTTAGAACAAAAGCTATACCTAACTTACTTTTTCTACACACATTTTTAATCATTTACTTGCTGCTGTTGTTAGTTCTGTCCATGTTTTTATGCATTTCTATTAACATTGACATCATTTATATGAACCTCTTGAGAATTTTCTTTTGATTTTCATCACTTATCCAGTCACTTTGAACCAGTCTTCTGTCTTGTCAGTTTTGGATGAGCACTTAATAACACACACTTATATCTTGAATTGTCGTGGCATCAGTTGCTGCTGCTATGAATAATTGTCACCTGCTCATCAGTCTACCCATATTTCCAGTTCAGGCTGATTTATTTATATTTGGACTCTCCTCACCCTCTTGGTTCCTCATTAATTTAAGTGCTCCCAAAGATGGCAGTCAGTTTCTGCATCTGTGTTGTTTACATAATTTCGAAATGTTATAACTATGAACGTCGTGCACTGCTCTCTTGTCCACATGAAGTCTAAACCTTCCACTGTCACTGTTCATCAATTTTGAATGTCTATTAATCTTAATAATCAGCAAATGCCATTATGTCATACCTCACCAAGTTTGCAATTTTCAACACCATGCCAAAGCAGGAAGGTTCCCTCACCCTAACAAGCACCAGATGAAATGTGATCTTACCTGCAAACCTTTATCTGCCTTTGGTGTCTCATTGCCAGTGGTTTGTTAAATTGCTAAAACTGGTATTGCGGAAAATCTGTAGGGCTGTGTAATAAAATTCAGTCTATGTATGTACATAAATAAATGTTGTTCATAGGTAGAGGTCATTTTAAGGGAGAGTGACCTGCAAATCGAGACAAAAAGGGCAAGTGGAGCAGGGGGCCAGCATGTTAACACTACCGACAGTGCTGTGAGAATCACACACCGTCCTACAGGTAAGCAGTGGCTTATGTGAAGGAGAGTTTAGAGCATACTTCTCATCATTCAGTTGTTTTTTGATCATGTTATACACAGATAATTAAATGTATTAGGTGTGCTCCCTGAAGTGAAGTGATTATCAATCCACTGGTTTGCTTTCAACACTGCAGGACCTAACATAGTGTGGAGGGATGGAAGTCTGTGTACACTGTACAATAGAAAACTCTAAAAGTACTTGATCAGTAGTAGTTCTTTCCGTACATGCATGAAACCAAATGTGTGCAATGTCAGTCAACACTGAAGACCTGTTTAGTATGTTAAACAAATTACAATAAGTAATGTATTCCACTTTGCAGCGTATGCTGCAGTTTAGTATGCACTGCAGAAAAACTTTCTTTATTTCAGGTATTGTAGTGGAGAGTCAGGTTGATAGGTCTCAACACAAAAACAAAGCTATCGCCATGGAGAGACTCCGTGCCCGCATCTGGAAGATGCGTACAGAAGAAGAGGAAAGTCGCTTGAGTGCTGAACGTAAATCACAGGTAAAACAAATGGCTTATGGTATTTTGGATATTCAGATGCTTTAAATGAACATATAACTACTTGTAGTTGAGGGAACTTTTTAAAGACTTAGGAAACGGCATGGGAGAACATAATGAGTAGTTGTTTGGGATCTGTGGACATGTCTTTCTTTTTCAACTTCTGTGAGAGGGGAATTGGTTGAATAGACAGGCTGAAAAGAAAGTGGAATTGAATTGCATGGTGTGTGTGTGTGTGTGTGTGTGTGTGTGTGTGTGTGTGTGTGTGTGTGTATGTGTGTGTGTATGTGTATGTGTATGTGTATGTGTGTGCACACGTGCGTGCGCTTGCTTGCTTGTTTGGTTGGTTGGTTGGTTGTTTGTGCAAAGTCTTTTAAGAAATAGATTTCGCAAATGGAGAAGAAGAGTCATCAAGTCTATTAAATATGCTGTTAATCTAGTGCTATTGGTTAGGCACGAAGAAAACTTGCAAAATATTCTTAAGCAGCTGACAGATGAATCCCTGGTGTAGGAGTAAACTTTGAAAAATCAATGTAGTTAGAATAAGTATGAAACACTGACAATAGCAGTGAAAAACAGGCTCCAGGAAGATATAAATTACTTCCAATGCTTAGGGTGTATGATGCCTGGGATGCCACAGAAATTTACCACTGCAAATGTATGAGGAGACCCTCTCCAAACTTGGACTGTGATGAAAAAGAAAATGTAGAATCTCAAAACATTTGGGAATTTCTTAAAGTAGATTGATAAGAAATCAAATGAAAATTTGGAGAGGAATAACTATTAGTTGCTGTAATTTACAAGAGAATAAAAAATCAGACAGTTCATCTCGAGAGGGAAACACATGCTGCATGTCATTTAGGGGCATTGGAAGAGATCGATGTTTCTAAATCTAATGGATACTCAGCAAATCACATTTAAGTGCCTGGCAGAGGGTTCATCGAACCACCTTCACAATTCCCTATTATTCCAATCTCATATAGCGCGTGGAAAGAATGAACACTTATATCTTTTCATAAGAGCCCTGATTTCCTTTATTTTATTGTGGTCATCGTCTCTCTCTCTGTAGGTCAGTGTCAACAAAATATTTTCGGATTTGGAGTAGAAAGTTGGTGATTGGAATTCTAATCTTTGGGTAAAGATCTTTCTTCAAGTGAACGGTTGTATATGATTGTTAAGTATGGAGCTAATGCATCAGCATACTTGGAAAGGAACCTAATTGGTATACAGTCTGGATCAGAAGACTTGCTTTTATTAAGTGAGTTGAGTTGCTTCACTACTCCGAGGATATTTATGTCTACGTTACTCATATTGGCAGCTGTTCTTGATTCGAATTCTGGAATATTTACTTCGTCTTCTTTTGTTTAGGCATTTTGGAAGGCTGTGTTTAGTAATTCTGCTTTGGTAGCACTGTCTTCAATAATATGTCCGTTGCTATCGCGCAGAGAAGGCATTTATTGTTTCTTGCCGTTAGCATACTTTACATACAACCAGAATCTCTTTGGATTTTCTGCCCGGTTTCGAGACAAAGTTTTGTTGTGGAAAGTGTTATAGGTGTCTCGCATTGAACTCTGTGCTAAATTTCGAGCTTCTGTAAAGGATCGCCAATCTTAGGGATTTTGCATCTGTTAAAATTTGGCATGTTTGTTTCACTGTTTCTGCAACAGTGTTCTAACCTGATTTTTGTACCAAGGAGGATCAGCTCCTTCGTTTGTTAGCTCATGTAGTATAAATCTCTCAATTGCTGCTGATACTATTTCTCTGAATTTAAGCCACACCTGGTCTACACTTATATTATTAATTTGGAATGAGTGGAGATCATCTGTCGGGATGGCATCAAGTGAATTTTTATCTGCTTTTTTGAATAGGTATATTTTTCGCTTATTTTTCGGGGATTACAATATTCAATCTCGCTACAACAACTCTGTGTTCACTAATCCCTATGTCTGTTTTGATGCTCGTTACTAAGTCAGGACTATTTGTTGCCAAGAGGTCAAGTGTGTTTTCACAACCGTTTACTATTCATGTGGGCTCTTGGACTAACTGCTTGAAATAATTTTCAGATAATGCATTTAGCACAGTTTCAGATGATATTTTATGCGTACCTCCGGAATTAAACATGTATTTTCGCCAACATATTGAGGGTAAATTAAAGTCACCACCAACTATTATTGTATGAGTCGGGTACGTGTTTGAAATCAAACTCAAGTTTTCTTTGAACCTTTCAGCAACTGTATCATCTGAACTGGGAGGTCGGTAATAGGATCCAATTATTATTTCATTCTGGTTGCCAACAATGACCTCTGCCCATACTAACTCACAGAAAGTATGTACTTCAAAGTTAAACTACTTCTGACAGCAACGCCACACAGCCCCTGCTACCCGTTTAGCCAGCTCCTGCGTATAGTGGACACCTGACCTATTCAGCGGAACCCAAAACCCAACCACCCTTTGCCGCAAGTCAAGGAATCTGCATCTACACGGTCACAGAACCTTCTGAGCCTCTGATTCAGACCCTCCACTCGGCTCTGCACCAGAGGCCCACAATTGGTCCTGTCGACTATGCTGCAAATAGTCAGCTTTGCTTTCATCTTGCAAGCAAGACTGGCAGCCCTTACCACTTCTGTTAGCCGATCGAAACCAGAGAGAATCTCGTCTGATCCAAAGTGACACACATCATTGGTACCGACATGAGCAACCACCTGCAGTTGGCTGCACCCTGTGCTCTTCATGGCATCCGGGAGGACGCTTTCCACATCTGGAATTACTCCACCCGGTATGCACATTGGTTTTGATAAAACATGCTGTTCTTCTTTGGATCGTCTCCCTCTCCTCCATTCTCTATTTCCTTTAAGACTGTTTCAGAACAAATATCTATGTCTTATGGGGTACTCATGCATACAGAGTTTATAAATTTTATTCTCCCTATTTTTGACTTCATTCTTTATCACTTTTTTCTTTAATTCTTCCACCAATGAGATTATTGTAAACCAGTGGAAGTTCCAGTGCACAAGATGATAATTTTTGCACCTTTTCCCACGGGAACAGGTGTACTTCCACAACACTTTCACCAGTTTAGTCGTTTCGGAAAGAATAACTCTCATTTATCTGAGTTTTATCCAACCATGCAATCTTTTCAAAATTGTTTATAAAAAAGTCTTGCTGGCACTGAATAATTCTGCATCATGAAGAGTAACTCTCTTAGTAGGATGTACTTCTATAATACTCATATATAGCGATTTTGTCTTCTTCTTCTTACTGTGTCTGTAGCTGAGATAAAACCATCCCCTTCCTGTTCTACAGAAGAGTATTTTTCCTTGCACTTTCACAACCACATTTTTGTGAATGTTCAAAGCATCTGCAGTTCTTTTGGATACCTTCTTGAGGAACAGTAGTTACACCATTCTCTCTCTGGTCTTGCTGGACCAAGCACACAAACTGATGAGTGACCATGCAAAAATTGAGTGTAGATCACTAAAAATTCCTGTTTAGCACCCACACTTTTTCGTGCACTTTTGCTGCAAACTTCAAACATTGCGTAGTGTAAAATGAACATGCCACACACAGAAACAAAGCACACGATGGAAACAAATCTCAACTGTTATTGGACCAACAGTAAAGCCGTCATCACACAGGGCGAGCCAGCTAACATTCATGTAAATGCAGACAGGATAACCAACATCGCGAGAACCAGCGCTATCAGCACATGTGATGAGTAGCAGTTGTCGGTTTTATTTGGCTCCCAAAGTATACAGTTTGTTTATGAAAGCGGACAAGTGTAAAATTCCTATGTTAGCTCTTTTAAAACGTATATTTCCTCCCTTGTCCAAATGCTAGTCATGATGTTCTGTTTGTGGTATACATAAATAAAAACTTCACCAGTGCCCATGAACTTAAAGTAAAACAAAACGAAAAGATATATGTTCTGTCACTAAGGGCATCAGCTTACAAAAGTTCACAAGCTCACTCCAGAGAGCCCACTTATATTAACATAACATCAAATATTACACCAATTTTTTCTATTAATTTCATAAGAAAATCCCACAACCTTTTAGAAAGGCAAAGGTGAGGGAAAAAAAGAGGAACAAAAGGAATTGCTTACAGCAGGAACCCAAACCTGCACCACTCTACCCTTTGTTCCATAACGTGGCACCTGCTATCAACTACACTACACTGAGAGACCTTGTATTTTATATTACAGTATTCTTTAATTACTATAATTTCATAAAAGTCCTAACAATAATGAAATGTTTTTCATGAATCTTCATAAAACCCGAGTTACAATGCGAAAATAAAAATACGGCATGTCTTTAACCACCAATAAGACATTTCCTGTCATTTTAACACAAATCAATCCCAAATGAATTGTTCTCGAGGCATTCAATGTACTGCTGCCTAGAAACAGCATATATTCATAAATTGAAGATATAACATTAAAAAAAAAAAAAAAAAACACTGAATATGGGCTTCTGCTGAACACAACAAATACAACATATCATCTCACATTCTGCTTGTGACATTGGAAACATTCTCTCTTCCCATTGGTTCCACGTTACGTGGCATGTTGCCACAATATTGCAGAACTAACTTTGTGTTTCATGTGACAAAATGGGTCCTCAACGTGAAATAGCAGGAAGTGAGATCAGAAAACACAGCACCACTTCAACGTTAGCTTATTTGTGCATCTGCAACAGACTAGTAACTGCTACTTGCCATTACAGAGCTACTTGATAACTGCAAATACAACAAAAGGGGCAACCAAGTGCATTCTGTGACTTGTTGCCACATATTAGTCAATGACTTCGTTATTCTGATCAAAGTATAGAAGTAAGCAGGAAGTTTGGAAAGTAGTAGTGTGGCACTAGTAGAAGTGGAGCTGTAAGGGTCACAGTTCATGCCTGGGTGGCACAGTTGAGCACTTCTTGCGAAAGGCGAGTCTCAGTAGTGCATACAGTTTTAATTTGTGAAAATTTTTTATATCTGTAGCAAACTGCTTTGAGTTGCTAGATGTTGATTAAATTTGTCAAAGCAAATGGATACAAGTTGAGTTTACAGTAATATGCCATGACATATTTTCCCTAGCAGTGTGAACAGACTCAAAGGTAGCCCACAGTATTACGGAAAAAGAAATATCTCTATGTGGCCAGATTTCTTACTGGCCGTTCCCGGGGAGGCTGGAAGATTATTAAAATGACAGGATTTGTTATTTTATCAAAACTCTCCTGCTCAGTCGTGGAGCTCTCGTGTAAAGGCAGGCTGCTGAGTTTGAAATGGTTAAAATATTTACACTGCAGAATTAAATAATTGATTCAGAAATAAAATTTCCTGATCCACGGTAGTACTTAGAAATGATGTATTTGTCTGATGTACTTACGGAGATGCCGTTCATAAAGTAGCCCTTATTAAGGAAAGATCAATTAAAATGGAAAGGCTTAAGCTTGTAATAAATCATTGTTTGTTGCAGATTGGAATGAGCATGCGATCGGATAAGATACGCACGTACAATTTCCAGCGAGATACCGTAGTAGATCATCGCATACATTTCACTGTACATAACTTGAGGGAATTCTTGGAAGGTGGTTTGTTGTTGAACAACCTAATGAGGAAGCTTCAGCAGGAAGACTACAAGGAGCGGCTCTTCTCTGTGATCCACAGTTGAAAAATTATAGCCCATATTTACTGGATGGCAGTTGGTGGTATCATGGCTGGCTTGATGCTGACTGTATTGAGAAAAATTTTAGTGCCTTACTTTGCAGCACTCGTGCCTTTTGTCATTTATGTCTCTGTCAAATTTATCACGAAGCACTGTGCAGGCTACAGTAGTGTGCCACATTTTTGTAATATTGTGTAGTTAATGCATTTTCACGTGTTAACATTTTAAAAATCTGTGCCAAACAGGAAAGTAACAAATTGCTGATGTTTTCATTTAAGACTGGTGGCAATCTCATATTTGATGCTTCCTTTAATCATGGGGACAATGACCTTGATATCTTGCCCAATTTACATGTACTGATAAGTTTGTCAGACATTGTTCTGTTTATGTATGGTCCAATTTTGTTTTCTAATGGCTGCAGGTTTATTGTTGTGACTGGTTATAAAAACAGCCCTTTAGCAAATACTATTTAAGTACAAGATTTTAACCAAGACATTTTTTTGGGAACTTCAGATTTAATAACTTCAGTTCACGCTGGTAGTCTGCAAGCTGTCATTGATATCTGAAAATGTACATTACTTTTATCACATGATGCTGTTGAAAGGCGCCAGCTTACTTCCACTCTCTTTTTTTTGTGATAGGATGACAACCAGTTACTGGTTTGTTCTGGTTATCAAACTGACAAAAAGAGATGATGTACTACATGTTCTGTGATAAGTACGTCAGATGCTGTATTGATTTGGATATAGGTTGCAAAATAAAGAGAGCTGACAATGTTAAAGTTTTTTTTCCTCATTTTGTATTTAATATTTGTGGCTGTAGACAAAAATAAAATAAAAATACACATATAAAATAATTTCACTCAGAGTGGGTGTTAAGCTGGGAATGATGACTTTACAGTTGCCTGGCAACTATCATAAAAAATTAAAATAACTTATAGAAATTATTAATAATACTTAGAACAGAACAGATCATTAGTTAGTTCACAAGGTCTCCTGTCAGTGTCATCAGGAGATACCACCCCACAACAGATCCATTACCTTACATAATTAAGTATTCTGAAACGCAATCCCATTGTCTACATATAATGTAGGCTTATACTGGTGCTGTAATGACATAAATATTTACAACTGACTAACTTATAATGTTAAATTTTAATCAAATAAAACACACCAAGTTAGATATTTGAAACAGTTTTAACCACAGTAATGACAGCCAGAAGCATTTTCAATCATTAGATGCTAAATGCTGAGTTGAAGAAAGCATTAGCAGTTAAATCAGTAATTATATTTATGTCACACAGCTAAAGGATTGCAATGGACATGGATGCTCTGCAAATACAAAAATATTACTTAATTTTTCACTGTTACCACGTAACAAGAATTGTGCAATACTTTCGGAGTGTCAAAGAAACTATTGCAGCTGCTACAATACCAACATATGGCTGCAATTTCAGTACACTTTAAAAAAATAATGCTGCATATTCAAAATCATCTGCAAGCATACAAAAATACAAGAGAAAAATAATAAAGGTCTCTTCTTATAGGGGAAATCAATATAAACTTCCCCACTACAATAGTTCTTAAATCAACTTTCTGTTACAAGACAATGTGGTGCAATTATATCAAAGATGGTTTATGAGATTCATATTCTGCACACTGAAATTTCTTTCAGGTGTGTCTACAATCAAACCCACTGTACACAAACAATGGTGTTGGAATTAAAAATTGGAAACTCAAAGGCAAGAGATCAGTAATTTCAGCACTGAGCTTATATACCGCAGTACAACAGCATAAGTGTTGTTGCTGCTGAAGATGGTCAGCAATAATTGAGTATACTACAAATATAACAAAGATATAAAGTGTGAAATTCCAATAAGCAACAGAGTTATTTTGCAAGCATGCGAACTACTCACACAACCGACAAAGCTGCCACCTTATCTATCGTGCAACTGTGCTTACGCAAGTAATAATAGTGCAAAAATAAACAACCTTTACAGAAGCAAAAACATCTCAGCGAATAACAACATTTATATTATTCAATTAACATCAAGTAGGCCACCAACCTGTCTCGTGCTTGAAATAACCTCATTTTTTAACCTAAGCTTCAACATGAGGCACACCATGTCAGAACAAGACATCATCAAATTACATTTATAAGCCTTCACACTATGCCAGTGTATAATGGTCTTTTAGGAAACATACTTATAGCTCTCTCTCTTTTTTTTTTTTTTTTTTTTGCAAAGAAAAAAAAGCATAATTAGCGCTTAACACTCCGTATCACTGCCCATGGACATGGTCATGGAATCACATTTTATAAGTAACCCTTCCACTTTTTGACCTATCAGTAAACCAACAGTTCACAAATCAACATACCTAACAGTGGTGCAACATCTGACACAGCCAGGAATATTAATGCACTTTAATTTATAGCGTGGTACATGCAGCACCAGCTAGTAGACATCAACATGCACACACTAAATATGTAACAACTGCATCACGAGACAAACTGGTGGGCTACAAGAGCACCACCACTTTCTTCAACCTGCCATCTTACTTCACACTTCAGTCCACATTCGTCCCATGACACTGACCAGCCACCAGATTCAGAATTGCATAGGAAACTGTGTCCAACTCAGTAACAATTAGGTAGCTGGCTAGGATGACAAATAAATATGTAAAAACATATTTCTCTGATACAGTTTTATGTGGCAGCTGCAGGAAGCGACCACATTTTTAAATGCAGATATGAAGTCAAGATTCTGTGTTTTTCTCACATAATGAAGAAAATGTCAGCGCACTATAGCAGTCTTCGTAGCCCATTCACAACAATTCTCTAACATACTGATAATCTGGACTGTACATTAACAAGAAAGTAAACAGCTGTTGCAGTACTTCAAGAGTAAGAAGGAAGTGCAAACAGAAGGGACATTTCTTGTATAGAAAACACAGTTCATAATATTTAATATTTTGAAATAACACCTATACTACCACTCTCGAAGCACAAAAGACCGTGGCAAATGCAACAGCAGGAGGGAGCTTCGAAGTTGCCCACACTCCATTTAGTCATCGAGTGGTACCTCTCAGTCACACGCTGCACAAGCGGTCACACTGAAAAATGCATTTTCGTTTATTCTGTACGTCCCATTGAACAGCAAAGTAGATCTTGAAGAATTAGCCCACAACAGGGCTAAACATATGTGGCAGCTGCTCCCACACCCGCTGGTGGTGGTTGATCTTCTGGTCTCCGTTTTCCTGGTCCATACTGTCCAATGAATGAACCATCCTCTGTGAATTTACCTGAAAAGTATTTTTTCAAACTATAAACATGCTACTATAGCAGTGTCATGAATGTATTATAAACTAGGAACTTGTGCCTAATTTAATTGCTCAATACATACTTTATAGCATCCAATTTCAAATTCAGCTTGTAAAATTATGTGATTGCCTTATCATTTTAAATCATTCACTAATCGAGCAGTCGCTCGGCAACAGCTACAGTTAGCAAATAATGTTGCGAGAATGTAAAAGGTGAACGACCAGTGACGTAACTTGTTTATTGTCGAAGTGCCGTCAGAAATGCAGTGAATTATTGACTTTGGAAACAGTGGCGGGAAAAACGGACAGAAGAAGAACACTTTTACACATTTTTTTTTTTTTTTTTTTATGTACGAGATATTCTCGATGAGCAGTTACTCATTCTTCTCTTGTCTCTTGTAACTTGTGTCGGACGCGCATGTCTTGCCGCCGTATTATCATCATTAAAAATAATATTATTTTAGTGTAAAGTAAAAGTGCAATACTGCATAGCAGTAGATTTATTGTGCGGCGTGTATGTGAAAACATCCAAGGAATTATTTTCATTACGAGAAGTGCCAGTCAAAAGGGCATCCATGTTAAATTCTTCATTGTAGTGTAAGTTCATCTATTAATTGCTATTTATTTAATATAGAATCTATGTCTCACTCCTTCATTAAGTTATTTAAATATCTTTATGTTGCTGCCAAATAGAGAGTTCACAGTCACGAATTCTTTCGTCAAAATCGGACGGAAGTTGTATGCGGCGAAATATTTTCTCTGCACTATAATCTATGGTCCCTTAGGAAATTCATGTTGAGCTATCCAAAAATAATTATATTTTGGATAGGCATTTACTCTCCTCTGCAATGCAACTTCTGACTGATCAGACGTTCCAACAAGAAACAGCCACACACGGTCAGCGTTCGCAAATATATTTCCACTGCTGATTATAGCTATATGTTACAGCACAAAAGTAAACATATTGTTATAATTAGCGACTACGAACGGGGACATTTATAACTGTATGTTTATGTATGCACATAACGTAAACATATCGTTATAAGCTCTGTGTATACATTCATTTAGAGTTAAATATGAAAGCAAGCAATGCATGGTCTGATTTTCAAATATCCTGTAAGATTCCAATACAGCTGCTATTACTGCAACAAATCCAGTACATGTTATTACAACATCATTACAATGATTTTGCTTGGTAAGTTCAATGTCAAGACTTATTTTATTCTGCCAAAAAAAATCCCAAAAACCCATCTCTAGTCTTTCTCCATTAAAATCTTTCTTGTGCAGAATTCTTATTTCGCCAGAAATGTTTCTTGATTCATCACTGTAGCAGGACTGGAGTTATCTATCACTTCAGTTCAGCCTTGTATCCAAACAAGTTATCACCATGCTAAAATTTCTATCCACTGTTTTGATATTATCATTAGTACCACAGTAGAGCCAAGCAGCATAACAAAGCCAAATAAAAAATGTGACTTACAAGTCTACAAATACACAATTTTAGTAAATTACACATCACACACAAAGTTCACTGATGAAAGTACCCCACATTTAAATTACAGTAGTCTCATGTAAAGCAAGACTGTGGAACTTGTATGAAACATTTACTATTGCATTTGAAATATTCAGTGATAAATTTTCCACATTTATGGCAAAGAAGAAGATGCAGTTCTACTTACAGTATGAAGTTAAGTGTTATCTTCTCTTTTCTTTCTTATCAGCAATGAGAGAGGAAGATCTAAAGAGGGACCGCTCATTACTCCAGTTGTGGCAGCCATGGGTGGCTAGGCTGTGTGGAAGGGACTACTACATATGGAATGGGTGACAACTATCAAAGTGGAGGCATTGCTGGTGGTTGGTAGGTCTGATATGGACAGAGGTACTGATTTAGCTGTCTTTCAGGTGGAGGCCCATCGAGGTATGTGGCTTGTTGGGTTGATTGGGACCAGGTGTAGTGAATGGGGGAGAAGGTGTTGAGGTTCTGGAGGAATGTGGATGGGGTGTCCTCAACCATGATCCAGATCACAAAGAAGTCATCAATGAATTTGAACTAGGTGAAGGGTTTGGGATTCTGGGTGTTTCGGGAGGATTCCTACAGATGGCCCACGAATAGGTTGGCATAGGATGGTGTGATACAGGCACCCGTAACTGTACCCCAGATTTGTTTGTAGGTAATGCCTTCAAAGAAGAAGTATACCAAGGGTCTTACTGAGGCCTTTACAGACTGGAATTCCCTCCCAACCTTGTACAAAAACAGATATCCCATGCCTTATCTTTCCAATCACCCACCACCTCCCAATGTCCCACGATCCGGCCACAAGAAGCATTCCCCTCATGACTCGGAACTATCCAGGACTGGAGCAACTGAATTACATTCTCCATCAGGGTTTCGAATACCTCTTGTCCTGCCCTGAAATGAGAAATGTCCTACCCACTATCCTTCCCATCCCTTCCATAGTGGTATCCCGCCACTCACCAAACCTACACAATATCCTCGCCCATCCCTACACAAGCCCTGCTCCTAACCCCTTATCTCATGGCTCATATCCCTGTAACAGGCCTAGATGCAAGACCTCCCAACACAACCTAGCCCAGTTCGGCCACAAACATCCCACTAAAGGCAGGGCTACCTGTGACACCATTCATGTGATCTACAAGCTAAGCTGCAACCACAGGCTACATTCTACGTGGGCATGACAACTAACAAACAGTCTGTCTGCATGAATGGCTACTGACAAACTGTGGCCAAGAAACAGCTTGATCACCCAATTGCTGAACACACTGCCCAACACTACGTTCTTCATTTCAGTGACTTCTTCACAGCCTGTGACACCCGGATCCTTTCCAACAACACCAGCTCTTCTGAATTGCACAGGCGGGAACTCTCCTTGCAATATATCCTATGCTCCCGTAACCTCCCTGGCCTCAACCTTCATTAGACACTGTCCTTACCCATCTAGCTCCCCCACCCCCACATTCCACCAACGCAACCAGTCAATTTACTTATCTCCTTTTCCACTACCACCCTCTCGCCTCGCTGCCCTGCCCCGCCCCAGCCTCCTCCTTACCCCCACCTGGCTGCCTCTCCCATCATGTGCTGCTGCTCACAGTCTGGCTTCAGCTGCCAGAGACTGTGTGTGTGTGTGTGTGTGTGTGTGTGTGTGTGTGTGTGTGTGTGTGTGTTATCTATTTTCAACAAAGGCCTTGCCCTTGGCCGAAAGCTCATTTTGTGAGAGTCTTTTTGTTGTGTCTACCTGCGACTTGACATATTTTTCCAATGTTTAAAAGTATATTAACACTTTGGAGACCAAGCCCAAGAATAGTTCAGCTCGGAACTTTTGTTAAAAAGATTGCACCCAAGTATGCATCAGGCCGCGAGTTTCTCGGTGCATGTTTGTATGAGAACAATGTTCTGAAGTCTTGCAACCTGCCCCTTGATGGGTGCTGCCATCTTTGTCAATGTCTTGAATATTTTATATTTTAGAAGAATCATTAGTGAATGTAACAGCTGCTGTTGTGAATGGCTGAACCAATATGACCCGACTGACATAATTTTGTGCACGTACTTATTAGGTTTCATTCACAGTTTACTATAATTCTTCCACAAATACATCGTGTTTATTGAATGAGGCAAGAAATTTCATAATCTCACAAGGAAAATATTGTTCAATAACTCACCTCACATGTTTTTATTGGGAGGACAATTATACTTTGTCATCATCATTATTTTAAAATTTATAATCTTTTGAAGAATTACAGTAAATATGAAAAATAAATCTTCAAGCTTAGCTATTTTTAACTATATATTACTACATCGATTAAGAACTATAGTAAATATGAAAAATAAATCTTGAAGCTTAGCCGTTTGTAACTATGTACTACTACATGGATTACGTATGTGCCAGTAATGCTTTAAATAATGACATAAATGGCCAGTTTACCAGGCCAACTTTTCTTCAAATGGCCTCTCTCCAAAGTGTTAACACTATTATACACTTCCCATGTATATATGTATCTACAGGAGTATTACAAAAGAAAGGCTAATTGACCAACTAAGAAATAAAATTATATGACAATCCTAGACAGAAAAGAAAATCTGCAAACAAATTATACCTGCCTAATACTGTGTGGGGCACCTGCGAGCACGCGGAAGTGCCACAACAGCATGTAGCATGGACTCAGCTAATGTCTAAAGTAGTGCTGTAGGGAATTGACACCATGAATCCTGCAGGGCTGTCCATAAATCCATAAGGGGCGAGGGGATAGATATCTCTTCTGAATAGCAGATTGCTAGGCATCCCAGATATGCTCAATAATGTTCATGTCTGAGGAGTTTGGTGGCCAGCAGTTGTCTTTAAACTCAGAAGAGTGTTCCCGAGGCTCCTCTGTAGCAATTCTGGATGTACAGGGTGTCACACTGTCCTGCTGGAATTTCCTAAGTCTGTTAAAAGATGCACAATGGATGTGAATGGATGCAGGTGATCAGACAGGATGCTTACATGTGTGTCACCTGTCAGAGTCATATCTAGTCATATCAGGGGTCCCATATCACTCCAATTGCACATGTCCCACACCATAACAGAGCCTCCACCAGCTTGAGCGGTCCCCTGCTGACATGCAAGGTCCAGGGATTAATGAGGTTGTCTGCGTACCCATACACGTCCACCCACTCAATACAATTTGGAATGAGACTCGTTTGACCAAGCAACCTGTTTCCAGTCATCTACAGTCCAATGTTGGTGTTGACTGGCCCAGGTGAGGCGTAAAGCTTTGTGTCATGCAGTCAGGAGTGGGCCTTTGGCTCTGAAAGCCCATATCAATAATGTTTCATTGAATGGTTCGCACATTGACACTCGTTGATGGCCCAGCATTGAAATCTGCAGCAATTTGCGGAAGGGTTGCTCTTCTGTTGTGCTGAGTGATTATCTTCAGTCATTGTTGGGGCCTTTCTTGCAGGAACTTTTAACAACCACAACAATGTCGGAGATTTGATGTTTGATGGAATTCCTGATATTTATGGTACACTCATGAAATGATCGTATGGGAAAATCCCCACTTTATCGTTACATCGGAGATGCTGTGTCCCATCACTCATGCGCCAACTACAACACCATGTTCAAGCTCACTTAAATTGATTACCTGCCATTATAGCAGCAGTAACCGATCTAACAACTGTGCCAGTCACTTCTTGTCTTATGTATATGTTGCCAACTGCAGCAACATATTCTGCCTGTTTTCATAGATCTTACCTCATTGATCTCCTTTGATCTACCTCATTGATCTCCATTCCTTGCTCTCCTGCCCTCCTCTAGCAAGGTTAATGGCTAATCAATTCAAGCTAATGAGCATCCTAATCCATAAGGTACTCTCTTATTCCAAAACAAGCTGCTCCGGCATTAATCTATACTAATAATAAGTCTTTGAAACTATTGTGTTTGGCTGTCTTTGAACAAGCTAATCTCCAAAGCTATCAGATGAATTTTCATGGGGTTTTCATCAGTAATTTGAAAATAGTTTTGGGCACAGCATAGGCTATATTTTATGAAAATCTGAGCAGGGAAAAACTGATATTCACACATATTATAAAAATTAATGTATGTAGCAAATCTCCTCCAAAATCTCTGGACCAGTTCCAACCAAACTTGGTACTTACTGTCTGCAAAAAAAATCGCTGGGAGGTAAAGACCACCTATCTATCAAAGGGGTGGGGGTGAAAGAGAAATGTTAACTATTCAGTATTTGAGAACGAGAGCACTTCGTGGCTTCAACAAACTTTACACACAATCCCAAACCTTTACGAAACTTTTCTTACTGACGCTCCCTACATCATGACACACAGAAAAATTTTATTGCTAACTACATTTTTGCTGTACATGCCGCAAAATTGTCACATGGGGCCTGACATTCACATGTATTGCTTCTTTATTACTAACTCTATTTGTAGCACATTTAGCAGACAGTACCCCTCTACATCTACACGGATATTCTGCAAGCCACTATACAGTGTGTGGTGGAGGGTACCCTGTACCACTACTAGTCATTTCCTTTCCTGTTCCACTCACAAATAGAGTGAGGCAAAAACGACTGTTTATATGTCTCCATATGAGCCCTAGTTTCTCTTATCTTATCTTCATGGTCCTTGCACAAAATGTATGTTGGCAGCAGTACAATCATTCGGCAGTCACCTTCAAATGACGTTTGTCTAAATTTTCCCACTAATGGTTTTTGAAAAGAATGTCGCCTTCCCTCTAGGGATTCCTAATTGATTTCCCGAACACCTCCGTAAGACTTTTGTGTTATTCAAACCTACCAGCAACAAATCTAGCAGCCCACCTCTGAATTGCTTCGACGTCTTCCTTCAATAAGCCCCTGTACGGATCCCAAACACTAAAGCAATACTCAAGAATAAGTCGCATCAGCATCCTAAACAGCCTCCTTTACAGGTGAACCACTCTTTTCTAAAATTCTCCCAATAATCTGATGACCGTGAGTCTTCCCTATCACAGTTCTCACATGCTTGTTCCATTTCATATCGCTTTGCAAAGATATGCCCAGTCATCCACATTAACTTACACTTTTCCATATTTAGAGCTAGCTGCCATTCATCACGACAACTAAGCCATCGTGTATCGTCCTACAGTCACTCAACTTTGACACTTAACCATACACCACAGCACCATCAGCAAACAATTGCTGACTGCTACTCACCCTGTCTGCCAAATCATTTATTTACACAGAGAACAACAGCTGTCCTATCACACTTCCCTGGGGCTCCCCTGACGATCCCCTTGTTCTGATGAACATTCACCATTGAAGACAACATACTGGGTATTATTTCTTAAAAAGTCTTCAAGCCACTCACATATCTGTGAACTTATTCCATATGCTCATACCTTCATTAACAGCCTGCAACAGGGCAACGCGTCAAATGCTTTCTGGACATCTAGAAATATGGAATCTCCCTGTTGCCATTCATCCACAGTTGTAGTATATCTTTTGAGAAAAGGGCATGCTGAGTTTCACTCAAGCAATGCTTTCTAAAACTGTGATGATTCATGGGCATAAGCTTCTCAGTCTCGAGAAAGTTTATTATATTCGAACTGAGAATATGTTCAAGGATTCTGCAGCAAACCGAAGTTAGGGATACTGATCTGTAATTTTGCAGGTCTGTTCCTTTACCTTTCTTATATATTAAAGTCACCTGTGCTTTTTTTGCAGTCGCTTGGGACTATGTGCATTATATTTCCATTGTTTCTCTACGACAGAGATTTTTATAACTATGTCGTCAATAAGGGAGTCAGTCTGATGGTCAAATGACTGTAATGTTTGTACGATTCTCCTTTGTGAACGGTTTCTTGAATGTGAAACTTAAAACTTTGGCTTTCGTTTTGCTATCTTCGATTGCCACATCAGATTTGTCAACAAGGGACTGGGCCTTAGACCCACATATGATACTGAATGTACCTACAAAATTATATCATTGTCCAACACACGGTTAATCAGAAGAGATGAGGGAAGGAGGAGATGGACAGAACGGTGGACTAATAGAACTAAAATAAATACGTACCAGGGCAACACTGGGTACTCAGCTAGTTATGAATAAATCTATAAAGTTTTACTTGTGGTGTTTACCATGAATAAATCTATAAAGTTTTACTTGTGGTGTTTACCAAAAGGAGTATGCTTTCTGTAATTTTATAACCTAACCGTTCCAACTGTTTGTCTCCACTTTACTCTCTGTATATTTTTATTTCTATCTTATAAGGGCAGTGACTTTTTCCATCAGATATAAAGACTTTTCTGTCTTTGAGTTGGCGTATTAGCTTATATGCTTCGATTTTACATCTAGCAAAGCAGATTGCTACTTGAGTCATAATCTACACCTGAATCTGTAATCAGCAAACCACTGTCATGTGCATGGCAGAGGCTACATCCCATTGTACCAGTTATTAGGGCTTTTGCCCATTCTATTCACATATTGACTGCAGGAACAATGACTGTTAAACACATCTGTGTGTGCTGTAATTAATCTAATCTTGTTCTCACAATCCCTACGTGGGAAATATGCAGCAGACTGTAATACAGTGTATTCCTAGAATCATCATTTAAAGCCATTTCTTGAAACTTTGTAGTAGACTTTCTCAGAACACCTTGCATCTATCTTAAAGAGTCTGCCAGATCAGTTTCTTCAGCATCTCTGTGACACTCTCCCATGGGTAAAACAAACCTGTGACCATTTGTACTGCCCTTTTCTGTATACAGTCAATATTCCCTGTTGGTCCTATTTGGTCTGGTCCCACACACTTGAGCAATATTCTGGAATGGGACTCACAATTGCTTTGTAAGCAATCTCGTTTGTAGATTGACTGCACTTCCCCAGTAGTCCACCAATAAACCAAGGTCTACCACTTGCTTTACCCACAATGAAGCCTATGTGATAATTCTGTTTCATATCCCTACAAATTGTTATACCCAGGTATTTGCATGAGTTTGCCGATTCCAAATGTGACTCATTGTTTTTTCGTTTTGTGATATATGAAAATTTACTCCTGCCATTGTACAACTGCGATTTCACTGCAGCTTGAAATGAACACTTTGCAGTATCAGTTTGCACGAGGCATCAAAATATTAGTAGTAAACTTCCAAGAATTATTATTGTCTTACCTCTGCAGGATACCTAGACCAAGGTAGCAAATCCGCCACCCGCTGATGCTGTTTCTGCTTTCCTTTGCTGACGACCATACTGACCAATGAAAGAACCATCTTCATTCATACCTTCTGCATGGCCACACGCCGGCATCCAAAAGCAAAAATGTTACATACAAAAAATAGCTAAAAAGCTACAACAACAAAACAGAAAAGCGGCATGCAAAACACAGTAAAACAAAATGGTGTTAATATAAGACAGAAAGATAACGTAAAAAAAAAATCTCTCATCTCTCTGGGGCATCAACATGCATGTGACACAAAATACATTTTCTTTCTAGTGCTGTAAGTATACTTTCCAGACAAACATATTATGAGATGAAATAAAGTGTCAAACAGCCAAATACAGTATCTCTTACCATTAACACTGAACTCTTGTTCACAAGGAAGAAATGTGGTCACCAGACAAACTATACTTCCACGAGTTTTGAAAGATGTAAGCTCAATATTAACAACTGAGATATATTTTACAAAATTATTTGTCTCCCATCTTGTCATTTGATTATATTCAGAGAACTGTTGTAACTGTATCATTTTGTCATCAGGCAGCAAGATATAATCAGTGTAATATCATACTATTTATACAAGAGTGCAAGTACGAGTTTTATGCATCAAAGAACACACCTCAAGACCCTTGCCCCAAATCTAACATTGTGGGGACATTAACGCATCAATAATGTATCACGTCATGGGTATTCTAGTTCTGCATTCTGTTGCATCCAGCACCTCCTACAGAAAGGCGGAGGTCAACACATACATGGGGAACTATCCTATACAGTAGAGTAATAACAAGTCTGTCAGCAGCACGCAGATACTAACCTACAAAGGAGACAAAATCTCTGAAAATGCGGTAAAATACTCTGCAAGTATAACAGAGTGAGTACAGACTACATTGGAGGGAATGTAATAACATTACAAAACATAGGAGAATTAGAAAACTTAAACATATGATTTAGTGAAGAATTTGAGCAGGAAAAAGGGGAAAAAACATGTTCTACTGAGGAAAGAGAGAAAGCTGAAACAGGAGTTGTCACCCTGCTAACAAATCAAACTAGAAAATACTCCATGTGAAAAACTACAGTGACAGGTTGATGTTCATTAAATTCCAAGGACACTGTAGTAATTCAAGTGTAAATGCAAACAAATGACCACCATGGCTATAAAGTTGAGATCATGAACAGAGAACTAAGATATATCATGGTTCAAGAAGCTAAATGGTAACTTATATAATGAAACTGGATAGATAAGAAATCTACTCATTAAGTTGCAGCAGGAGAACACTCACTTATAACAAAAGCACTGGAATTTGCAAGCTTTTGCAGTCAGTAGCTCCTTCTGACAGAAAGGCTGAACGGGAATGAACAGAGGTGTAGGAAAACAGCTGGTGAGGTTTAGGACAAGAAGACACTTTGGAAAAGTTGTCCAGAACCCTGACTTTAGGGAAGACTTACCAGATGGGATGAGAACGAAAGATTGATTGCCGAGGGCTACACAGGAAAAGATTTGAAAACTTGAGAGTGTATTCCAACTTAGACATTTTTGTTCAGTACCTGTTCACATTAAACATTTTTACAATTTTGCTAGTTCTTTATCAATTTCTTTCAGGCTTAATCTGTAATCTACGGCCATATGCTTCTGAGAAAGCTCCAGTTTTTTTATTACTTTTGACATTTCAACTCCTTCTCCACTTCTTGAATTTCAACAGAAATTTCATTAGTAATTGGTTATGATCACTATCAATGTCAGCAGCTGTATAACTTTCAGTCCTTCATTTGAGACAAGAATTTTTGTTTTCCTGAAATATTGGCTATCTCATTTCCTTTTTCAGTTACTTAGCATCTTTCACATGTACTTGTCCCAGGCAGAATTTTATTGGTCTTTGTCCCATCTCATTTTTCTTGCCAAGGTATAGCTTTCCTTTTACCTTTTGTTCTCTATCTTACTTCGTGATTGCACTCCTGTCCACCATTATGATTAAATTCTCAACCCCTTTGATATATTTTGCATGTTTTTCTGTTTCAATGTCATTCACATCTGTGGTTACCAATTTACATATACAATTACAGTATCTATTGGATGTCCATTCAATGTCACCAATGTTGTTCTTTCTGTTGTTGCAGATAATCTTTTGTTCTATCACAAAATCACCTATTTGCTCTTATTCCTACTGCTGCTTTACTATTATATAACCCACAATGAATAAGCCCACGATCTTCACATCACAAATCTCCCCATTCTCTCCATCATATCTCACTGACTCTTAAAATATTTATCAGCATTCTTCCTATTTCAACCTTCAGATTCTTCTAGTTTTCCAAACTACTTTTGTGCTGTAACATTCCATACATCCACAATAATTAGCATTCTATTTTTGTATGACATCTCCTATCAAGTAGTCTGTCAGAGATCCAAATGGGGGGAATATTTTAACCTGGCAGTAGCCATTATAACATTATGGCAGAGTCTCCACACACACACACACACACACACACACACACACACACACACACACACACAATAATACAGGTTCAGCTATCAATTCTGCATGAGTCTTCAGTTGCCATTAACTACTGTCAATGTGGGAAAACTTCCAAGTCATAAAAAGTAAGATCTCAATTTTACTGATATATACTAACCTGTGAAAGAGAATGGCTGGTTAAATATACTTACACCACACTGAGTCACAAAACACTATTAAAGCAAGCAAGTTAAAAAAAGTCTCATTCTGCAATTTCATTTAAGTCATAAGACATTCACGCACCTGTATCACCATCACCATACTCCGCCATTGAATCTGTATCACTTTCTGGTGCAGCTTTCTGATCACTGGCAGTTGATCCACGACCATGTGACTTGTTATCAAGCCTAAATGAAATGAAGTAAAATGAATAAGGAATAAATAAATATACATGTGGAAAAACAGAAGATGTAGGTGCATTTGTGTGCATGTGTGTGTGCGTGTGTGTGAGAGAGAGAGAGAGAGAGAGAGAGAGAGAGAGAGAGAGAGAGAGAGAGAGAGAGAGCGGGGAGGGGGGGGGGGAGGGGAGATTAGACATTCATTCCACACATTTGACATTTCAGACTAGATGTACACAATGCACTTTGGTCCACCTGTATGTTGGATGCCATGTTTTGCTTATTCTCTTATTCTCAAACTATTAACTCTGAACTGGTTTATACTGATGGTGGATGAGTATTCGTACCCAAGTTGCTATATATACCTGCTAACTTCTGAAATGGGCTATCAATAAAATTCATGCTTGACAAAAAAATCTAATGAATATTGATATACTTCGGCTTGACAAAAATAATAATACTTTTGTGCTACAAAATACAATAATTCATGTTTTAAACAGGATAGTTCAGTGAAATCAAACCTACTTACATCATAGCCAATGATTTGTATATGAACATAACAATAAAGAAGAAATCAATGTTAAACAGCAGCAGAAGAAATCAATGTTAAACAGCAGCAGGTGTGGTGAATATTAGTTTGGACTTCCTTGATAAATGAAGCAGATACACAATAACTGACAAAGCTTTTACACAATAAAACTTGTTTAACGTAACACAGGCAAGATATAATATAATACACATGGCAAATCAAATGCGAGTTTGACCTTAAAAGTCACAGTTTTGGCACTAGCTTCCTGCAACAAGTCTTGAGAAAATGTTTTGTCATAACTGGGACCAGAACTCCTGGTCTTCAAAAGAGAAATAGACTCCACAGATTGACTGAACATGGATGATATGAATTCTGTTCTATTTTTCTTTGCAAGGCTGAAACATCTTCACATTTTGCATTGCTATGGGGAATGGTGAGAACAGAGAGTATCACTCTAGAAACTCAGTTGAACTTAAAGACATCCATCAGCTCCAAAAAGTCTTGGTATTTATGCCCCACTGCAATTGCTTAGTATCATCTACCTCAAGAACTGTGAACTGCTGATGAAGAGCTGTGAACTGCTTCTGGAGCTCATTCACCACCTCACCTGTAATTTCATTCTCTTCCTTGCACAATATGATAAGAAATTTTTCCAAGAAAAAAAAAGCAATTGGAAGAAAACTGTGCATCTTTAATTTTGTCTAACCTACCAACTTGACATGCTTTAACACATCATCCTTGAGTGGAAACTCTGGACGCAGACTGGTAGTGGGAGGTAGATGTGTGGGACATTCCATTTCGGAAATCAGCAGAGAATTCAATATTTTGAGACCCACAGTTTGAACAGTATGCTGAGGACACCAAATTTCAACCATTATCTCTCACCACAGACAACGGAGTGACCAATGACCTTCACTTAACAACTGAGAGCAGTGGCGTTTGTGCAGAGTTATCAGTGTTAACAGACAAGCAATACTGTGTGAAATAAACTCAGAAATCAATATGCGATGTACGATGAACATATCCATTAGGACAGTATGACGATATTTGGTGTTAATGGTCTACGGCAACAGTCGACCAGTGTGAGTGCCTTTGTTAACAGTGTGAGTGCCTTTGTTAAGAGCACAATATCCATCCCCTGGAGTGCCTCTCCTAGTCTAATGACCAAATTGGATATTGGTTGGAATCTAGATGACTGGATTAGATTAGATTAGATTAGATTAATACTTGTTCCATAGATCATGAATACGACACTTCGTAATGATGTGGAACGTGTCAGGTTAATAAAAGATGTCTGTACAAGAAATTACATTACACAAAATATTGCATGACACAAATGATCAAGGTTTTTTTTTTTTTTTTTTTTTTTTTTTTTTTTTTTTTTTTTTTTAAATATATCTAAGAATTCAGCCAATGAGTAGAAGGAGTTGTCATCTAGAATTCTTTTAATTTATTTTTAAATGTTAGTTGGCTATCTGTCAGGCTTTTGATGCTGTTTGGTAGGTGCCCAAAGACTTTTGTGGCAGCATAATTTACCCCTTTCTGTGCCAAAGTCAGATTTAACCCTGCATAGTGAAGATCATCCTTTCTCCTGGTGTTATAGGTATGCACACTGCTATTACTTTTGAATTGGGTTGGATTATTATCAACAAATTTCATAAGGGAATATATATACTGTGAGGTTTCTGTGAGGATCCCTAGATCCTTAAATAGATGTCTGCAGGATGACCGTGGGTGGGCTCCAGCAATTATTCTGATTACACGTTTTTGTGCAATGAATACTTTTCTACTCAACGATGAATTACCCCAGAATATGATGCCATACGAAAGCAAAGCAGTGAATGAAAGTAGGCATAGTAAGCTAATTTACTGAGATTCTTATCACCAAAATTTGCAATAACCCTAATAGCATACGTAGCTGAACTCAGACGTTTCAGCAGACCATCAATGTGTTACTTCCAGTTTAGCCTCTCATCAATGGACACACCTAAAAATTTTGAAAATTCTACCTTAGCTACAGACTTCTGTTCAAATTCTATATTTATTACTGGAGTTGTGCCATTTACTGTACGGAACTGTATATACTGTGTTTTATCAAAATTTAAAGAGAGTCCGTTTGCTGAGAACCACTTGATAATTTTGTGAAAAACATCATTTACAATTACATCACTTAGTTCTTGGTTTTTGGATGTTATTACTATACTTGTATCATCAGCAAAAAGAACTAACTTTGCATCTTCATCAATGTGGAATGGTAAGTCATTAATGTATATCAAGAACAGTAAAGGACCTAAGACCGAACCCTGTGGGACCCCGTGCTTGATAGCACCCCAGTTTGAGGAATCAGCTGTTGTTTTAACATTACACGAACCACTTATTTCAACTTTCTGCATTCTTTCAGTTAAGTATGAATTAAACCATTTGTGCACTGCCCCACTCAAACCATAATGATTTAGCTTATCTAAAAGAATTCTATGATTTACACAATCAAAGGCCTTTGAGAGATCACAAAAAATACCAATGGGTGATGTCCGGTTATTCAGAGCATTTAATATGCCATGGAAAGCCATGGTCTGGTCAGATGAGTCCCAATACCAGCTGGTAAGAGCTGTGGTAGGGTTCGAGTGTGGTGCAGACCTGCAGACCCCACAAAACCATAGACCCAAGTAGTCAACAAAGAATTGTACAGTCTGGTGGTGGCTCTATAATGTTGTGGGCTGTGTTTACATGGAATGCACTGGGATTTCTGGTCCAATTGAACCAGTTATTGAATGAAAAGGGTTACGCTCAGCTACTTTTGAGACCATCTGCACCTATTCATGTACTATTTGTGTGACGATGGAATTTTCATGGATGATAATGTGCCATGTCACCATTCACGATTGGTTTGAAAAGCATTCTGGACAATTGGAACAAATGATTTAGCCACCCAAACTGCCCAACATAAGTCCCATTGATCATTTAGGGGACCTAATCGAGAGGTCAGGTCATTCACAAAATCCTGCACCGACAACGGTTCTGCAATTATGAATGGCTGTAAAGGCAGCGTGGCTTGAATTTTTCTGCAGGGGACTTCCAACAACTTGTTGAGCAAATGCCACGTTGAGTTTCTGCACTACACTGGGCAAAAGGAGATATCCCGTGACTTTTGTTACCTTAGTGTAAAAGATGGGGTGCACATTGCTGTTCTTAAGTTTGAATCTAAGACACTCAGGAAGTCTGTCTCAATACTGGATTGCATGCTGCTGATGAAGTTGTTTTACAAGAACGGCAACTGAATGCCAGCAGCTCTGCAGAGGTTCTGGACACTCAGCAGTATAAAAAATCTGATGTCTGCTCAGGGTCTGGAGAAAATGATTACGAAATTCAAAAAGACAGGTTCTCTTCAAGTGTCAAGAAGAGGAAAGCAACTGAGCTTATGTCGTAGAAGATGTAGCTACATCACTCTGGAGGGGTCCAGCAGTGTGCAAACATGTTGTGGACTGGGAATTGGCAGAATTCTGGACATGCGTGTGAGCGCTGCACACAAAATTCTACAAAGCATCCTGCACTGCTATCCATGCAACATTACCCATGTTCAGAAGCTGCTTCATGCTGACCTGCCAGTAAAACAAACATTTGCTCTAGAATTTCTTGCCCACATGGAAGTGGACAATGAATGGCCAGGGGACACCTGTGACCAGACAAAGTCCATTTCCATCACACCAAGGACAATTCAATACACAAAACTGCAGAATTTGAGCACGTCAACCAGTACCTTTTTATTCTACAGAGATCGTTTATCATAGGGCCACTTTTTTTTTTTTTTTTTTTTTTTTTTTTTTTTTTTTTTTTTTAGGAGATGGATCCTGTTACTTGTACTGTCTTTTGCACTCCAATCTCATTCCAACCCCATCAACAGTATGGGTGTGTAGGTAGAATCACTTTTGTGCAAGATGGAGACCCTCCGCACATGGCACAGCCAGTGAAGAAGCTGCTACAGAAGCATTTTGGAATTTCTAGGATTCTCAGCCATCATTTCCCTACAGCTTGGCCGTCCACGTCATTATCTGAAAGAAGCTGTGTTCAGTGCTCAAATTACAAACACAGCAAATTGAAGGCACATACTGCGCGACACATTCTAATGTGACCCGAAACATTCCAATCTGTTGTGGAACGTGCTGTTTCTCGACTTCAACTTGTGACAGAAACGATGGACAGCATACACTACTGAACATGTATTGCACCAATTTCACAACAATTAAAAACTGATTTCATCATTGCTTTTTATGTGGTTTTTGGCCCGAGGACAATTAAAAAACCTATTTTTCCCATCCAACGTGGTATGACCTTGTCATGGTGGATGGGCTTACCTTACACTGCCACAACTGCTGAATGCCGAACTTGCACACTGCATAGTACTTTGGGTATAATGTGCAACTCACACCTCACACCACAATCATTGTATTGTGATTTATCTGCCATTTGTACCCAAACAGCATAATCTAGTGAAAAATTTTCGCCCCCCCCCCCCCCCCCCCCTAATGTTTCCTCCTTCTTCAACAATATTCCATTCAAAGTTGGTGACATTCTGGGCAGTCTCTCTCTCTCTCTCTCTCTCTCTCTCTCTCTCTCTCTCTCTCTCCCCCTCCCCTCCCCTCCCTCTCCAGTGTTTTTAAAACTGGAACTTAAAGTATAATCACCCTGTACTAAGCAATAAGGGAACACAGACATAACAGATATTACCTTGTTTTAGTAACCCCGTTTGACTATCCAGAAAGTTTTAATGTAGTTACCCCACACACAATTGAAGGAAATCTCAAAATAAACTTTCTAGATCAAGATAAGATACACTGGATTGTTTGGAGAGTGGTGTTATGCTTGGTTATTGGTTCACATTTTCTGCAGTTTTTTCACATCACTGTGAAATATACCAGGACAGTTATTAGATTATATCTTCAAAAGTACATAGCACCAAACAGTCAGCACTAGGCTATCTGCCAGTAAATACCAGTGTTCACACAATCACAGAATAATTAATTATAATTAGTGACAATGGAAACATTATCTTAATCCAAGAAAAAACTGCCAACAGCTATGTATGGTTATATCTGGGGGTTTCAAATATTCTTAAAAGAGTATATTTGACTAAATGAAAACTGATTATGTGTGCAGTGTCTATAATTTAATGAACAGAAGCTCTAACAATTTTGAAGTTTTCAAATGAGCCATGAATATTTGGATCTCTAAGCTCCCAGCAGTGTTATACAGCTCATCTTCAGTCATATTTAGAAGACAACTTTCACAAATGATATTTTACTTCGCTTCCTTAGTAATAGAAGTCGTAACCATTGGACAGCACCATAGATCTTTCTGTTTGTCACAAATATAAAATGCAGCAAATCATATTTGAAGATTCAAGTTGCAACCAGCATACAAATATGCGTACTTTCCTGGAGAGAATTGAGAGTATTGTGGCTTGGTTACTATGCCATTCCATGGACCCTAGTGTATAAAGTGATTCAGAAAAAAGACTACAATGGTTTTGCAAGTATATAGGCAAGGTTAATCTTTTCTTTCAGGAGTGCTAGTTCTGCAAGGTTCGCTTCTGTAAAGTTTGGAAGGTAGGAGACAAGGTACTGGCAGAAGTAAAGCTGTGAGTACTGGGCGTGAGTCGTGCTTCGGTAGCTCAGATGGTAGAGCACTTGCCCGCAAAAGGCAAAGGTCCCGAGTTCGAGTCTCGGTCGGGCACACAGTTTTAATCTGCCAGGAAGTTTCATATCAGCGCACACTCCGCTGCAGAGTGAAAATCTCATTCTGGGAGGTTAATCTTGTCAGTGTCATGCACATTTTCTCAAGCAAGTGGAAAAGTAACAGCAACACAAACTTCGTCAATGAAAGCAGGAATTTGTATCTATTATATATTTAGTTTATATTAATGAATCACTGCACTGCAAATGGATCATGTCTATTATCATTTATGTTTTAACTTTCCTCAATTTTACTAGCACAAAAATATACCTTCATGGGAAGGTAATTAAATTAGCTCCATATTACTGAAAACTGGTAGTGTTGTTTCATCATGAAGACTTGGAATGCTATTAAACATTTCAAAAACAAGATACCACAGCTGAAATGTTCCACGAAAGACAAAACAATGGAAAGGCTGAAAATTTCAACCAGATAAATTAGAAGAAACATAACATTTCTGAATTATCAGTCCAAGTTCTATATCTAGACTCACAATACAATACATGTCAATAACAGATTCAGATATTAAAATCACTTACGGCTGTGAATACTCATGGAAGCCTGGTTCATCCGGATAGTCACTGCGCCCATGTGCTGCTTCCCTCTCATGAACAGCATACTTTCCACCACGATTCCGCTTTATTATACATACAATGACCAATACTAGCAATAGGAAAGCAATTGCCAGCATCATTCCAATGAACCATCCCGCTGTAGCCACATTTTCCTTTGGCTGGATGATTGGACCTTCTGGGAAGAGAGGAAAAAAAAAAAAAATAATGATGACACTGCAACATGTGAACCCACTTGAGGAAAGGTGATGTTTCATACACTGCCAGGCAAACTGTTTATAAAGGGCCAATTACTAAAATAATAATAATAATAATAATAATAGGTACTAGCTACATCAAAACGTGTGTCTGATTTAACACACTCAATTTCCTAAAAAGTGTTTGGTGAATTAAAATAATGATCAGTGCCTCTCATGAGCAATAATAAGAAACAAGGAGTGATTAAGAGAATAAATAAGATGAAGTCAAGCTACACGGGTATTCTTGATATTTCCATGAGGAGCCAATCACTACACCAACAGACTCTTACAGTCTGTTTTAAATTTTTCATTCTATGTTGTCTATTATCGAGGAACTCCTTGTTGACCGAAAGCTCATTTTCTGACAGTCCTTTTGTTGTGCCTATCTGAAATTCACCGTCTCTGCTATATGGTGAGTAGCAACTATCCTTTTCATAATACTGTAACATTCCATCCTGGATTTTCCACTGTTTGATTTAGATTGTTATGGAGTTCATTTATGCATCAGAAATACAAATGTTTCAACTTTGTTTTGATACTGGTAGCATTCCATACAGCATCTACATTTAAGATTGTTGTGTGGTCACCAGTAACTTCTGTCACTAAAATAAGGCCTGATGTGCTAAATAACAAGAAACACAAAACAGGTGTTGATAGATCAGTTCTGAATGTACAGTAGACTACCATTTTGTCTGAAGTAGTTGAAGAAGCTATCTATTCCATGCACTTTATACCTGAAAACCAAAAGCCCAAATGAAAGGAAAAATTATGGACTAGTGCAGAGCCAGACAGAGTCAGCAAATTGTTCTCTAATGGGATTAACATACAAAAATACATAAACAATGTGTTCCTCAAAAGCTGGACCTAACCCAAGCTGACTGAATGGAAGACATTTTCGAGAGAATTTACCATCAACAGAACAAAAGCAAGATAAGGTTGAATTTCTGTCAGTGCACGCCAGTAAGAAAGAAAGTGGCTAAGATTTAATTAAGGAAACTTGCTGTTACTACCTTGATTGTGTCCTTGCTCTATGTATACAGCGAATTGTAGGATTTGGAATACAGGGTCATATCTTTATGTTGAGTATGTCCAATTTCCATATTTTTAAGTAATATCAAACTAACAAAGGCAAGCATGAAAGCAGCTTTCCATTTTACATGTATCTTTTTTCCCAACTCTTTACAGAATGTATACGTGAGAAACAAAAGAAAACGATAAGAAAAAATCACAGACTTTTACCCAGATTTCCCAGTTAAAAATACACATTTTCCTGCGTGAAAATACACTATATCCTTGTTAAATGACAGTATACTTTTCTTCAGAGCAGTAAAACTTATCAATCTTTTGAATGGTAAACGTTTTATAGAAGAGTAGAACTTCCCGGCACGTTAGGAAACGAAACCCAACAAAAAGTAATGCATTTTGGAAAAAACTTCAATGTACAGCCACATGTACACTGCATATTTTTGTATAACGAAAGTGTAAACACAAATTCCACTAAATACAGCATGGTAGCTTCCAAAGCAATGAAATCAGAATTGTGATGCCCTTTTGACAGCCAATCAGAGCTTATGGCTCTTGATCTCGCCAGTCAATGGCAGCAGATACTCAGAGCATAGGACACGTGATGTAGTCAGCAAAAAGCAACAACACTGTTAAGTAGCACGAACATACAAATAGGGAAAGTTAATTGTTTCAATTAATATACATACACCATAGTGACAAGAAAAGCTAACCTGTAACATACAATATTGATCGTAAACCATTTTTGCCTCCCCTCCACCCTCCCCGAGAGTGTGGTTAGTCAGGATCCTAACTGCTCAGCTTAAATTGCAGCAGATGAATATTCCTGACAAGCACAAATATAAATTTCACTGCTGTGCACCAAACATTTCGTGGGTAGCCCGACTGAATACATGTTCCGTCATGCACAGACAAGCCAGTTATGTGTGAAATTTCTGAAGAACTCACTTCGCACACACTTTTTTTTTTTTAAAGATAATTATACTTTTTTTGCCATCGTTATGCATAATCTGTGATCTACGAAAGAACTGAAATAAATATGAAAAACTAACTTTGAAGCTTGGAATATTTTACTGTGTGTTCCCTTTAAGATGCAGTGTATCAAATAGAAATGTGCCAGTAAAATTATGAGTAATGGCACAAATGGCTGGTCTTCTGTACCCGAAAGTTTTCTAAGTGGCTGGTCTTAAAGTAATAAGTTTTGAATATGGGTCATACGCTCCTTGATTTTAGAAATTCATCATCCATTCTTACACGTAGCGTAATTCATCTTGCGCAAAAGGAAATTTACTTTGAAAGTTAACACTTCTCGAACCACCATATGCAATATTTTCCCACAACCTGTTAGAAATGTGAATAGTTGTGATGTCATGCTCATAGAAAGCTATTTGCTGTTACGAAGTATTGCATATTCTTCTCCTAAAGCCTTTGATACATTTTGCTGTGTTTTGTTGTTGTTTAAGTGGCACATTTTCTTTGCAACTAAAGTTTTATTTTGGTGATATTCTCTCACTTATGTTTTATTGCTGCATTATTATTCTGAAGTAGCAGGCTAAAGTAAAAGTCTTTCTTAGGGTATCAGTTCTGATCAGTCAAAACATTTTTCCTGCGTTTCCCAGGGTGTATCCACACTGTTTTACATTCTTTCGATAAAGTTTGATATGTCAAACTCCTCTTCCTTCTTACTCTTGCTGCTGCTCTCTTGTTGCAATGTGCATTAGATCATTACATTACAGTTACAACACTTTTGCTAATATAAAGGGTGTGTGCAGTTCTAGTACAACATTGCTTTTAAGGCGGGTGGCAGCCTGCTGAGATTCACATTCACAAATCCTTGCCATATACTACTACAATTAGAAGCAACTTTTTCAAAAGACTGCTTGAAGAACAGATGTATTTTGTACTTTTATCAGATTACATATCAATACTTTCCACTGTGTTCTCCACAGCCTGGTTTCTGTTTACAGGATTCACCCAAGCAAATATTTGCATGCCTGTGGAATCTGTAAACAAATAGTGAGCTGCTGCTGGTAACTCAGAGGGAGCCTGGCCAGTGTTTCACAGCTAGAACCATTCACCTCCTCCCCCCCCCCCCTTTCCCTCCCCCGGAAAAAAAGAACACCCCATACAAAAACCTTATAGATAGATATTAAACTTAGAAAATGTTGGGACCTAGAAGGTATTACATGCAGGAGGATAAAAAGATAGTCAAGAGAGAGGGGGGGGGGGGGGGAGTTTGTGGCAAGAAAGAAACAAAACTTCTCGAAGCATTGCAAATGACCAAATATTGAAAAACCTTTGCACTTTTGCCCCAGATTTCATAAAGATTAGTCTATGACACTGTTCATCCACTGACATACAACATCCAACAACTGGCAGGCAGTAGCCATACAGAATCAAAGCTAGGAGCAAACCAACTATTACACAGTGCATAAGGAATGTCAATGTAATTTTCACTTTGTGATATTACTAGAAATACCTCATATAGTCTGACAAACAGAAAACAAATCTTGCAAGTCAAGATAATTTAGATTTACTGAAGCTGTGATCAATAGAGTAGGTTACTTGCCAAAGTGGTGGAGGTTAAGAAACAAACTGAACTGTGAGTGCAGCTCCAGCTACATACGGGTGCTTTAATAAATAGCTGGCTTTTATCTAACATAATTTTGAGAGTAGTATCATTACTATTCAACTTTATTGGCTGCTACGTAACTCAATCTGTTCCATTTTCTTGTGTGCTCTAATGGCAGAGACAGAAAGTTGGAAGGCACCTAATTAGCTAGACTGTATACCTGCTGCACTGTGTTCAATACACTGCATTCATTATTACAAAAACCACTCATGAAGTGAAATTTAATAACTCAATCTTCCCTATGCACTTTCACTGTCACTGCACATTTAGTGTGCGATTGAAACTTACCTATTGTTATTACGAAAAATCATCCAAAGTAGTAATTTTGAGCTCTGTCACAGTTTAAAATTATGAGAAAGAATCAATGGCTAGTCCTTTAGGAGGTGAAATTCTTATCACAATAGCTACAAAACTACAAGAAACTGTCCTAGCTACCAGAACTGTAGTTCCTTCACTCTTTCTTCCCCACAGAAGTACTAGCCATTCACTCTATCTCAAGTGAATTTTCCTTCTGATACAATTAACTGCCTTTCTAAAATTTTATATGCTGCACCAAATGTTCTGTTGTAACACCTATGAATTATCCCATTAAATTCTCATTAGTGCATCAATGCTCTGCTCTCATAAATAGGATTTAGACCATTAAGTTCACATTATGACACTCAACTTCACATACATGACCAAGCTTTTCAGTTAACATAATAAATAGATAATGAGCATGACCAATACTAACCAACAGTGTATGTCTCCACCTCTTCTGGTTCACTCTCTGTCTGGCGCTCTCCATCGACAGAAACCACAACAAACTCATATATTTCTCCTGGTATTAGGCCTCTTACAATTAAAAAATCTTCATTCATCTCTCTGCTGGTTTCCTGGAACATTGTCTCACCCTTTTGCCTATATGAAGGAAAAACAGAAACATTATCTCTCAGTCAATAAAAGATACTGCTAGTGTCAGCCAATAACAGTACCAACTTTGCTGTAAGTATCTGCATTTTAGAGCTACTTGAAGAAAGATAGTGGTAGCCTGTGGGTCAAAACGCAACAATCAGGAGAACTGTGGAGGCTGATGTCTAATAAATAATCAAAACATAAGGTAACACTAAACAATGCTATTTACCTCATTTATTGTAGTATCAAATATTTAAAAAACTACTACTGAATGCATCATTCTGCATATCATGATTACATTCAGTTCTCTTTTGGTACATATGATTCAAATTTATAGTGTTCGGGGATTAGAAATATAATTTTGCAAGAAATGTTCTCATTCATGGTGTACCACAATTTTAACAATTGTACAAGACGACGAAACATACCACAATAAAATTAGTGACCGAAGAAGATTAAAGTGACATAACAAATTTATGCAGCATCATGATGATTGCTTACCTATATTTAACAAAGAAATGAGATCCAGGTCGTCCGTCAGCTATATCAGGCACCCAATTCACACGGACAGAAGCATAACCATTATCTGAAGGTAATCGAGTCCATGTAAAGCGAGGCACACCTGGTGTGATGTCTGCTGGACCTCTGGTACGCTGTTCCAAAAAGTAATCTTCACCCTCACCTGCTGCAGTTGTTGCACGTATATGCAGCCGATACTTAGTATTTGGTTCCAAACCTGCTAGCTTTGCCCGTGTCTGCTTTGGATCTCTGACTGGAGGTTCACGCTCCATCAGAGGACCAACCTACAAGTGAAAGGGAAATCACAAACAGCTTTCAGCACAATTACAAGACTCAAGGCTCTGGCTCTTGAAAGGGTACACTAAAGACAAACAGCATGGGGGTGGGGGGATGGAGAGGGAGACGGAGAGAGCAACAATTATAGAAGTAGTGGGATAGTATTTATACAAATGGTCATGGAGTAATTCCAAAAAGTATTAAATATACAAATAAATAATTCAAGTATTCTTACTTTTGTACCAACTACAGTCTGATAATAAATTCGATAGCCTGTAAGAATGCCATTTGGTTGTTCAGGTTTCTTCCAAATAAGATAAAATGCTGAGGAACCCATTGGAACTGCCTCAAAATACTGTACTGTCCCTGGAACTGAAATGTACAACACTTAGTTGATACTTCAACAAGAGAACATTACAACATCATTAACATAAACAAATATACTACAGGAATGGCACTTGGACTAACAAGTTTAGCTGCTGAATTACACAGCTTACTTCAGCAGATGAAGATGTTGGTCACAGACTAGTTTCTGCAACATATCACGGCTGTGGCCTACTGCATATCAAAAATCTTCCACAAATGTCCTAGTTAAGTAAAAAATTAGTAGGCTGCTGTCAAGAAGCCCTGAGCAAAAATTGTGAACAGTGAAATAGGTCTACCTGTTAAGCGTTTGCTCTAGAGAATTGAATTCAAAATAACTTTATTTTTAATGTAACCCTTAATGCAGAACATTCTCAAGTTTAGCAGAAATAGCTTTCATTTGAGTTAAAGTATTTTTTACCAATACTTCAAGGAAAAAAGTGATTTCAACACCAAAAAGAAAGCAGACTCCGGTGCAGTGAACATTCCGGAATAGAAATGTAGCCTCCATTCTTATTCACTTTAGAAGCCAGCTTTTTTTCACTGGTGACTAAAATTTCCATTAGATATGGAGTATAAACCTGCTGAAAACCATTCCTTTGCTATTTCATATCTGTTGCACTAATACATACATTCATACCAATAGGGAATGCAAACCCGCAATTTTAAATGACTCTCTCTTTCAAAATACTGCAGTTAAATAAAATAGCACAAGACAGAGTATTTCAAGTAAACGTTTCTTATGTCTCAAACAGTTAGCCAAGGGAAAGGTCAACATTATGAGGAAGATGAATTTCACAGGGCACCAGTGCAATAAAATTTTCTTAGATTTCTTACAACATAAAATTCAGAGTGTGTTACCAAAGCTTTGTGAACTGTTTTTTTTTTTTTTTTTTTTTTTTTTTTTTTTTTTTTTTTTTTTTTTTTGAGGAAACGGTGATCCACAGACACACAGTACAAGCACTAATCCATTAATTATCAGTCTAGGTGGAGTGGAACCACGGGCTGCACCTGTAGCACGCTCAGTATGTTGAAATGAACATCAAAGAAATCATTTTTCAAGTTGGAATTCACATCCAGATAATCACAGTTTGGACACTGTACAACTTTCTGCAGATGACTCAACAGACAACTCTCCACATATAAGTACCAGATGTGGCCAATGCTTCACCACTTGTGGGCTTGTGGATGGTTCCTCTTGAAATGTAGTCCCCCTTCCCCTTCCAACCCCCTCCTCTTTCATTTTATTTTTACACCTTATACTGGGCAGAAATACTGAACAACTGCTGACACAGTAACATCCTCAACTTTTGTAGCCCTGTCTTCCTCAGTTGTGTAATATGATGGTATATTGATAATTTTTATTTTTGGACCATCAAACTACAATTGAATGGAACACAATTTTCACACCATACGCATTTCGCCTTTATTCTCTGCAAGGCCTCTTCCGTGGCCTAGAATATGTACATATATTTAATATTTAGTTTACCTTTTGGAGCAATGTACCTATAACCCATAAACAGTTCTGGTGTTTATTTATTTTACATAGTAATATTTTTAATTCTACTTGCAGGTTGTGTGGATGTTCTTCTACGTGTTACGTCTCTGTTCCATTTTTGGTGCAGTTTTTCTTCTTATAATTGCCACTTTGGGTTTTGTTTTTCATGTTTCACAATACTAGGAAGTGAACACTTGTTTTGGTGCAATGTTTTGGTTTGTGTTGCTGTCTGTTGAATGCTATTGCCAAAGATCGAATGTTATTGCCAACTTTCGAGTGTATTTTTTGAGATATCTGTGATCTCTTTTTGTACAAGGTACAAAGAAAATACCAGGTTCTGGAAGTACTAAACAAACCATTCCACATTTGCAGAACATTTAAAACACCATAACCACCAACCCAGAAACAAGGAAAAAGAAATGAAAATAATTAGAATAAACAAACATGACAAATACCTGATACAAATGCAACAGGACATCCACATTCAGAAAGCCATTGCTGAAAACAAATATGTGATAAATGAGCAAACATGCATCAGGACAGACATATCTCTCTCTCTCTCTCTCTCTCTCTCTCTCTCTCTCTCTCTCTCTCTCTCTCTCTCGGCCTCGGTTTCTTCCTACCCCCCATACTTCCCCTTTGCACGCACGCACACACGCACCAACAGACTACAGATCTCAAAAGTTGGCAATAACATTCGAACTTTGGCAGTAACATTTCACAGTCGACAACACAAACCAAAACATTGCATCAAAACAAGTGTTCAGTTCCTAGTGCTGCGAAATGTGGAAAACAGTAAGTAGAATTTAAAATATTACTACATCACAGAAAAAACCAACCACCAGGACTTTTTATAGGTTATAGGTACATTTCCCCAAATATAAACTAAATAGTAAAAATACATACACATTCTAGGCCACTGAAGGTGCCTTGCAGAGAATAAAGGTAAAACGCGTGTGGCGTGAAAATTGTTTTTGATTCAGTTGTAGTTTGACAATCCAAAAGAAAAATCATCAATATACCATAAACGGATACAGTATTTAGGAGGCCTACCAGACAAAATAAATATCTTGATACCACGTAGTACTACTATTCCAGGTGGAAAATGCTGTACCTACTGACACCTTTCCAGTCTTCTATGGTATTGGAACTGGCCTTGAATTGTGAATGGTATTTCTGTTGTGAACTTTTGTTGCAGACAACTGTGCTGTAGTTCTGACCTCACCCCGAGCATGAAACACGCTAGTTATTCAATTACTTGTGTAATGCTTCTTATCAAAATGCTGTCACAAACAATAGCGCACAGATAAACACAATACAACTACTCTATTACAAATGGGAACAAAGGAAGTTACCATTTATGTCCAAGGATCTTATTATATGTGGTCCATGAAGCCACCTTACACTGATGGCTACCAAGTCGCATATCTACAGACATACAATCCAAAGAAGCTTTAACGTGATCATTCATAAACTCTGACATCCCTCAGCAATAAAACTGCATTTCTAGACACAAAGATTCGCTCTTCAAAACTGAGAAGTTTGCTTCCTACCCAACATACTGTTGATGTTTATTTGAAACACACTGTATAGTCAACGGCACTGGTGGACATTTAAATCGTAGCACTGGCATCTCCATAAATGGTTTTACTGCTGCCGATACCTGTTTTTATGTGGTCATCAGCTCATGCTCACTATCCACAATGCCCCACAATATGCTATGTGCTGCCACTCTCATCTTATTGTTTTGAAGCTGCAATGAAGACAAAACCCACACAATGAGTCACAAAATTTTATGTCACTTATAGTTCAACTGTCTCCTTAATGATACTGTCCCAGATAATGGACATTGTCTTAAAATCGAATCTGTGTTCCTCCATTAAACTGTTTTAAAAACAAGCCAATTAACATTCTTGGCTGAGTCTTGCATTGTATGTGTGATCAGGTTAGTCTTGTACTGGGTAAATGTTCGGTATAACATATGGAGATACAATGGGCAGACAGTGACTGCACTGTATGACTTTCAGCATCTGAAGAACCAGACAGTATCTGATTACAAGATTACTGTGAACACCTTGAGTATGTTAAGTATTTAGGGATAATAACACAAGACCAAGAGATGAATACACTAAGCAGATTCAGAAGGATGTAAGTTGCAGTAAGTACTGGGAGATGAAAAAGCTTGCACAGGATAGAGTAGCATGGAGAGCTGCATCAAACCAGTCTGAGGACTGAAAACCACAACAACAACAACACAAAGTGATACAAAATGGAATAACAAAATGTAATCGGTATTTGGGAAGGCAGGTGAAAGACGTTGATTTGTTGGAAAGGTCCGGGGAAAATGCAGCGCATCTGTAAAGGAAAACATGCATATGGTGCTAGTGCAAACAATTTTAGGTATTGTTCCAACATTGGAGCAGAGTAGCTTGGATCATAATTGTTCGGCAAAGTCCATATGAAAGAATAACAAAAATGCTTGGGGAACTTCCCAGCACGTTAAAAAAGTGTGCCAGACCAAGACTCAAACTTGAGACCTTTGCCTCTTGTGGGTAAGTGTTCTACGAACTGAGCTACTCAAGCATGACTCATGACCTGTCGTCACAGCTTTAATTCTGCCAGTAGCTTGTCTCCTACCTTTCGAACTTCACAGAAGCTCTCTTGCGATTCTTACAAGACTAACAATCCTGGAAGAAAGGATACTGCAGAGGCACGGCTTAGGCACAGCCTGGGGGATGTTTCCAGAATGAAATTTTCACTGTGCAGCAGAATGTGGGCTGATATGAAACTTCCTGGCAGATTAAAATTGTGTGCCAGGCTGACATTAACTCACTGCAGATTGAAAATTTCATTATGAAAACATCCCCCAGCCAGTGGCTAAGCCATGTCTCTGCAATATCCTTTCTCCCAGGAGTGCTAGTCTTGCATGGGCCGCAGGAGAGCTTCTGTGGAGTTTGGAAGGTAGGAGATGAGGTACTGGTAGAAGTAAACTTACATGGATGAGTCATGCTTAGGTAGCTCAGTTGGTAGCGCACTTGCTCGCGAAAGGTAAAGCTCCAGAGTTTGAGTCCCAGTCTGGAACGCAGTTTTAATGTGCCAGGAAGTTTCATATCAGCACACACTCCACTGCGGAGTGAAAAATTTCATTGTGTTAACTAGGAATCTTTGAAAGAAAGATGACATAATTCTCTAGAAACATTGTTAGATAGATCTAGAGGATTCAGATTTGAAAAAGACTGCAAAAATTCTACTGCCACTATTGTATACCTCGTACAGGTATCAGAAGAAGAAAAGAGACTTTAGGCCACATACACAAGCATAGAAATAGTAATTTTTCACCTTACTCAATATGCAACTGAAGAGAACAGAAAATCTACAACTCAGTGCCATCAGCACCTTAACATCTTGCTTCTTGTAATGGTTGGAACCAAAGGTCTTAAATTTTATGTCATAAATATTCATTCAGTGTCAACCTGTCTATCCATCCACCCGCCCATTCTAATGTGTTCCTGCCACTATTCTCATAAATTTCTTCTGTTTTTTCTTAGATATTTTCTTCCAAATATATAATAAACTGTAAAGATACACAGTCCAATGCACTGTCACAAAGATATGTCATTTCGAATCACATAAGCTCCCATATAAAGTATGGGTACTTACCTCCTTCAGGTGTCTGAAATGTAAGTGTGTCACTTGGTGGTCCATTGTACCTGCCATTGTAAACCAACACACGAGCATAGTTTTTCGAATGTGGCACAAATTTGGTAACAAGAGTTCGTGTCGATTCTCCTTTCACCTGAATTTCTCGCATTGCTGATTCTCCATCTCGCTCGGTCCATGTCTGAATCTGTAAATAAAGAGGTCCAAAATATGGTACTATCATCAAAATAGCAATTTCATCCACACCACTTCAATAAGTAAAAAAAGGATCAAAAATTTGCACTAGTGATAAAGGACACTTAACAGATAAATCTATCTTCAAGTAATAGAAGACACCTGCAGGCAGGCTTACCTTATACCCCTTGAAGTGCCCACGCACTGACTCTGGTGGAACAGGCATCCAGCTAAGTAAGGCACTAGTGCTATCATGCACATTTTCAACTGTGAAGTTCTGTGGAGCCATGGTTGGAACTATAAAAGTACAATCATTTATTACAAGTCTGTTGTGTTCATGCAGAACGTGCAGTTGAATTAGGTGTACTTTATGAGGATAGTGAAAAATAAGAAAAGAAACTACAGAGTAGTGCAATGTTCATCTTTTCCACTGCCCCCCCTCCCTCTTCTTCCCTGTCTTCAAGATGCAACTGTGACTGCCAACCAAGGAACCAGGATTAATCTCTTCCAAGAAAACAATGTGAAAAAAATTAATTTACACTCATCTGAATTTACAACCAAGCAACTGAAATTTCACACACTTGTGCAAGTTAATTAGTCTTTCAATGAGAGATGAAAGGAATAAAATAAAAATAAATCAAGTACATAAAGGTTACCAGAACGTATACATGCATACAGAAACTTTTATGTACACAAATGCCACACATAAGAGAGCTGGTTCAGTTGTTGAAATTCAAGTCTAGCAACCCACAACACTGGCACCTCCTGTTATTGACTGGTTTTATTACTACTTTGTCCGCCCACGGTAGCTGAGTGGTCAGCGCGACAGAATGTCAATCCTAAGGGCCCAGGTTCGATTTCTGGATGGGTCAGAGATTTTCTATGCTCAGGGACTGGGTGTTGTGTTGTCCTGATCATCATCATTTCATCCCCATCAACACGCAAGTTGCTGAAGTGGCTTCAAATCGAAAGACCTGCACCCGGCGAATGGTCTACCCGACGGGAGGCCCTAGTCACACGACATTTACATTTACATTACTACTTTAATAGTTTATAAGTAATACCTGTGACTTATTCCTATTATACACATTTTTACTAACATTACTAGAATAGCAAGTCAACTTACCTTCAACATTGTAAAAACAGATGTTCAAAAATGCTTATAACTAAAGACAGAAAAAATAATAACAACATAATAATAAGATACAATCCTATGTTACTCTTGTCAACCACTGCTTCCCTTTTGTGGCCTTTGACCCTTTATAACTGTCATCTGGTTTCTGTTCAAGTAGTATAATCTTTTGCACCCTGTATTTTACCCCTGCTACCTTCAAAATTTCAAAGAGCATATCCCAGTCAACACTATCAAAAGATTTCTCCAATTCCATTATGGCTACAGACATAGATTCGCCTTTCCTCTTAGCCCATCTTTTAAGGTAAGTCACAGAGTCAGCATTGCGCACGTGTTCCTACATTTCTCCTGAATCCTCACTAGTCTTCCCCGAGGTCGGCTTCTAGCAATTTTTCCATTTTCTGCAAATGATTTGTGCTAGTATCTTGCACCCAATAGACTTAATATTTTCACAGGGTGTATACATGGAAAAGAAAAAAAAATTCCTGGATTTTTCCTGGTTGAAAATACACTTTCTCCCGGGTGAAAATACACTTCTTCCGTGTTAAGTGACAGTATACTTTTCCTCGGCACTGTAAAACTTATCAATCCTTTGATGATTTATGGTTTTATACACCGAAGTAGAATTTCCCGGCACTTTAGAAAATGAAACTCAGGGGCAAAAAACACGTTTTGGAAAGGTCTTCGATGTGCGGCAACATCTACGCTGCATATTTTCATGTTACGAAGGTATAGGTTTGAATTCCACCATCACCGCATGTTACTTTCCGAAGTATTGAAATCGAGATTGCGACGCGTTTTGTAAGCCAGTCACAGCTCATGTCACGTGATGTAGTCAGCCAAAAGCAAGATCGCTCTTAATTGGTGTGAACACACAAATAAGAAAAGTTAATGGTTTAAATTAAAATACATATTGTTGCTACAAGAAAAGAAAAGCTTTCACATATAATATTAGTCGTGAAGATTAATAAGCTGCAAGAGAAACAAAGCTTCCGCATATAATGTTGATCTTTTTTGCACGTGTTACACTCTAAGCTACATCACATAAACGTGCCAGTACAATTTTTAATAACGACATAAATGTCTGATCTGGGCTCAAAATTCTTCTAGATGGTCATCCTCAAAGCGTTTATTTTTAAATAAGAGTCAAACACTCTGTGATTTAAAGAATTTGTCGTATATTCTCGCACATAGCTCGTCTTGCATAAAAGGAAATTTACTTTGAGAGTAACACTTTTCAAACCACTAGTCGTAATATTTTACTGTGATCTGTTAGAAATAGGATCATTTCAGCAGTTGCCAGAGAGCGCCAGATAACAGGCCTCATTGCACTTGCGCAGCTACGATGACGCAGGAAGCCCGTATGTTCGTACATGTAAAACATTAAAAGATCTTACATTAAAACGAATCTAACATAAACAGCTGTCATGTCACCGCTCATTTTTGCGACAGTTTTGCGACCGTATTGGCTGCAGATTCCTTGACTTGCGCCATAGGGTGGTGGGGTTTCGGGTTCCGCTGAATAGGTCAGGAGTTCACTACACTCAGCTGGCGGCTACACGGGTAGAGGAGGCTGTGTGGCGTGGACTGGGCGGTTTTTTAGGTTAGAAGGCCTCGGAAAGTGCGGGATGGGCTGCAACGTCAAAGGGTGCTTGGCAATTACAGGACGTGCTTGGATCAAGGAACAGTCGGAATTATAGTTGTAAATTGTTGTAGTTGCACTGGAAAAGTCCCTGAGCTTCAAGCGCTAATAGAAAGCACAGAAGCTGATATCGTTATAGGTACAGAAAGCTGGATAAAGCCTGAAATAAGTTCTGCAGAAATTTTTACGAAGTCTCAGACGGTGTTCAGGAAAGATAGATTAGGCAGAATTGGTGGTGGAGTGTTTGCGTCTGTCAGTAGTGGTTTATGTTGTAGTGAAGTCGAAGTAGATACTCTGTGCGAACTGGTATGGGTGGAGGTTATACTTAACAGCCGAATTAAGTTAATAATTGGCTCCTTCTACCGACCCCCAGACTCCGATGATACAGTTGCGGAACAGTTCAGAGAAAGTTTGAGTCTCGTAACAAATAAATACCCCACTCATACGGTTATAGTTGGTGGGGACTTCCACCTACCCTCGGTATGTTGGCAAAAATACTTGTTCAAAACCGGTGGTAGGCAGAAAACATCTTCCGAGATTGTCCTAAATGCTTTCTCCGAAAATTATTTCGAGTAGTTAGTCCACGAACACACGCGAATTGTAAATGGTTGCGAAAACACACTTGACCTCTTAGCCACAAACAATCCGGAGCTGATAGAGAGCATCATCACTGATAAAGGGATTAGTGATCACAAGGTCGTTGTAGCTAGGCTCAATACCATTTCTTCCATATCCATCAGAAACAAACGCAAAATAATTTTATTTAAAAAAGTGGATAAAGTGTCACTAGAAGCCTTCCTAAAAGACAATTTCCATTCCTTCCGAACTGACTATGCGAATGTAGACAAGATGTGGCTCAAATTCAAAGATATAGTAGCAACAGCAATTGAGATATTCATACCTCATAAATTGGTAAGAGATGGAACGAATCCCCCGTGGTACACAAAAAAGGTCCGAACGCTGTTGCAGAGGCAACGGAAAAAGCATGTGAAGTTCAAAAGAACGCAAAATCCCGAAGATGGGCTAAAATTTACAGACGTGCGAAATTTGGCACGTACTTCGATGCGAGATGCCTTTAATAGGTTCCACAACGAAACATTGTCTCGAAATTTGGTAGAAAATCCGAAGAAATTCTGGTCGTATGTAAAGTACACAAGCGGCAAGACACAGTCAATACCTTCGCTGCGCAGTGCCGATGGTACTGTTATCGACAACTGTGCCGCTAAAGCGGAGTTATTGAACGCAGTTTTCCGAAATTCCTTCACCAGGGAAGACGAATGGAATATTCCAGAATTTGAAACACGAACATCTGCTAGCATGAGTTTCTTAGAAGTAGATACCTTAGGGTATGCGAAGCAACTCAAATCGCTTGATACGGGCAAGTCTTCAGGTCCAGATTGTATACCGATTATGTTCCTTTCAGATTACGCTGATACTATAGCTCCCTACTTAGCACTCATATACAATCGCTCGCTCACCGATAGATCTGTACCTACAGATTGGAAAATTGCGCAGGTCGCACCAGTGTTCAAGAAGGGTAGTAGGAGTAATCCATTTAACTACAGACCTATATCATTGACGTCGGTTTGCAGTAAGGTTTTGGAGCATATACTGTATTCAAACATTATGAATCACCTCGAAGGGAACGATCTATTGACACGTAATCAGCATGGCTTCAGAAAACATCGCTCTTGTGCAACGCAGCTAGCTCTTTATTCGCACGAAGTAATGGCCGCTATCGACAGGGGATCTCAAGTTGATTCCATATTTCTAGATTTCCGAAAAGCTTTTGACACCTTTCCTCACAAGCGACTTCTAATCAAGCTGCGGAGCTGTGGGGTATCGTCTCAGTTGTGCGACTGGATTCGTGATTACCTGTCAGGAAGGTCGCAGTTCGTAGTAATAGACGGCAAATCATCAAGTAAAACTGAAGTGATATCAGGTGTTCCCCAGGGAAGCGACCTGGGACCTCTGCTGTTCCTGATCTATATAAATGACCTGGGTGACAATCTGAGCAGTTCTCTTAGATTGTTCGCAGATGATGCTGTAATTTACCGTCTAGTAAGGTCATCCGAAGACCAGTATCAGTTGCAAAGCGATTTAGAAAAGATTGCTGTATGGTGTGTCAGGTGGCAGTTGACGCTAAATAACGAAAAGTGTGAGATGATCCACATGAGTTCCAAAAGAAATCCGTTGGAATTCGATTACTCGATAAATAGTACAATTCTCAAGGCTGCCAATTCAACTAAGTACCTGGGTGTTAAAATTACGAACAACTTCAGTTGGAAGGACCACATAGATAATATTGTTGGGAAGGCGAGCCAAATGTTGCGTTTCATTGGCAGGACACTTAGAAGATGCAACAAGTCCACTAAAGAGACAGCTTACACTACACTTGTTCGTCCTCTGTTAGAATATTGCTGCGCGGTGTGGGATCCTTACCAGGTGGGATTGACGGAGGACATCGAAAGGGTGCAAAAAAAGGGCAGCTCGTTTTGTATTATCACGTTATAGGGGAGAGAGTGTGGCAGATATGATACACGAGTTGGGATGGAAGTCATTACAGCAGAGACGTTTTTCGTCGCGGCGAGACCTTTTTACGAAATTTCAGTCACCAACTTTCCCTTCCGAATGCGAAAATATTTTGATGAGCCCAACCTACATAGGTAGGAATGATCATCAAAATAAAATAAGAGAAATCAGAGCTCGAATAGAAAGGTTTAGGTGTTCGTTTTTCCCGCTCGCTGTTCGGGAGTGGAATAGTAGAGAGATAGTATGATTGTGGTTCGATGAACCCTCTGCCAAGCACTTAAATGTGAATTGCAGAGTAGTCATGTAGATGTAGATATAGAAGTTACATCTACGACATCACTTATTTATATGTAGGAAATGAACTGTAAGGTAAGTGAACATCAGCCTTGAGGAAAAAAAATCAAGATCTAATTTCAACACTGAATAACTATCAGTTAATGATATTAGTGAATTGCAAATCTCACATTCCTCACGTTTTTACAAAAGAACATGGAAAATGCCTACTTACAGCTGACCCGTTTCCACACTAACTTTCCATCCCTCTACTCTACAGTTAGCAGTTAAAAGTTTACATTCCTTCATTCTCTTTCATTTTCTTACCCCCCTCCCTGAGAGTTACAGAAGCTTCGCCACCATCCTATGGTGGGAAGTCAGATAATAATTAGTTCACCATTCTCCTCATTACATAAGCACAGCCTCCGTAATCTCTCTTGCTTGATAAAACTTTTCTTTGTACATATGAGAGCTTTTCCATGTATATGGTGTTTCTATGCTTGTTTTTTGTCCAATCTTTGCAAGAATGAATAGCCATTTCATTATAAGGGGAAGTCAGATAGCTCCAATTATTTTACAAGGATTCATGTGAGCACAAATTATAGCAATTATCACAGAACCCAGTACAAGACTGAACTACTTTTACTTGTCGCACAAAATGAACAGAGCTGTTCTTACCATCTTCTCCAGAGTACCCAATGACCTCCCGAGGGGAGACATTTGATTCTCCCATTTCATTGATGGCAACAACCTTAATACGATATTCTTGGAAAGTTGGCTGTCCTGTCACTTCAAACTGTGATTGCTGCCAGTCTGTTATGTCTCTGGAAGTCCACTGTGTTCCATCAATATTGCGTCTCCAATACACACGGTATGAAAAGCCTGGTGCATTATGTTCAATCTCAGGCATTGGCTGCAGAAGGATAAATACTATTAATAATAAATCACAATAATATGAACATTTTCATAAAAGAATTTACATACAAAAATATCAGTAAAATCCCATATTTAAAATACTATATGCAAACGCACATATCCAGGATTCCATGCAGGTGTGTAACGAAATTACTTTTATGCAGAAACGTATGGCTATACTTTTCTGAATGATAATTTGCTCATAAAGAGAGTGAACATTAACCTCATATTTTGTAACATCTAGTAGTGTGACAAACAGTATGATCAAGTGTAATTAAAATATTTATTTACTACTTTCATAATGGGAAAATCATTTTATATAGCATGACAAGGTTCTTTACTTACCAAATTCCTCAATAAAATGATTTGGGGAATTTCATAAATAGTGTTCTGGAAAGATGGCTTTGGATACTGAGTGGAAATTCATTGTTATGTACTGTCACTTCTCTTTCTCTCTGCATAGATTTTTCAAGACTGTATCAGAAAGACAAACACAGTCTCCAAGGTGGAAAAAGCTGTCAGCACTGCCAGATGTCAGGAAAGAGCAACCTAAGCATACAATGAGGGGCTAAGAAGCCAAAAGAGATGAAAAGCAACTGGCGATGGTACACTGTATTGTCTGCCTCTCCCTACACATAATGAATCCCTCAGCAGCCTTCTTGGGTATACAATATTCTAGTCCCAGACCTGACTGCTACAAACGAATGTGGTGTATAGGTATACTTACTGTCCAACTAATGACTATATTGCTTGGGTCTGTTCCCTTCCCTTCCACATTATCTGGATTCTTGTAGGGGACATCAGGTGGTGTTGAACACATCAGGGAGTGTTGTGAAGCTTGTGACTGACCAATCTTGTTTACAGCTATCACTCTGAAAGTGTAGTTTGCCCAAGGACTCATACCAACCTGCAAGCAAACAAAAGTTCTGACAATATAAGACACTGCTGTAAATAAAATGAAAGTTAAACAGGACATACTCTTTGCAATGATTTACAAATACTCAAACTATGAGCAGAAATATTAATGGTGTAATTCAAAATACTACATAGAAAATATAACATATTAAAATGAAACTTCTGTACAGTGCAGAAAAGGCATTAGGCCAAGATATATCAGCACACCACATAATTCTTTCAGTACTGAAGTTTGTATTACCGTGCAGCTTACTTAAATCTTTGAAACAATATTGCACTCACTTCTCTCTGAAATGCAATGCCATGCCATACATTGTATTTGAAAACAAATCATAGCAAGGTAGGGAGGGCATTTCAAACAAACAAACATTTTATATAGAAAGTGATATTAACTGCTGCTTTTGTCTATGCTGTCTACAAAAACTTTCCACATCTTCCTTTGTGGTATTTGCCTTTACTCATTCAGTAACGTTCACAAACTCTGTTACTCATCACATTAACAAAGACCTAGTTCCAGGAAAGCATACAAAACTTTTCCATCAAAAATACACACTTAAATCAATATTTCCCAGTTTATGTTTTTTACATGACACAAATATAAACAAAGAAACTGGTGCTTCTTAAATGAATATATTCAAAATAACTATTTACTCTTAACACTTAACACAGCAATAAAGCAAAACTGCTAATTAAAGTATCTGCACTAACCGTATAGGACATGTCAGTAGCAGGAACAGAATCCACAGCTACTTCCCATGAATCAGGAGTGAAGCTAGTGTTATACTGTATAATATACCGTAAAATTGGAGCACGATTGTCACCCATTGGCTTCCAATTAATACGAGCTTCTCGTTTGCTGCATGTTACATACTGCAATTCTGGAGGATTTGGCACATCTGTCAAAATAACACACACATACTTAATAACTTCTGAAGTATAGGAATACATCAAAATAATAGTAATAATAATAATAATAATAATAATAATAATAATAATAATAATAATAATTTTTATTTCTGACAGCCAATATCATCTGTACTTTTATATATTACGTACAATGATCGACACATTTTATCTGCTTTATTCCTTAGTACTTTTAAGAAATTTAGGGGACAGAAGATATGAATACGGATGAACGAGTTAAAATTATCCTAGTTTAGGGTCTCCTGCAGCAAACAGTTCGAAGGTAGATTTAAATTTGAGTGCAAGACACAAAACGGAAAGAAGAAAAACCAAGGAAATTGAGCATTGCAATTTTGAAATCCACAATTATCGCGAGCTCAGCATAATTGTGTGAACACCTACTGCCTTTTAGAAATGTAACCACCTATGTTTACTCTCCAAACAATGGAAACTACAGGCAGGAGTATCAATAATGCTACTTTCCATACGGATAACATGCATAATTGCAGACAGGCACAATTAACAGACAATTACACATAAGATTTTAGCTTCAGCCTTAGTCGGAAAAAGAAAAACACCATTCCTTCATACAAGCAAGCACACCTCATGCACACATGACATTAGTTGGTGATCATGTATGTGTGAGGTGTGCTTGCTTGTGTGAATGAATGGTATGTGTTTCTCTTTTTCCAGGCTTAATTGTGCCTGTTGGCAATTTGGCATGTCATCTTTTTGGTAAGGAGCAATTCATTTTTTCCTAAATTGTTTACGTTTACTCTCCAACTGACAAACCATTAGTTCATGCATTTGTACATATGCATAGCTACACAAATGCATATTCAGAAAACAAATGTTTTTGCTACTTAAAACAATCTCTTCTTTTTACTATTTCCACAAGAACTAAGTTTTCATTATTAAAAGCAATCACCAGTTTTTAGTATTTTCACAAGAGTTGTCATCTACTGTTAATACTTGTAAAAATGATTGGAAAGTAACACAAGATTTAAATAAATAACAGCATGAGTGGAGAAAAAGTGCGACATTTATTCATGAAAACAAAAGGAAATCAATCGCCTAGTATAACAAATCAATTTTTTAAGTTTATGTTGACATATGTGGTTCACACCCCATACTGAGCAGGATGTGAAAGATTGTATATCTCGCCAATATTACACAAGTGCTCCTTTTCTAGAGCTGCACATATTGGTAGTTCAGTTGGCAGATGGAACTGCAACACATTTCCTTAGCTATGTCCCGATGAAGTTCATTTGTTTATTACAAAACTGAAGTTCTATGATCTGTGTGTGTGTGTGTGTGTGTGTGTGTGTGTGTGTGTGTGTGTGTGTGTGAGAGAGAGAGAGAGCGCATGCGCGCGCACTCATGTGGGTGTGCATGCACCCAAATGCAAATTTTTGGAAGCTTGCCTGCAATGGTAGGGTGACTGACAAAACTATGAGAGTTTTTCAATGGAATGTGAAAGAGAATTGACTTTTATTTTATTTTAGGTTTAACCAATGAGTGAGAAATGCAGCTGCTTTCTTTGATAATGGTCAACAAGAACTAAATAACAGACTGCGTATGATAGATGATGTTCTGAATGACAGTTTAGCGAAAAATTTTCTCCGTTTGAAAATCTTTGCAGACGCCTCTTTAGTACCTTACATTCTGCACAGAAATTAGGGTTATCTTAGGTTTAGAAATCTAGTCAATTGCCGTGCTTCACTTCTGACCGTATCACTATTATGCATAAGAATAATACCGATGTAAACATGACGTGATATGTATATTCTTTCGCATTTGCTGTTGTCTCACTCTAGTTTTGTAGTTTATTAGGCAGACAGGGTTTAAATGAGATAGCAGTAAACACGAAAGAATACATGGCAAAATTTTTATATTCATATTATTCTTATGGTGAAGAGAATACTGCATGTGATTCACAATTCAAAAAGTTCCTATTAGGAACCATCTCTTCTCACAGGTAGGAAAATTTCAGAACGTAGAGTTGGCCATATTGACAAACATCCCAAACAATCTAGCCATTCGGTTTTTCGTAGTACAATGAAATGCTGCTACATTCGAAGATGAACAATACGGAATTTGTATTTACTTCGTTGAATAATGTATGAAAATGCAGTGGTCGAAAGTCGGGGCGGAGAAAAAGCTCGTCTTCCACCTTTTTTTAAAATTTATTTACCGACACAGTGGTTTTGGCGCCAGTATTTATCATTGTGCCTGCAAAACATGCCCGTGTAGCGCTACATATATTCGACGGCTGAAGTTAGTTGTGGCGGCACCTACCAACATTTTTCAGAACTTCCGCTTACTTTGCACTCGATTCTAAGCCACAGGTGGTTTTTTGGATTACAAAAACCGGAAAAAAAGTGCGGCTTAGATTCGAGTAAATACGGTACTTATTTACAGACTGCTACTGCAACAACAAATCAGAGAATGAGCTCAGTCACACTTTCCATTCTGTCCCATCACAGTCATATGCTCTGCTACCTCAGGGGCAAGTGCCACAGTCAGTTACTGGTGAACCAGTAATGTAACAATCATGAGTCGTTTTCATGGTTTCCACTGTTTGTGTGCAGTGTATTTATTTTATATGACAATGTTATAAACTAGCTGCAAAAATATGCGGGAAAATGATAAGACTACTCCTATCCTGTTAAGCAAACCCAATTCTCAATATTGACAGACAGTGTGTGAATGTACCCAGAATGGAAATGCCCAGCTGCTCCTGCTGCCACAGCCATATTGTGTGTGCAGACAAATGTGAACCAACATCACCACATCCCATGCTTGACTGAACCAACACCACCCCCTTCCATGTTCGACTGTTAATCACTTTTGTTATTTTGATCGAGGTATAAGATGAAAATTTTTACTCAAGAAAGGTGAAAAAATGTCTTACACTTGAGGATCCCTTTGACTGATTACACATTGCAGACTTCCTCGGTAACGCTACCTTAACATTTCTGGTTCTTCCAAAATGTTAAGTGGAGACAGCATAATCACTGCCATTTCTCGAAACTTTTACCTTCAAACTACATTTCTGAGAAATTACAACACTAAATATACAGCAGTTTTGTGTGTGTGTGTGTGTGTGTGTGTGTGTGTGTGTGTGTGTGTGTCTGTGTGTGTGTGTGTGTGTGAGAGAGAGAGATCTATTGTTTATGAAGGTCTTAATGGCCAAAAGCTTGCTTTATGACAGCCTTTCACAGATATATCAGCAATGATTATTTGAAGTATTTTGCAAATGAATGGTGATGTTAAATCCCAACATCTCATATTTATTGCCACAAACAGGGTTATTTCAACACACAAATAAAATAAGCAACGAACACAGAACCAATTCTTTTAACATACTACTGCTGTCAATGTATTCCAGTTAAATAAAAAGCTACAGATTCACCAACCTTGAACCGTGAGTGTAGCAGAAGCTGTTGCTTCATCCAGCTCTGTACGGGCAACACAAGTATAAGTGCCTGAATCCAGTTCGATGGCCTTTGTTATGGTAAGAGATGTATCAGACGATTGGATGAAGCGTGGTTCTGCTTCAAAATCAATCAGCTGACCCTTCTTCATCCAGTCAACTGTCAGCTGAAGTGAATTATCAGCAACAGCATTGCATCTAAATGTAGCAGACATTCCTGCTGCCACTTCGTAGTCCTCAGGTTCTGTGGTAATCCGTGTGTGCTCTGCAAATAATTCGACACTTTAACTGGTTGTTACTAGTAGAGACGTGACCGATATTAACAGAGTAGAAGGAGCAGTTCTGTCAGTAATGCTCACAACTGACTTATAATATCCTTTTATTGAAACAATCACATCAACATTTCACAATTTAACTGGTTTCAGACATACAATGATAATGCACTGTGAGCACCTGGTGTTCCTGTATACATATAAGCATTATTTGATTTAAATTGGAAGGTTAGCACTATGTGTTTGATATATAATGATGTACAGGTTGCATGTTCATAATTGTACCTAAAAGGAAGCTGTCTTTTAAGCACAAAATAAACAAAAATAAATGTGGAAGGGTACTGTTTCTGCTTTGGTTACTAGAATTTCCACTGTGTGCACATCATCAGAGAAAATGCTTAAATGACAGTGATGCCATTAAGCTAAATTTTAAGGGTTTTTTTGTTTTCTCATTTTTTTACATAGTCTGAAAAAATATTTAATGGTAAATTAAAAGTAATGATGATCAGAAACACTACTGACCTTTGACTGTAAGTTTTCCTGATGCTTCCTGATGACCAAATTTGTTCTCTGCATAACAAGTGTAGTCACCCCCATCTGAATAGTTAACATCCCTGGAAAATTGACACTGAAATTACAGTACATCTATTATGGTGCATACACCTGAGGAAACTGACAAAATTGTCAAACATCAACTGTACACATTTACATATGTATGTAAATGGAATGCAATTTTGGGAATGCATAATACTTTTAAGAGCATTTTAATATCAAGTTAATAATTCAATCCACATGAACCTCAGTGAAACACATGTAGTCCAGTCAACAAAGGAAAATTAGGGGAAACAAACTGCATAGTCACAAATTTTTGTACAGTGCTAGGAGAGAGTGTCTTGAGCAACACACTAAAAATTTCCACAGGTGGCATGTGAGCATTCGGGTGGGGTAGGGGTGGGGGCATTTAAATATCATTTTTTTATTGTTTTCTTTAATAACTTCCAGCAAAAATGTTTCCCAGTACAAAACTGAACTATGTTAAACTTCCTACCAAAAAAAGTCCCTATTAATTTTTTTCTCTATGACTAATAGTTTGCACACAGATTATTAAACATAATGTTTTACTTGTGTAAAATTACTGTTTACTGTTAAATGAAGTGGGTTAACAACAAATATTAAATGTGTGTGCCATGTCTAAGTGCAGTAGAGCCGTACTAGGGGATAAACTGTGTTCTCTGATTTTAAAAGGGTGTAAGGGACACAGATGGAGTGTAGAAGTGCAAGGGTTGTGGTCATTCATCTCCCCTCCTTCAAAGTTCTGTAAACCAAAGCACAAACGTGATTTCCCAATATGTACCTCTCTACTTCATAGAAATCAACTAGAGGGTGACAAGCAAAGTTATATTGACTCTCTGCCTGAGGGATCACTGGTGTTGCACAGTGCCGAGGTGACTGGGCTATGTTTATTTTACTCAAAAAGGACTGATACTACAGAATATAGATATCAATTACTAATAATACTAATGCAGGAAGCACATATGGACAGAATCTAAGTAAATCTTTATTTACTATTCTGCACTGCTTGAGGAGAAATCGATTCTTAATCATTCTGTAAGGCATCTGTAATATTCTTCTGGGGAAGGCAACTCCCCCACCATGAGCACTGTATACTTTTCATTTTGCAGATAGTCTATACCTCCGCTCCTGTCCATTTCTCTTACATCAGCAGACAATATAACTTTCCAAGTTTGTGTTTATATACTAGATTTACTTGTAGTTTATTAAATGACTACTCATTTTCAGTCGTTAAGTGAACTTTTATGTAAAATATGTTCCTATAAACAATGGCTGAGAAGTGTATAATGTGTAAGTGTTATGTTTCAGCCACCTTTGTAGTGATGGGAAAACGGATTGGATACGTAAAATGTGGTACTTTACTGCTGCCTGTCACTGACAGCATATTGTAAAGCCATGTAGTTGTGTTCTAGTGACTCGGTGGCGAATAAATGAATGATCAAAAAGCTACTGCACTTCTCCCACCACCAATTTTGTTACTGGTAGATAGCATAAAGCTCTTCCACTGATAAATTGCTAGCACTTGTACAGTGGGCTGCAATGAGTAGAGCCACTTACCATATGTCCACAGTATGTCTTTGAAGGTGTCTGTGAATGCTTCTGATCATGTTCATATCTAGAACCATAATCTGCTATAATGCACTGCTTCATTGATATTGAAATATCATAAGTTCCACTGCATAGGGACACAATTTCAGTCTCTGGGCCTCTTCAGCCATTGGGAGAGCTGACGCTGAGGTGACGCATTTGATAACACCGATGATGTAAAAATATTCCAGCCATTGAAAGGGAAGACAGTAAAATCTACACTACCGAAAACATACTGACATTATATTACACTTGGGACAGGCTCTCCATTGTGGCAGAAATCTGATAGTTCTAGATGTTTCACTTTTTTATATAGCAGCTCACATGACTGCAAATAAGCACTCATTTAATAAACTGAAAACAAACAAAGTATATAAATATGAGATCAGTGAAGTTATTTTGTCTAATGATAGAAGACAGCTGGGTAGGAGATGCTGGGGAGGTATAGTCTGCCTCCAAAATGAAAAGCCAACAGGTGTCATGCTCGCAGAACTTGCCTTCCCCAAAAGAATGCTACAGCTCACTTTCAGGATGACCAAGAAGCAATTTTCCTTTGAGCAAAAGTAGAACAGTGTGAAATTTGATTTTTTAAAATAATAGAACATGCCCAATCTTTTAATTAAGCCTAAAATATATTAAGAATAAATTTTCCCTCCTGTAAATAAATCTGCAAAGCAAGGAGAAAAGGTTACGATTTTTTTTTTTTTGCTGTTCCAGTACAGAAAGATCGAGAGAAATGTTTATGTATCAAAACTGTAAAGCAAGCTGAAGCCAGTTGCCGTAATGATTATTTTTTGATTATATAAAAGCAGGAGCTGTGAGCACTCTCTCTCTCTCTCTCTCTCTCTCTCTCTCTCTCTCTCTCTCTCTCTCTCTCTCTCTCGTTGCTATTCACTGGCTGTTTCACAAATGTAAGTTTCGCTCTGTAACATTTGGCGCATAATTACGCTAATTTAATTTCAAAATCTGTGTTTTAATTAAGACTGTACTTTCCTTTTTCACTAATTCCACATATCAAATTATTATGATGCATTTTAGAACTTTTTCAGACTGCAGCGAAGAAGTTGCCGACAAATTGTTGGGTGGCCATAGCCAAACACTACTAGTGTTCAAACGACTATTGCTTTATCACACTTTTACTACAGCGTTCCTGAGATATCTTTTACCGGTCTTTTCTATCAGTATCCGGGCAATGTGGTTACACAAGCTGCATAATTTTTAGATCAGTCGCTGGCCTCTAAACAATGCCATCGGTCAACATTCTTGTCGGCTGATGAGTATCTGATGTTTATTGGAGGAATATATAATTTCATCATCCACAAATAAAAATTTTTCTTTGCAGCATTTTATAATTTTAGAAGCTTGCTAACACCAAAAGTGATAAATATAATATTAATTTTTTAAAAAAATACCAGTAATATTAAATTGGGCAGAGATTTACATACTCATATACACTGTCCATATGTGTTTCTTCTTCATTAGACCAACTCATTTGCTTGAGTTTACCAACAAGTAAATTTATAGCTACAACTCTTTCTGACACAACAATTAAAATACCTTATTTCCAGGTCCCCATTGTCCAGAGTAGTGTATCTCCCACCGGTTAGCTCCTTTCCATTACGTATCCATTTCACCTGTGGCTTGGGAGCTCCAAATGTCCTGCATAACAGCGTTACCGTTCTGCCGTCCACTGTCTGTTCACTACGTGGTGGCTCAGTTATTTCAGGTGGCAAAGCTGCAACGTCATGTTCAACATTAGATTTTCCTTTGCCCCCACCTCCCAAATAAGTGTTAATCAGACTTAATACCAGTATACTAAAATTGCACTGCTCATAAAAAGTAATGCAAGTTTGCAACAATACCAATGGCCATTCGAAAAAAATATTATAATGGTGTACCTGACATAGATTAGAAGCATTTTTAACAATGAAAATCTCCAAGAAAGCACAGCTAGAAGTAATGAGAAAGTAAAATAAAGTCTTCATGTCATCGACAGAACAATAACTCTACATTTTATTAAAAATAAACTGTTTCCTGAAGAAGAGATTTTTCATTAAAATAAAATTTTGTTTGCTCAACAAGAGATATCTGAATTGTTCACTCTTGGTACAGTACTTAGTCCCAAAGTGAGTACAGAGGTTCATTCTGGCTTTTCAGTTGTTTGAGTTTAAGGATTTCAATTTTTTTTTTACTAATTATTATTTTGGAAAAATATGTACAGTTGGGAGGGATGGAGGGAGGGATGGAGGGAGAGGGGGGGAGGGGGAGAGAGGGGGGGAGGGGGAGAGAGAGTGGGGGGGAATTGGCGGGGGGGGGGGGGGGGGGGCAGGAAGACGATGAAGTTGGATTACACATGACGGCAAACACCTTCCATGTTGCGATGTATTACAAAACTGCTTTTGCGAACAACAAATGAACTTTCATCAGCACTAAAGTACAGCTATGCCACAGTCTACAGGAGAGCATTTACTGTCATCCAGTACTGTTTGTGACAAGGCACCTGGAGGAAGACTAAATCTGACTGGCTGTTAGACTTGTGTTCCTCCAGGAAAATTTTGCAACATTATAGTGATATTGTGATAAGGAATGCATCAAAGTTAAAAATCTATTTTTAACACTGTAATATCAGGAAATAATAAGAATATGACATTTATTTAACTGCTGTGATACAGGAAAGAGGTCATAAACTGTGTAACTACCACAAATTCGAGGGAAAATGTATTTGACTATTTATTTATTTATTTTTTTATTTTTATTTTGGGTAACTATAATCTGGATCTTACTCCATATGCAATAATTAAACATTTATCTCTACAATAGTTAAACATGGCATTTATGAAATGAATAATGTACTGAAATGAAATCAATAACACACAGTGACATGTAATTATACAAACACAATTAATTGCAATATAGTATGTGTTGTGAATAGTTTTAGACAACTCTAACCAATAAAATAAAGTACATACCTAACACATTAACATACACATCTTTGTACACATAGCCATGACTATTGGTAGCGTTGCATCCATAGTTGCCAGTGTCCTTTTTTGAAAGCCTCTCAATAGTAATGCTATTTGTGGTGACTTTACGGCGTGGATTTGGTGGGGCCTCACTGATTGGTCGCCCATTGTGGATCCACTTAATCTGGGGATCAGGAACACCTTCGGCTTCACATCGGAAAGTTACAGTTTCATCTTCCGCTGCATTGATAATTTCAGGCTCAACAGTGAAATATGGTGCAGCTGTGAAGAACAGGCATATTACAATTAATACAATGGCTGCATAAATGTATTGTAAAAAATTATAATTTCAACAAATTACACGAAATGTTGCTCAAAAGTAGTTGTATGTCCAGAGCAGAATCATACATACTACGCCTAGACCTTCCATGAATTACGATGTTTAGTCAATTTAAGAGCAAATGAAGTCCTTTTATGATGGAACATTGCAACTGCCTGACTTAATAATTTTTGCAATATATTTACTATGAGAGAAATTTAATGGTACTTCAGACAGTGCAGTTATTCTAGTACTCTTACAAGTTGCACAATACAGAAATATTCCAGAGAATAATACAATAATATTTAAAGCTATATGATGCTTTAGTATTTACGACATTCTGCTAAACAGAAATTCAACAAGTGTGATTGTAAACTCACCCATAACTTGTAAATTTATGGAATATGACTGGGCACCACCAACACCATTACTAGCCTCACAGGTGTATGCACCAGAATCATTGTAATTTACATGTTTTATTACTAAGCTTTTTCCATAATTGCCTTGTGTTATTCTGTCTGACGGCTGGATGGGTCTGCCATCTTTACTCCAGACTATTTGGGGCAGAGGCCTGAAAACATAAAAATGAAGTTAAGTATAGGAAAAGTTGGAAAATCAACTAAAAAACAACAACAACAATGAAAGAAACTACCAAGAAGGCACTTCCAAAACTAATTTCTTAGACACCAAATCTGGAGAAGAAAAAATACACAGAAGTCTTTACTTTACACCTTTATTTTAAAAAATTAAATAAATAAATATAAGTTGGACATTTAAGGGGTAATAAAAATGAAATGCTAAAAGTGTTTTGCAATATTGTACAAAATCAGCTCTGAGGTACTGAGAATCTTAACCAGCAAGTATCAGCTAGTACTAAGAGAGCAGACAACTGTAACAATGAGCACGAAATAAGGGTCAAAGTAGCATTATCCTCCACTGACATGCAGAAAGTCCATATTGTGACCACTGCTGTTTCTCAACATATGCTGTTTATGTCTTGTGCATTTCTCTCCCCAGATTTTGTTTTGAGATCACCAAGTGATAATGTATTCTCTATAGCCCATAGGCCCAGAGACCTCTGGTAGTTTAAGTGAGCCTGTGGAACTGCTTCATGCATTGAAAGCAGCTAACCACATAACGCAATTTTGTTTTTGTTTTATATCTGTATGGCACCTCCTTAGTTTTTCTGTAGACCCAGGCCACTATGGCTTGTACTCAGTACTGATGGCGGCCTTTTGCACCTTGTAACTGAGGTCTGGCAACAACACTGCCAGATGTCAGGAATCATTTCTCGCCATACAGAGTGTAGGTACTAATATATCAATGAAAATAATAAATTTTTGAAAATATAATTGGATAGACAGCTTCAGTAGGAGACACACAGCTAAAAGATAAGGAAATGTTCCATGTTTTTGAGCCAGTGGCTCCTTCTGGTCAGAAGGGATGGGAGGGGGTATGAACCCCTGATCTGGGTTTCTAGGCAACTTTTCTGTAGCTCTACCATTTCCTAAACCTCGCCAGTCTTTTCCTTCATCCCTCTTCCTTTCTTCTTCTACTCCTCTGCCAGGAGGAGCCACTGGGTCAGAAACCTTGCACATTTTCTAACATCTGTGTGTAATTTCCACCAGAGTATAAGTATTACAATTCCACATGACCTTGTACACTTGGCATCACATCCAATTCTGTAATGAACAAAAACTGTATGAAACAAGCTTAGAAGTATATACTGCTGCAATACTTACGTTCCACCAAATATACAATACATTTCAACTTTCTTCCCTCTGAAAGCCACCTCATTCTTTCTTGTCACATACTGCTTCACTGGTGGGTGCCTGTTCTGGGCAGCTGAAGAGCCTGTCAGTTCCACATTCAGCATGACACGATTTCCTAATTTGTATTCATTCCTAAAAAAGAAAAAAGTGAACCACATTGAATTCTTGAACAAAAGTTACACAATGTCAGCCAATATCGTCCATTTTCTGTGTGGTACAAAACAAATATTGTGGCAACAAAGATGCTCAACAGCCAAGAAAAAGAAATTTTCAATAGGTTCTAACTTTACATGTGGTTTTCATGAACTGAGATGACGGAAGGATAACACAGCCAATGTAAAAAAAGCATCAAAAGTTAAGGAAAGCTTTTTAACAACAAATACAGGTGACGTTTGATATGCTGTCAAAACATTAATAGAAAGTAATGTACTTCTGAACACTTACTTTAACTTTAGCTTAAAAAGAAACACTCTTTATACATTATATGTAATGGAACAGCCTCGTAAACTAACCAACCTCTTTATACACAAAGTGTTTACCCCCCCCCCCCCCCCCCCCCCCCATCCCTCTCCCTGTTTGACAATTGTAAATGATTTGTTACAGAGTTATGATTGCACATTAAGTGGTGGTTATTCTAGAATAGAAAATGTGAGTCAAGTCTCCAAATCACTGAAAGGCAAAGTCACATCAGCTACAAGCAGACAACACCTAGTAAGACAGAGTGGTATTTTATTAAGCTTAATGACGGCTTTTGTGAGAAACCAGTTTCTGGAACCAACTGAATGAAAACTGTTGACACAGGCAGTTTTAGTTTTGCTTATTGATAAACACTGATTGAGTTATTCATTCTTTCTTTTCAAGAGAAGCTAGTCTTACCTGTCTGAGCTACCCAGTCAATCTTCTGAGTGAAACCAGATTCTAGTACTTTCATTAGTTGAACTAAAGCAGTGGTATACAAATGGAATACACATAACCCCCCCCCCCCCCCACTGGGTTCCTCTACCCCCCCCCCCCTACCCTCCCCACCACCACCACCAGGAGTGTGTGAAGATATCTCGGATGGTACACCAAAGTTAAATTAACCATTACACATAATCATTTAATTATGAACTGAATATAATACTTCTACTACTACTTTTCATCACTTAAAACTGATTAATATATTTCTATGGTTAAGTTGTTCCTTTCAGATACAATTAACATTTAACTAATTAAGCAGTTGTATCCTTTTGGGTACAAAATTGAGCATAAATGTTCCTAGGGGTACACGAAGAAGGAATGTTGCCGACTTTTAGTGTTCTCCCTTTCACTGAAAAGATTGGGTAATTAAAAAAAAAAAAAAAATCTAGCCCTATTTTTGCGGAAAGTAAAATTTTTGTACAAACAATTACATTACCAGCTATATCTATGAACGAGGGTCATAACTTTAATAGTGGCAACTATTACAACTTATACAGAACAGATACAAGTTTCAAAGTTGTACTGTTCTTAAAAGTAGTCACCAGCGTTATGTATAACCCACTGCCAGCAATGTGAGAATCATAGATTACCCTTAGCAGTACCAGTTGTGTTGATAGTTCAAATAGAGTCGACTATTGCCCCCAGATCTCAGTAATAGTTGAGAAGAGAATGCCATGAAGAGCTTCCTTTATCTTACAAATCACGCTGATGTCACAAGGGCTGAACTCCAGAGAGTGCCCAGTGTGGCACTGCACTTACCAGCCCCATCAATCGCAAAACTCAGTCACAACTGCGACATTCATGCCCATCCCTCATCCTGCTAAATGACAGCCAGGTCCTGCAAAAAGTGTCGCCACTTCTTTCTCTAAGTTGTTCATTTTTGGAACACGGTCTGCATTGAGAAAGAAACACTGACACTTCCTGCACAGATTCTTCGATTCTATTCTTTTCCAGTTTTCCACAGAGCACGATTCACTTCCATACAATGCTGTCCTCCAAACTTACATCCACATTGCCTAAATTAATGCTGATGTTTGATATTAGTAGGCTGCTTCTGGCCAGGAATGCCTTCTTTGGCTTGGTCTGCTTTTTATGTCCTCCTTGCTTTGCCTGTCATACGTTATTGTGCTAGTTTCTTCATTCGTCGACTTCGTGATCCCCAATTTTGATGGTTTTCCATTAATCTCATGTCTACTACTCCTTGTTGCTGTCATTTTCTCTAGTTTACTCCCAATCCCTATTCTGTGTTACGTAGGCTGTTCATTTCATTCATTATCTCCTGTACATCTTCCTCATTTTCACAGAGTATAGCAGAGTCACCACAGAATTTTATCACTGATATCCCTCTGATCATTAAACAGACTTGCGTCACTTAAAAAGGTTGTTTCCATCATACACCTTTCCATCTTCCAGCATTGAAGTCACTCAATGATGACATCTACATTTTCTCACTTCACTAACGATAAACAACTTTAAAAGCAAACTTGCTATTTTCAGAGTTGTGTTTTCCATTTCCACTGACATTCATGCGCACAAAGGAACTACACTGTGCACATACAAACATTCTGCTCCATTTTGCACTGTTCTACACTGTGCATTTGTGTGCAAGATGGCACAATACTCTTACAATGGAACACTGCCCTGCGATAAAAGTCCTATATCAATCAGAAGTTGACTGGCACATTTTCTTCATCAATGCGCACACTTAGCAGTTATTAATTGTTTGATGCAGTAAACTCATTCTTGTCTAAACATATTTATTGCCCCATAAATTCAGTTGTTCCATATTTTTCTGGAACTCTTGATGTAGCATGCCTTCTTCACTGCAACTTGTACTTCACTTGTGATCACTCATTTACTCTGTTGTCTTAAAACCAAATTCTTAAAAGAGAAAACTTTTTCTATTATTTTCTTGCTTATTTGTTGATGGCATTTCTGTCTGACAAAATCTCTGATTTTTCATAGTATTACATCAAATTTTCTTAGTATAGCAAAACATGCTGCTCACAGAACTAACAATACTTGCTGTAAGCATTTGCATCTTTTTCTTGGGTACACATTTACAAATTACGCTATCCTTAGCATAATTGTCCTGCTACTGTACCTTTCACACTGTCAATCTATGTAGTGCTTCCATGTTGAATTATTACACCTCTCTCCATGCTGTTAATGACATGAACAACATACGGTGAAGCCTGTCCCTGAAGACATTTTCCACCACTTGTTTCCTATTGATAGAGTGAAACAGAATGAACAACATTAGACTTGAACATAGCTGTACTTGGTCAAGTCATCAAGTCAGTTACCACTTAAATCACACTTCAGTTGGCTCAGTCAGGAACCAAATCCATTTGTTTGCTGACAGTAAATGGTCCATGCTTTGAACAGCATATTGACAATCATTTTGAAGGAAACTCACCTGAAAAATGATGTTGCAGCACAAGCATACATGAAGTCATCACTTGCATCCTGACGTGTCACATTTGAAAACCACAGGTTTCCTTCTGGGTCAAGAGTCATACGGGAGTTATTGATGCTTTTAATACCACCATCATTATTCTAAAGGAAAAAAGAAAAATTACATGTAATAAATAATTATTTGACGGCAAATGCAAGTCCAAACAAACCAATTTCTATTCAGGTCAGACTTTTTTCCTGCCATCACATGCCACAAAGAATTTACATGAATTTTCAGAAGAAAAAATGATACATCATGCACCTCACACATCATTTTTATCTTTATTGTTGTTTTATATATTAAACACATCTCAAAAACATAAGTGTATCAATAAACACCCACATAATAACCAAATATGTTAACCCATCACCGGGCAGGTATTTGCAAAGGAGAAAAAAAAGACCTGCACACATGAGTGATGCAGCAGAACTGATATAACTGCTATCCCAAAGCAGATTAAAATTGCTGACACAAATGGAGACCGGAACACCTGACTACATTGTTTTTACACATAACATTTCACATATTTCATGGGCACATCCTTCAATCCCATAATCCTCCAAGCCACTATCTCTGTTATCACTTGCCTCACACCTACTTCCAGCCCTGCCCCACGAGCTTAATTTAATTTTTCCTACATTCACACCCTTCTCTCCGCAGTCTCCTCCGTCCTCTATTATATTCCCCTCTTCCAATCCACTACTTCATATGCACTGTGTGATGTGCACAACTCCCCTGTGCCTATGGCCAGAAGAAGTCAATGTCACATTCCTATCTTGTGCACCCTCTGCTTCTCCCTCCCAAGTGTCAGTCACTCTTTCCCAATGCTGCCTCCCACTCCTCTTCTCTTACCCTCTACATAAAACAACCCATTACTCCATCTGGAATTGCAGAACTGGCATAATGTAGTCAGCCAGGACACTTTAAAACCGTGCAGGTTTCAGCTGTTGCCCATTACACTCCAGCAGAGTAGCAAGTTGCTAATTTAGCTTCTTCTGATTTTTCTCCGTAGATTAATTCTTAAATTCTATGTGTGTTTTTCTATTTAACAGGTGTAATCTTGCATTTTTGTAACGATAAAATGTAGATTCAATCAGTCTCTAACACAGTTGAAACTTCTTTTGAACGGCCAGCTGCACAGCTCAATAAGGCATCAGTCTACATTGATGACATATCAGGAGGACAACAAATTGCTTATTTAGGTTTATCTGTATGCTTTTATGGTTTAATTTTTACATTAGTTGTGCTGGGATGGATAGGATATGCGCATGCTGCGTGAGGATGCAGGACGACTTTTTACAGTTTTTGAACAGCTAAAGGTGCTTTTGGCTACAGTCAGCCATCTTCAGAGTGCTCCCTTGGGGTGTAGCATTAGCGGAGAATTTTTCACACTGCACGGATCATCTCAGGTGTTGCTTGTTTTGCTCACAGTAACTGCTGCTGGGGCACCTTCCAATGTATCAACACGGTGCACTTATTCACCCTCTGAAGGGCAAGTGGCCGCTCCTTCAGCAAGGTCCAAGCAGGTAAACAGGAGGAGGGATTTGCTAGTTATTTGGCACTCCAACTTCAGGTGCATTATGGAGCTCCTTAAGTAAATAACATTCAGGACCGGAGAGAAATCGCAAGTGCACTTAGTATGTCTGCTGGAGGGGTCTCATCCCAATTGTGCAGCTATCGAGCATACAGCGTGCAACTGTCTACAAGTTGTGGCATTTGGAGCTGAGTGTAGTGTCCCAACCAAAGGCTTCACTGAATCTGTGGCAGTCTTGGTTTTAGTTCTCTGGATCTGCTTTCCTGGATGTAGGACCCCTCCTGCCAGGATAGGGTCCACTACACAATGGAAGCAGCTACTCAGATAGCAGAGTACTTGTGGAGTGCATATGGTTAGTTGAACAGTATGGTGTGGCAATAGAGGCTAGTGAAGGAAATGTGAAGTTTTAAATTTTGATTTCATGTTTATCACTTTGGAGACCAAGCTGGGCTGCAACTTTGTGATAAAAAGACCTTGCCTAAGTATAGATCACGTCACAATTTTCTCGATGTGTGAGCCACCTATCACTTGAAAACTGGACTCATTTTGTATGAGAACAATCTACAAAGATCTCGTGACCTACCCCTTAACTGGTGCTGCCTTCTGTTGTCAATTTCTAGAATTATTTCAAAAGAAATATTAGCAAAAGTAACAGCTGCTCTCATGAATGGCTGACTCAATATGATCGCATTGACATAATTTCATGTTTGTCCTACTTACGATTCGAATTCTGCTGTAATTATGCTCCAAATACGTCATGTCTGTTGAGTGAGCAAGAAATTTTGGAAGAAAGAAATTGCTCAGTAACTTACCACACACATTTTACTTGGGACGATAATTATAATTTCTATTGTCTGTCTTTGTTCCTTTACAACCTCAACAACTTCTCTCCTATCTGCTTCACTTGGTCCTCCTCAATCCAGCATGCCACCTTCCTAGATGTTTACATTCTCTTCTCTGATGGCTCCATCCACACCTGTGTCCACATTAAACCCACCAACTGTACCTGCATTTTGACAGCTGTCATCCCTTTCACCAAAAAAATCCCTCCCTTATAGCCTGGGTATCTGGGGACGGCATATCTGCAGTGACAAAAACTCCCTTGCTCAATATGCCAAGTGTCTCACCAAGGCCTTCCAGACAGAAACTATCTCCCAGACTTAGTCCACAAACAGCTCTCCTGTGCCATTTGCCCTCACAACCACAAGCCTCCCACCACCCCCATAAACTAGCCCCATAAACTAGCCCCTTCGGTACCCAGTACCACCCCGGATGGAACAACTGAACCACATCCTACGCCATGGATTTGGTCATCGTGCCCTGAAATGAGGGACATCCTATCCAAGATACTTCCCACCTCTCCTAAAGTGGTGTTCCGTCACCCACCCAACATCCTAGTCCATCCGCATGCCACTCCAGTCAGAAATCCCTTGCCATAAGCATTATATCCCTGTGCAAGACCACGATGCAAAACCTGCTCAATCCACCCACCCAGCACTTCCTATTCCAGTCCTATCACTGGTTCATCTCACCCCATAAGGGGCCGAGCCACTTTTTACAGCTGCTATGTCATTTACCAGCTCTGCTGCAATCATTGCACAGCTTTTTACATTGGTATGACTAGCACCCAGCTGTCCATCAGGATGAACGGCCACTGCTAAACTGTGGCCAAGAGCACAGTATACCATTTGTGGGACAACATGCAACTGAAATAACACACTTGATTTCAATGGCTGCTTCACTACCCGAGCCATCTGGATCTTCGTTCCATCATCAGCTTTTCTGAGCTGCACAACACATTCTCCACTCCCGTAATTATCCTGGCCTCAACCTATGATAATAATGTAACATACTGTCCCCATACCCTCCACCCAACAGTTTCCACCCGCTATGTCCTATCTTCTCCTCCCCATTCTCATCTCCCATCCTGTTTATTTATAGCCCTCCATCATTGTATCCGCTCATCTCTCCCTGTTCCTCTCATTTTTTTGTTCCTTTTTTCCCCACCTCCCTGCCCCACAACTTCCTGCTGCTGCACCTGTTGAGTCTAGTCCCTACACACTCTTATCGGACAGCATTTGTCTCTCCCCCCACCTGTACACTACTATCACTATACCTTTCCCTTCCCCTTCCCCTCCCATTCCAAACTGCTGCTTGCGTCCCACATGATGCTGCATTCCGGCCTGAGATGATGGAGTTGGAGGTCATGCGTGTGTAAGGTGTGCATGCTTGCTTGCTTGCTTGCTTGCTTGCTTGCTTGCTCGTGTGTGTGTGTGTGTGTGTGTGTGTGTGTGTGTGTGTGTGTGTGTGTGTGTGTGTCCTCTCTTTATTAACAAAGGCTTTGGCCGAAAAGTACATGTCACTGCCTTCTAATCGTGCCTGTCTGCAACATGACATGTCATCTTTACAGTAAGTAGCAATCTATCTTTTTCTACATTGTTGACATTCCTACCTGGAATTTCCATTATTACAGTTACTTATTTCATATTGTAGAACCTATTACCTTAAAAATTACAATTATAATACACATAAAAATCTGAAATGGAGAATGATAAAAATCAATGCAGACTACACAAAGGTAGAAGTAAGCTGATAGAACCAAAACTGGCATAAAGAGCTCAGCAGTTTTTGAAATAACAAGCATTTCCTCAAATAATGAAGAACAGAAAATTACAAATACACAGCAAGAAAGAGCTCATTTTAAATTATCGTGGCAGCAAAAGGAGAAAGATTAGGAATAATACAAGTAAAATTATCATTGCCTAGAAATCATAAGCACAAACAAGAAGTAATTGAGAAATAAATTATGGCAAACATATGTAGAAATATCATCACAGTTTTGGTCCATTAAAACAAGATCATTGCAAAATTACACATTGGATCATAAGCATCTGACTTGTGTCATTTTCATTAAAAAAATACGTATTTGTAAGACTTAAGTATGTTGTATAAAAAATTTCTGGAATGCAAACACACCTGTATCAGCCAATATACATTTGGTTTTGGCCATCCATCAGGAGGATGACAAGTGAGTTTAAAGGGGTCTCCCTCCTGCGCAGTAACAGAAATTGGTGGCTCGTCTTTAAAAGAATTAAGCTCTGCTTTCCGCACAAAAACTGAGTTTGATGTAGCTGTGCCCCATTCATTCTCAGCGAAGCACTGATACTGACCTGTATTCATATGAGATGAGATAAAACATACATAGCAATGACTCTGCAATTATAATTTTAAAGTTTGGCTTATAGCCAACACACCACAAATTTAAATCATCTTCACACCTCCTAATGTCCTAAAAAATTATATTTATTTGGTCATTAACCAGCGTCTGGCTTCTTTGGTCACCATCAGTGTCCACTGCATGTCACAAAAGTAAATAAAATGATATGTAAGTTGTACAGATATTATTAACACAGAAGATGCAAAAATTATGACATGTAGAATGTTTGCATAGGAAAGTACTACATGGTTTTTTTTCTCTCATGCAGAAATAACAGAATTAACTACAAAAGGTATAAAAAGCTTTGTTCATGTAGAGACACATTTAAGAAGTGACGAAAAAGTTTAATTTACAATTTTAGTATAATTTAACTGAGGGTGGAAGGAAAGTGAGTTTGATCATTTAATACATAATATGTTTGTTGATTTCCATATGTTGGCAAAATTTCACATAACTTTGCAAAGAAGTTAAAGCAGTACATAAGTAGTAGTAGTAGTAGTAGTAGTAGTAGTACAGACCTTTATTTTCTTATACCAAAAGCGCACCAAAATTGTAATTCACTAATAAAGACAAACTGCAATGCTTGGCAGAGTGGTGTGTATAAAGTCACATGCAAGCACTGTGAAAAACAATATGTTGGTCATTCAGAGAGAGCTGTTACAATTAGGTTACCTGAGCATGTGAGAAGCTGGAGATTAAGTATGAAAGGTTCAACCTTTAGCCAAATATCTTTTAACAGAAAACCATTTACAGAATGTAGAATGTAAAGTTTACATTCTGCGAAGAAAAGCAGAGAGATGACCCTATAGGAAATCAACATATATATGACAAGAGTGCCAGTTTAGTATTACAGGATCGAACTCAATTTCCTTTTTCCCCTTCTGGTAGATTAAGTTTTAGTTACAGGTACTAGATTAAAATAGCAAATTCACTTACATTTTTCATCAGTTGTTATATGATATCTTCACATTAAAACATCATGTTGCCTAAGTTTATGAAGTTTTTAATGCGGAGATAACATGACACTTCATAAACTTTGGTAACAGGAAGTTTTTAATGTGGAAATAACATGTTACTACTGATGAAAAATGAAACTGAATTTACAATTTTAATCTAGTATTTGTAACTAAAACTTAATCTACCAGAATGGAAAAAAGAAACTGAGTTTGAGCATGTAATACTAACCTGGCACGCTTGTGTCACATGTTTGTTGACTTCCAGTAGGGTGATCTTTCTGCTTTTGTTAACAGAATGTGAACTTTACATTATACATCTTGTGAATGGTTTTCTGTTAAAAGATGTTTGGCTAAAGGTTGAACCTTTCATACTTAATCTTCAGTTTCTCACACCTAACCTAATTGCCACAGCTCTGCCTAAATGACCAACATATTGTTTTCCACAGTGTTTCCATATGATTTTATACATATCACTCTGTCAAGCACTGCAGTTTGTCTTTACTTTTGAATTACTATGTTGCTATGCTTTTGGTATTATAAAATGAAGGCCAGTACTTCCGAGACAAAAATAATATGTAATATACTCTAAATTCATTTTCGTGTCTTTTCTGTCTATTATATAAATAACATCTTTGCAAACCATGTCATCTTATCTGTGTTTGCGACATTCACATGTCATTTAAAAACGGCCTAAGAAGCCGAAAACCCCTCCCATTCTGATCATTGATATGGCAACAGTGCTCCTCACATGAATTACAATGTTATTTCCATGTAACTGTCTGGGGTAGTGAATAAAGTCTGTGTGTTGACCAGTCTATTGTCCCCTTCCTGTGTTTGGTGAAGAATAAAAGCAAAAACCTGTCACTTAACTAATGGGGAGCACTTTGTGCCAGGATATGCTCCAATGAACAGAAGCACACATGATGGATAGGTTTCGGTGAACAGTTAGGTAAGGAGGCACTAAGTCATCAAACTGTCATCACATGGGAGAAAAAGCTTTTCACCTGAGAAGTGTTTTGGGTGCCCCCCTCTCTAGTCATCCATCAACCCAATTGAAGATGTGCAGAAGTTAGAGCATCTGTGATGTGTTCGCAATGCAAGTTGGCCAGAAAGCACACTGCATAACTGGAATTAAAAGGAGAACAACACAACTCTGCATGAAAATGGATCAGGTTTGCAAGCATCCAGGATCCAAGCATGGACATCAATGAACTAACAGATGGTGAGTCAAACTGCTGGAGGCATATCAATCAAGCTGCATGGAGATAATGGTGGTGTAAATATGGGCATTTGGGACAAATAACTGTATGGTTTATGATTAAAGTTATGAAGAAATAATTGTAGAGTAAAGGGACTGTCTAATCATACTGTATGAAATCAGGAGTGACAAACAGAACTAAAAATTGTTTAAATGTTCCACGTAATCAAAATTAGATTTGCCTTACCCACTGATATGTACAATGGATCAGGAACTGTTTCAACATGCATTCCAGCCCAAATAAATACAACAGCATCAAAATCAGATACATCAGTCAATAATGAAAACTGCTAATATCAGTACTGGTTGATCATTATGTGTAGCAGCAAATGGACACAAAACACAAATAATCCAAGGTCTTATAGCTCGCACTTCAGAACAAATTAAATGAGATTTCAATAAAAAGTGTAAGCACTCATTTGCACATCACTCAAATTTGCCTACCTTACTGGCACAAATTCTCTATTATTTCTGGAGAGAGTACATGTATTAACCTCGATATAACTGAGGTTTCTTCTTAAAGCCTTTTTTCTGATAATTGTGACTACATTTGCTACTTTGTTTCTTGATAAATATTATTTGGAACAGATGCTGATCACATGAGGTACCATATGAAAACTTTGTTTTGGTCATCACTGAAGACATAATTCTACTTTGACGAAAATATCAAAATACTAAGCAACACATTCCTGACAGATATATTAATTTACCCAATTCAACAAGTACATACACAACACACATACCTAGATCTTCATCTCTGGGTGATGTTATAACCAGGGTGCCCCTTCCAGGCTGCTGTGAGATTCTATTATCATAAGCCTGCCAGTTGAAATGTTTTCCATTCTTGATCCAGCGATACCTATAAAGTGTTGATCATCACATAAATAGTCTTTTTAATTCAATTAAATAATGAGAAAACTGTCTTGCCAGTTTCTTAATATATATCATTCACCAAATGGATTACTCAATCTACTGGTTGATACTTTCAGAGTTTATAAACTTATCTCTAAAAATATGCAATGAAAAAATTGCAAATAAACTTGCAATCTTAATGTAATTTCTATGTCTGTGTAAGGTGGACAATTCAGTTTCGTTGCAAAACGTTGTTGCCCCAAGACTAAATAACTTATTTTTACAGTACTCAAAATAATTTTTTTCTAAGATCAATGCAGTTTCCATACTCATGTAGATAAAACTCTTCTATATATTACTGTTTATGAAAATCAATGTGCACTCCATGACAAAAAAAGTAAGGCTCTCAGAAGATAATGTCAATTTTTATGTAACTTGGCACATGCGTATGCACAAACACACCCACCAACTCGTACCACTGGTAGGTATGTAAATTATTTAAGAGTTGTAACACTCTGTGATAGAATGGCAACCAGTGCTGTTATCAGGGCTGGTTACATAATGGGTGTGAATGATGTCAGATGTTTAGTGACCACTGAAATACAAGCAGACACTGTGTAATCAAGCGAGACAGCATTATCAGCACCTGGCAGAATTTGAAAGCAGTTTTATTGTGGGTCTCCATTTGGCTGGCTGGTAGAATCGTGCTGTATTCACAGTTGTGGGACACTCGGATGTGACAGTGGTCTAGTGTTGGCCTGAATGGAAATATGAGAGCAGACATACTCCCTGTCAAAGTTCCAGGGAGGAGTACCATATTGTGGAACAAGCACCCTTCACCTTTGCAATTGCCATACGAAAACAAGTACTGGACTCCTCGCAACATTCTGTATCATCCCACGTCATTGGTAGGAAACCAGCAACTGTGTGGAGGCTACTACTATCCAATGCGGAAGCTGCAGTTAACACAAAAACACAAACTGCTGTCTTTGGAATGGCACCATACAAGGAAGCAGTGACTGCTGGTGGATGGCATCACATTGTATTCAGCGATGAAACACTGTTCTGCTCTACCTTCAATGACCAACATCTGGGAGTATGGTAGCGACCTAAGGACAGGTCATTTTCTTCTACTGTTTGAGAGACAAACAGCAGTGTTACTCGCAGTATCATAATGTGGGAAGCAATCAGGCACAACTTTTGGGCACAGCTGGTAGAGAACAATAGAGCTCTGTCAGTGCAATAATAAGTCAGAGACATCCTGCATCCTCATGTGCTACCCCTCTTGTGACAGTATGATGGTGCTATTTTTTCCAACAGAGCAATGCCTTTTCATTCAGAGCACGGCCTCTCTGAAATGTCTGCATGATACTGAGGAATTCCCACGGACAGCAAGATCCCCAGACCAAGTGTGTGGGGCTAGCTCAGTTGTCAACTCCATCTCACTGCCTGTAGCCAGGATATCAATGACCAGTTACAAAAGTTGTGGGCCAGCCTATCTCAGGAAAGGTTACAAAAGCTTTTATGGCACCATTTCCAACCAAATTAGTGCATGCATCCAGGTCAGGGGGTGCATCATCATAGCGATAAGTAAGCTCATACTGCCAAGTTCTTTATAAATTTAACTCTATATTGTAAGCATTCAAATAACATCACATACCCTCTCAACCTGTGAAGTTTCATTTTGCCTCCTCCTCCCCTTCTGGGGGCTTCACTTTATATTTGTATTTCCTCACAAATCGCACACACCTTGTTCATACTGTTTTAAGCAAATAAATTTGCAAAGCACTATAGAGAGAATGTACTGCCTCATAAATGCTAAGTGGTGAAAGAGAAAAACCACATGAAACTGCAAAATAATACTGATTTTCCAACAATTCTGTTACCACTTTAATACATGTACTACAGTAATAGTGTTAAATGAACTATGGTAACCTGACAATACAGGGGTGTATCAAAAAGAATCATCCAATTTGGCACAACTATATTTCTGAAACTAATAAACATATACAATGTCCCCACCCCCTGTACCTCTTCATATGTATTCAATATGCCCCCCTTGAGATACATGGCATATTCGACGCCGTATTCAAATTGTTCCCACACTGCAGCGAGCATGTCTTGAGTTAGGCCTACAGCTTTCACAGCTGCCGTTATGTGATGTCTCAGTTCATTCATTGTTATTGGTAACACAGGGATGTCCCTCTTTTGTCTTTTGTAAACTCCCACAAAAAATATCACATACAGTCAGGTCTGGTGACCTTGCAGGCCAGCAATGTAGGGGTGAATCATTTGGTCCAGTGTGACCAATCCATTGTTCAATAATTGTTTGATTTAAAAATTCCTGCACTTCCACATGCCAGTGTGGTGGTGCGCCATACTGTCGGTAAATGAAGTCATTTGAATCAGTCTCCAACTGTGGGAAAACAAAGTTCTCAAGTGTATACAGATACATGTAGTCGGCACAGAAAAATGGACCACACACCTTTTCCCCTGAAACTGCACAAAATGCATTAAATTTTGGAAAGTCCCTATCATGTTGTACAACTTCACGTGGTCGTTCCGTACCCCATATTCTCACACTATGACAGTTCACCTTTCCCTTTAAATGGAATGTTGCCTGGTCACTAAATACTAAGCACGGAAGAAAACTATCATCCTTCATCTTGCCAAGAATGAAATTAGAGAACTCCACACATTGTTGCTTGTCACCTTCATGAAGAGCTTGCAATAGCTGAATTTTGTATGGTTTGATCTGTAAGCGCCAACGCAGACGGACATCGGGGGGCATGTGTAGGTGTCAAGCTACATGACGACCAGATTTCTGCAGAGTCCTTGTGAAACTATGTCGGATACGTTTGACGTCTGCTTCAGACACTCAGGGATGGTTCGGTGATTTGTCTTTACACAAACAACCTGTTTCTCGGAATTGTTCATGCCATCATTTAATGCTCAGTACTGTAGGAGGATCCCAACATACCTAGTACGAAAGTCATGCTGAAAGTTATTACTGACACATACTGCACAAAATGAAGAACATAAAACGTTTTCTGGTGTCCTGACACCATTTTTACTAGAACTGAAGTGGGCACACAGTGCTGCTGCCTAGTGGGAACCATGTAAAACTTGACAGTTTGCTGTTTCCAACACTACATTGTTCACGCACATACCTCAAATAACATAATAGTTATGATTTTTTTAATCGGGTGATTCTTTTTGATATATGTCTAGAATTAGTTATGAATGTTGGTATTTACAATCAAGAGATGAAATTGTCACTCAACTTGTGTGAAATACTTGTGTCATACAATATGGCTACAGGAAGGTTTAACGCAAAAGGATGGATGAAAGATGGGAAGGGAAGGAAACGAAAGAGACAAAAGTGGAAAGTACAATGTGCAGACTTACTTAGGTGCTGGTTCACCTTCAGCTTCACACTCTATGATGAAAGGCTTATCATTTTCATTTTGTTGTTGAGCTACCTGAAATAGTAGCTCATCTGTTGGTGGTTGTTTAATGATTTGTGGTGGGGACTGGACTGAAATAAAATAAAGTTTACAATGTTAAATGTATTTTCTGTGTTAATACTTAATTTAAAACAACAGTAAATAGATGCATTATAATTTTTTAACACTTTAAACTCAACATTTCTGTCATGTTTTTTTTGAGATCACGAAAATAGCTAGGCAGTGAAATTCCAATTGGAAAAAAATATAACTTCTTGCTTGATATGCTATGTTTCTAAAAACATCTGGTCATAGAAAAGAATATCCTTTTCTCAACTGCTGTTTACGACAACATGCATATGTGTTGGGCAATTGTCTTCTAGTAAAATCCATTTGTCATTTACTTACCTAATATCTGAGAACAAAAGAAATCTTTTAAATTATGGTGTAACTTGTTTTCACAGTAAAATTTTTAAGATTCCTTATGAGGTCTTCAATTTCCCAATGAAAACCTATTTAAATAAGGAGTTCAGAGATTAAAAACATTTACTTGCAGTTTCTGACTCCTGAGCCTAGATTAGCAGAATGTATACATTACACTAGATGAATGTTACATGTATATGGAATCATTTAGATGTGTTGCTGTGTACAAGTTTGTTTGGTACAGAACACATCAATTCCAAAAGGGGACACTTCTTCAGACTGCCAGATATTCTTGCCTAAAACTGCAAAGTGGCTTGCAGCGTACAGATTCGGAAGGAGAATTTTACAAACTTCAGGACAAAGTAAGAAACATTTGCTTTTTATGTCTGTTTGCGCAGCCACTTTCTGCAGCAGCTGTTACAATCCCTCTTGTGTGATCGTTCTGAGCACTGGAGTTATTTCCATTTACCCTCTCTTTAGTAACAGAACTGCACTTACATGTGTTCCACACTCAGCACAAGACCCCCCCCCCCCCCCACACACACACACACATACAAACAAATTCCTGTCAGAGGTTGGCAATACTTACAACTATCCAGAAAAACAAATGTACTAAGATGAACACTGTGCTGAATGAGGAATATATGTACTGTAACTGCAATTATATTTCTAAAGGAATGTGAACTGGAAAAAATGCCAATCTAACATAAGGAAAAATACTTTCCAAAAACTGTGAAAAATTGCCAAATGTGAGTACAAGCTTTTTTTCAACCGCAGCATTCACTAACAATGAACGAAAAGCTGTCATTTGCAGAATATGTGAACAAGAGGCTGAAACACCACAAGTAAATTGCACACCGGCTTCATAAAGAAACACTGTTTTTAATCTGTAAAAACCAAAATGTAAAAACAACCAGTATCATGTACCCATATTTCCAGAATGACTACAGAAGATACTTTGTAAATAAAAGCAAAACACACCTAAGCAAAACACGCCTGGTGTAAAATACTCTAATTCATCGCAGTAAACTTAAGACATAGAAAACAATAATAACCGCATTTTTTTTTGTTTTGTCAAAAAATTCATGGCCCAAGATACAGCCACAAAATGTTGGCACCTCAATTGAAAAATTTCATGTGCAATTTTTGGTAAATTGTTACCATATTCTATGTCTGAAACAGTTCAAAATATTACAATGCATTATATTTTATTTGAAAGATGACTTTTTCCCGATTAAGATTATATCCTGGGTTTGTAAATACAGTGGAACATCGCTTAACAAGCACCTCCCATAAAGTGCAATTCGCTTAACATGCAAAACAATTGTAAAAAAATTACTTGCTTCATGAGCAATGCAATGATCATACATAACAAGTGACAACAATTTAGCGTGACATTGCCAGCAGTTCATGCGCAGTGGGGGAAATCTTCAACAATATGAATACCTTTCAGTGTCGGCAGCAGCATATGAACAATGTCTTCGGTATGTACTGCAGTCCGGGTTTAGCACTCTTTCTGCTACCATTTTAGTACAGCTTATCATCACACATTTTTTCTAAACTTGTGTTCATACAATGATTTCTGTGCGCAAATTTTAATAATTTTCTTAGATATGTCTCCAAAGATAAAAGCCGCAAGACAACAATCATATGAGAAAGAAAATGGCCTTAGAAATGAAACGTAAAATTATTGAAAAATGGAAACATGACGAAAGCTTTGCTGATTTAGCATGCACAATTGGTCTACATCAACTTCTCGCATTATTCTCAAGGACAAGACTAAGGAGATAGGTGCATCAAAGAGAGTGACAACAGTATCTAAGCAATGGTTTCGTATTCTGGATGATGTCAAAAGGTTGTTCCTTATATGTATAAATGAAAAGCAACTGCAAGATGACGCCATTAATGAGAACTTCATTTGTGAGAAGGGGAGAACGATTTCTGCCAAACTTGTTAAGAAGATGCCAGGGTCATCAGTGGCCGAAGAAGTGTTAGAGGGTAGTTGTGGGTGGTTTGACAAGTTTAAGAGAAGAACCGGCATCCACAGTGTTGTGTGGCATGGTGATGCAATAAGCTTCAACACAAAAGTAGCAGAGAACTTTATAAGCAACTTCAAGATGCTCATAGATTCTGAGGGTTATCTGCTGCATCAGGTTTTTAATTGTGATGAGATGGGTCTATTCTGGAAAAAGATGCCAAAGTGTACCTTTATAACAACAGAGGAAAATGCAATGCCTGGTCACAAGCCAAAGAAAGACCATAGCATACTGCTATTCCGTGACAATGCAGGTGGCGACTTGAAAATTAAACCACTGCTTGTGTACCATTCAGAAACTCCATGAGCCTTCAAGAAATGTAAAGTCCAGAAGAGCAGGTTAAATGTGGTGTGGAGGTCCAGCAACAAGGTTTGAGTGACACGTGATCTTTTGTATGATTGAATCAATGAAGTATTTGGTCCTTTGGTGAAAAAATATTTGTCTGAGATGAATCTGCCACTCCATGTCTTGCTTGTTATGGACAACGCTCCTGCCCATTCTCCTGGACTACAAGACCACTTCCTTGAAGAATGTCGATTCATCAAGATCCAATTTCTACGTCCCAACACCATTCTGTTACTCCAGCCTATGGATTAGCTGATTACTTCTAACTTTAAGAAGCTCTACACTAAGGCATTCTTTGAGCACTGCTTTGCGTTGACTGGTGCTACCAATCTCACTCTCATAGAGTTTTGGAAATTTCACTTCAACATTGTTGCCTGCATCGCGATGATAGATATGGCGAGGGAAGGGGGTTACCAAGAGGACTCTCACTTCTGCTTGGAAGCAGCTTTGGCTGGACTGCGTTGTCGAATTTGACTCTGAGGCATTTGAATAAGTACCTGTGGAGCCAGTAGTGAAAGAGATTTTGTCTTTGGCCAAGAGCATGGAACTAGAAGTGGATAACAATGAGATTGACGAGCTTGTGGGAGATCACAGCCAACAAAAGACCACCAAAGAGCTTATGGAGATGCAATGTTTCTCACAGTAGGAAGTTGTGGAGAGGAGGAGGAGGAGGAAGCAGTAACAGTAAAGCAGCTATCTTCCAGTGCAATAAGAGAAATGCTGAAAGAATGGGAATCGGTTGCATAATCACTGAAAATCATCACCCCAATAAAGCAATGACTATGGTCGGTACAAATTTATTTGACAATAATGCTGTGTCGCATTTTTGCCAAGTGTTAAAGCATCGGCAGCAACAAATGACTATAGGTAGCTTCCTAATAAAAAAATAATTATTTACGTATTATGAATAATAAAGTACATAATAGTGCATGTATAATTTTCTTTGAATACATGGCATAAAGAAGATAAAACTTTTAGTACCTTTTCTGCATGGAATGCATTATCTTATTTTACATTTATTTATATAGTATAAATTGTTTCACTTAACAAATGTTCCATGCTACGAGAAAGATTCTGAAACGAATTATGTTCGCTATGGAAGGTTCCAACTGTATGGGTATCTACTTTTATTTTATTATAATTTTCTTAAGCAGGTCTTGGACCAATGTCGTAGAGTAAAAATGATAAAAGAAATTTGGAAATTGTTAACTGTCCAGTTATCCAGGGCTGGTTTAAAAAAAAAATTATCCGCAACAGCGACTTAGCACCCGAAACGACCACTGCTGGCTGTGGTAACTCCTCTATAGAAATTTTACAGTTGTCTGTGGCGCCCCTTTCAGCTTGGCACCCCAAGCAGTGGCTTGTGTCACTTGGGCCTTAAAGCAGCCCTGGAGTGATCTCATAACCCTTTCAAAGAAAATTATTTTCCTCCACATTCCATTGTCATCAAAATACATGATGCTGACAATGCAAGAAATGTGAGGACTGCAAAAAGAGTGGTTAGAAAACCAGATCCTTATTGTGGTCATCTTGCTCACAAAGTACATGTTCATAGGACACAGTCATTATATATGGAAGATATATGAGGCTGTTCTCAAAAAAGAGACACCATTGCTGAAGAAAAGTGGTGAAAATGGAAAAGAAAAAAAAAAAATCATGGCCTATGATATTAAAGAAACTGTTGTGATGTATAAGATTCAATATTTAACATATCAGTTGGAAGATCAAAATTTTACACACTCGTCTAAGTTGGTTGTTCCATATCCACCTAGAGATATCTACATATCAGTGTATTGCAGAAATTTTGAACCTGGTGTGGGAACTTTGAAGAACTTATTTCAAGCCTTGACATACTGTTGGATATATTTGTATTAATAATATCACCAGAAATAATTTACAATCTACGATATTTTAAAGATAGTTGGTACCCGAGTTCAATAGCATTTATTAGCAAAGGAAGATACCAACTCAGCTGAAAAAACATGAAGTGCAGTGGTCTGCTCATTACTGGTATAAGTGTATTGCACTACAATGCTATTGTTTGGAACCTGTATATTTATACATTTTGAAAGCCTTTTGTATGTTTGAAATACATCTCTATCAGGTAGCCTATCTTTAAGAAGTATTAAAACACTGTTTCAAAAAAAGACTAGACCTTGATTTCATGAGTCCAATATATGAGAATAAGACAACAGAAACTGGTTTAATGTGTGACAAAAATTTTCAGTTGTTTGTAAAACTTGTTAAACTTAAAAGTGGGATTTCACCTTTTCAGGAAATTCTGTACTGAACAAAACTGATCAAAAGTAAAACGAATCAATTTTTGGGACTGGCATTTTTTGTGTGGATGTGGACAAGGGGAGGACTGAACTCCATTAAAATATTTGAATTGTGCAGCAAAAAACTGATGATGATGGTTTGAGGTGAGGGACATTTGACATCACTGTTATCAGCCTCCTGACAAAAAGGTGGCATGCTAATCTCATGGGTGGAGAAAAAGGCTGTCTCCACATGAGGAGCAGTTTATAAAGTATTAAAGTCTGCCTCCCTTCCCCACCTGTTTAGGGATGAGGTCTGATAGCTCACAAAATTTCACTACTCTTGTAGCACTGGAATCAGCATCTGTGAGGATGGTGGTCAGATCTCCATTGAGACCGAGAGCTCCCTAATATTAGTAAATAGGGCACACATTGACACGATATGCTGAAGTGAAAGTGCCACGCCCCAAACTTTAAACTGCCAGAGGAGGAAGCCATGTGTTGGAAGGCTATGTCTGATTCGCAGCCTAGTTAGTAGAACCTCCTTCCAGTGGCAAGACTGGCATGAAGTTCGCCATGCCATTGTGGTCAATTTGAGCAACTGCAGCCATTCTGTCTCTCACTGAAGCATGATGCACAGAATAACTGAGAGTATAACCTTAATCAGAAAAGTATCTTTCAAATAAAAAGAGCAACAAAACATTCAATATACAGGGCATTTTAATGTTTTATACATGTGACAAAAATATCACCCAAGGCTCCATCTGTGGCCCATATCTTCAGGACAAGATTTATTTATTTATTTATTTATTTATTTTTTGGCGAGAAAGAAAGGTTTTTTACATTTTCCTGAATTCAAATGTACGCTAAATTTAATACAATCTGATACTACATAGGTGAGGTTTTTTCTTCCTTTGTCTGTCTGAATGCATACAGACTATGCTGTTTTACGAACAACTATTTACAAATTAGCCCACTTGACACAGAAAAATATGTTCCAACAAATTTCTGCAGCAGACTGAATGCATGCCCAAAATCACACAGCAATGTGGATGAAGTTAAACTTATTCACGTGTTCAGCAACTTTGAATAGTGACAGTAACTACTGGAGAAAATGCTTCAAGATTATTTGTAAATCCAGATAAAAGGTACAAAAAAATCAAGAAAATATGGAGTTAATATGTCAAAAATTAAAGCAGAAAAAGAACTCTCAAACTGTATGCGTGCTAAAGCATTTACGAATTAAATAGGAATGGGAAGAATATATCTTGTCAATGCCAAAACACACACACACAAACACACACACACACACACACACACACACACACACACACACACACACACACACACACACACACCACCTTCCTCTGACTAGCTTTGATGAAGAAAATTACTTCCTTCAAAAATGATAAATGAAACTATTTTGGCATTATAACAATTTCATTTCCATTTTCTAAGACGGGGATCATCTATGTCCACTGGCTGAAGACTCTTTGTCATGTGGATAGATCATATAACAATTTTATAACTTCTCTACATGTATGTGCTGTTGTGTACATTAGGTGATTAACTTAACGAGACACACATAATATATTCTTTAGCTTATTAAGCAACTGAAATACATAATTCCACAAACACTATGGTTCTACAATCCCATAAAGGACACAAACAAGGCAGTCCTGAGTAAAATATATTTTTGTTATTCGCAATTGAGCACTGATAACTGTACTCGGTATTACCAACCACAAATTTTAATTTTTTTACATTTAGAGGACGTAAGAAAGCATTATCAGCACTAACTGGAAATGAAGAAAAATGCATTTGCTGGCCAAAATTAAATATTCAGTTTTGCTCTCAAAGACATTCTTAGCAAGCAAACATCAGCAAATCTACACAAATTTGGAAGGAGGGCATCAAAACTGCAGTACACCCATGTCTCCCCCTTCCTCTACATTTTTCTCCCTATGTTCTCTCAAACCTGACTAAAATCATTACCCAGAATAAGCCTAAAATGAGTTCTGTTCTCTGAAAAGATTTCTTATAAAGGAAAATTCCAAGCACATTATAACTACTTGTTGCATTAGAACTGAAACCAATATCTTCTTTTTGTATGCAATCCTTTGCCATTCAAATGGTACAATGATGCCCATGACAGCTATTCCCTACATTCGAGCTCACTTTCAGCACCAATTTCTACTCTCCACACAAGTTTCATTTCACATGCTGCTGCAGAACAAAATATTCAATGTGGAACTCACCACTCACAAAGGAAGTCAGGTAATTGCAACCCTCTGCACTTTTACAAGCTTTACTACCTTCAGCTATATGCATCCATACTGCTCCTGAATGTATTCTAATGTAATTCATTCATTTTTCATTTGAGCGTCATCCATGTCTTTTCTTATTTATCAGGATCTACTAACCCCCCTGTCCCATATGTGCACACATAACAGCTAATCTAAAATGCACTGCTTGGATGTTAAATGACTGGAATAAAGCACCAAAGTAAGTTAGTGCCAAAGATTTGCTTCACTACAATTATTTGTCTGTTAAGAATATAGCAACAAGCTGTGATGTGTGCAGTGTGGCATAATCAACAAATAGGTATCAATGGATAATTGGCTGCACTGACTACCTCACCCTGCTACACTGTCACTACAGCTAAGCCGACTGCAGGTTCAGAAATTGCAAAGTTCCTTGAAAAAGACATTATTTCAAAGCACAGAGCACCCCCTTTGGTGATCTCTGATCATGGGTTTTTCAGTTGAGATTAGTATCACAAGTAATTTCCCGTAGTGTCATCTCCCACAGAATGACAACCTGCCTGCCATCTATACTGGAAGACATGTTCTCTGTGTCCATTGTTGTTGAACAGAGGCTGGGGTACAATGACACCTGTTATGGCATTCACATATAACAAACTGAAGCAGGAGACTACAGACTTCACACCACTCTTCCTGCTTCATATTTGTGGTGCCAAAACAACATTGGATACACTGTTCCCATTTGAATGCCTCATCAACGGAATCACAAAGGCAAGGCAGCTTGCTCGCAAATGGATCTTGGATGCCCAAGAGAGGCAAAGAGTGCTAATGACAAGCATCGGCAAGTGAGATACAGTCCACTAGACAGGGTACAGATTTTTAAGCCTGTGGAGAAACTGAGACTATTGAAAAAGTTCCTATATTGTATCCTTCATCACTTCTTGGACGTCATATATGTAGTCAAGGATTTTATGACCTTTCATCAAGAAGACAAAAGCACAGAGATGTCAGCTACACTCTTAGTATGAAGCCTCATTACCATCTAGGGTTGATGATGGGAGGTTCAAGAAACTTAAAGACCCAGATGATGATCCCAAAGCATCGATGCTCACCATAGTGAAGGGGATGTGACAACATGACCAGAATGCAAGAATCTGCCAGTGTCACTATACCGAGTACCGCTGACAATATCTGGATCCAAGCTTTGAAACAGTGGGTGACTATTTCTCTAGGAGAGGAAGCATTGTCATGAGCTGTGATGGTATATGTAGTGTGGGGTAGCAGTTATATCGCTGGCTGGCATGCTGCAGATCACCAGTTCAAACCCAACCAAAAGCAACTGCCTTTTATTTAGTATTTATCAGTTCTGGAAGATTCTTGAAATATGTTATGTTTACAATGTTTGCATATTTTGGAATATTCAGTATACATAACAACACAAGCATTCTGTAATATTCAAAGCTTGAATAAATAGCTGCATTCCCTATCCAGGTGGTTTGGTCTATTCTGGCTGTACATTGGTATTGGTAATAAACATACTTTCTGTACTAAGTGTTGTACTTCACTGACAACCCTGCCTTCAGATGTGGACATGATTACGATTTCAACATGACAATATCTACAGAAAGGAAATACAAAAATCGAAGACCAAAAACAGAGCAGTCATTCAAGTCCTCAATTCTTGTAATGACACAGTTTTGCACAGCCAATTGGAGGATTGTTTAAGATACACACTAAGAGGCAGGGAAAGAGGTAATGTATTTTAAATGCTTGCAGTAAAACTATTCAATATTCTCTACACAGTTTCTTAACATCTGTCACCATAGCTTTGACCTTTTGTTTAATACTTGTTTGGAATGAAGACAGTGCATCCAGACTGATAACTACGGTTTTGAACACTACTTGGTAAAGACATTGAATATAACTAACAGAAAGTGTTTTACTGGAACTAAGACTGAGATGAATTAATTCTCTGCAGCATAGCCCAAGATCTAGGGTGGCTTGAAATGTTCCAATAGTTTGGTTAAAAGCTGCTAAAAGCAACATATGTAATATTATAACAATAAATTTGGCTACTCTTTATTGAACAGATCAAGTAGTTATTCAGAAGATAGTCAGTGCCCACGGGTTATGTACAGTTTATACAACTTCGCAGTGTCATTGTGGCCATACCTCACAGGCCCCAAATTATTATTTCGTTTGGTTTTTCAAAGCACACATGGAACTGTTGGCTAGTTTAAGTTCCTCTTCTTCTTCTTCATATCTTCCCAAAACTTTTTCATCCTCTTACTACATGTCTGTTATCTATCTAGTGCGAATGTGTTCTTGAGTTTCAAGCCCTTTTCTGTTAGTTGCTAGGATGTGAATTTGTATGCGTCATTATTTTGTGTGTTTATAGTCTGTGGGTCGATAGCAACTTTCATAAGACCCTTTTGGGTGTGTTTTGGTAACTGTGCTTTGTACTACAAACTTATTTTTTATGTAATGATTATCATCATCTTAATTTATGTAGGCCTAATTACAACTACTGTTTCTAAAATACACTGTGTATTTCTCCTTTATATCGCCATATTTGTAAAATTTATAGTGTTGCTGTGGTATCAATTGTATACTACAATATCATAGTAGTTTAATACTGGCACAATCTGCTCATTGATGACTAGTACGTGACTTCACACAGCTAATAATGAAATATAAAGTTTCCTATGTATTACATAAAAGTCAGGCAATATTTGAAACAGATAATGACAAATATCTGTTTACACAGATACTACAATTGTTTTGCATCATATATGGCATACTGTCATATGGGCCCTAATCAAACAGTAACACCAGACACACAGTCAAATGGGCAGCTTTACCAAAATGCAGAGTTCAACCTAGAAATCATTCCACAAAAATGACAATTAGCTATAAAAAGTTAATGTAAAGCTGCAACACCAAACAAGTTGCCTGCTTTGGAGTTTTGTATGCCACAAAGCACATAAACTAAACAGGATATGTTTAACTGTAAAACTGGAAGAAAATGAAGGCATATGCATTTTTATTCCTTCAGCCCAATTGGAGTCTTCAAAATTCAGAGAGAGCACACGGATTACATTGGGAAATGCTTTTTTTCCATCTACTGACCCAACAGAAATGGTCACACCACACCTGGATAGTGAAGGATAGGACCTATAATGGATATTGGGGTAACAGTTCTGTGACAGATACACAGTATGATGAACTGCAAGTAAGGTGGATCCATAGATTACATTAGATTAGATTCAGTTTTCGTTCCATACACCCAAAAAATGTGGTGATTCTCGTGGGAATGTCAGAAAATATGACATAAAAACATAAAGCATTTGAATATAATACTTACTACCCTGATCATTTGTCAGGGATTGTCAAAATAAGTGAATTAAATGCGGTGAACTGGAACAGCTAATATTTACAGAATTAACACGCTGTCAGAATGAAACATTGTTATGCACTATTAATAAATGTATCATAAAGAATAACTAATCTTGACTATTGTGACCAAGTGCTGTCAAAACTAAAATCTAGCAGACATTTGTACATAAGATAGCTTAACAGTCTCTGTTAAGATATTCATCTACAAGGGTTGCCTATCAAAAAGTCTTTCAGACCATGTTTTAACCGTGCTTTACCTGAAACCAAGTTACTTTTTGGAAATGGCCACTGGAGGAAAAGGGTGGCTTCTGTTCTGGGAGGGAAAACCCAAAGCTGAACAAGTTTGGTCCCCGATGAGACTAAATGAAAGAAGCAGTAACTCCCATCTCAAAACAATTCTGTTTCCGAAATCGTCAGTTGGTTAGCCACACAAACGTTTTACATATTCCAGAATGAATAACGTCCAAGTTGGGGCAGGATTTAACATTAGTAATTATTGACTGAATCGGTATCTGCAGGAATAGTTTTGCAAACAGCACTGCAATGTGTTATTTCGCGTTGACACCATAATGAACTCAACATTCCCTGGGGAATCCAAAGTGTGTTCCATTTCAGTGTGTACCACATGTTTTTACAATCTGTCACGAATGTTTCCATACACGCCCTACACATTACATGCAATACAGGACATTATATATAAACATATCGGTTAGTATTTTAATACTTACTTAGCGCAAGACACTGGGAAGTCGTGATTAATACCACTAATCGTATAATCCAAAACGAATCCATGTTCCACAGAAATCCTGTAAAAGAAATTAATTAATCGACGTCGAAAATTACACTAAAGACGCAAAGTAAGCCGTAAAACTTAATTTCGCTGTCCTTACGCCGCACAGCACCCTCCCTACCGACTCGCAACAGGCTATGAGAGTATTCTACAGTGATATGTTTGATTCATTGGCCCCAAAAGGCTGATGATCTAACCGAATGACTATTCCCCCCAAGGCGTGAGATCCAACTGACAACACCCACTATCCAGGACGCGACATTTATACAATATGCACAGTACTCTGCTGACATTTCAGAAAAGACCAAACTATCAGTATCAAAACATGGAGCTAATATAAACTCCAGACAAACGTCATTTCGGTGCTTCAGTGCAAAATTGGTAAACGTAAAAAGGCTTCCGGAGTTTTTAGTAACACTCCATTACTGCCCGCAGCAGTAGCTTTATCGATCTGGAAAACCGCAATGACGCAGTCCTTGCACTCAAGTAAAAGACGTGTAAGTTTCAGAACTGTAATATTGGTGAATACCTGTCACACACGTCACTCGATAAAAGAAAAAACTCGTAAACTAAAGTTTATTTCATGTTTGCTTAGTGCACTTATGCATTACAACAAGTCTTTCCGCTGCGTCACGTGACGACCACATTCGTCAACACAAACACGAAATGTGCTAGTGCAAATATATTTTTGTAGACAGTATGTTTCGGGAATAGTCGGTCCTCACTTATGTTATTTGCTTCACATAAAACTAAAAATGCAACTGGTCTGGTGTGGACATGCAATGTACAATGGAAAATTCGTACGAAAATATATTTATGGTATAAAATACTTCATCGATAAAGAACGAAAAAAATCTAACAGAATTTTCATACAATATTGATTTGTTGCTCTTATAGAGAACACAGAGTGTACTATTTCTGTCAACTGGACACACACAAGCATCAAGGAGTGGCACTTCCTGTAGCCTGCAATTGGTTGAATCGAGAAGTACCGTTGCGAACAGGAGCCAGCCAGGAGTAGTAGTTCATCATAGTGCATAGACAGATGATTTGGGATTAGTTTATCTATCTACAGAGACCTGGGCGGTCATTTTCCAGAAAACTAAACAAAAATCCCTTCGTCTTCAACAACAGTAGCAAGACTCAACAAAAATAGGAGCTCTAGTTAATAGCGCGTGTCTAAGTATTAATCTGGACAACAATACTGTATGTCGGTAAACAGCTGAGCCTGTCATGACACATTATGTTACATTGACAGTTATGCGAGTGACAATCATTTTATTAGGTATTAGAAACAGTTGTTCTCTTCCTGATCAAAAAACCGCAGGAAAAGGAGGAAGGCCAATCCGGAAGAGGACGTAGTTATCGAAAAGTAGCCATACTAAAGAAACATTTACAATTTGCACTCGGCGGTCCCCACATTCCTCTCCCGTTTTCGTTCATTAGTTTATTATTTAATACTTAACACACTATTTAACAATGACAGTGCTTGCATTGTTGGTTGTACCGAGTACTTACACTGTTTCAAAAAAAATTGTAATATTTGTTCATTAGCTTTTTCATGGATGGATAATGGTTCATACACACTGCAATGGATGCCACTGTGTGGGTCTCTTATCTTTTGTACTTCATAGAGTATGCTACAGTCAGTTGATGTTCGCATAGTTCATCTCCTACGTTGCCTCCATGTGCACTTAATTTTACTTTGTGTTGTTCATTCGCTCAGTTTTTTTTTACTTATTTATCATTTAGAGCCCGTATATGCAGCTCTTGGTTTTATGTCTTTTTTTCTTTTGCCTGTCTGGCAGTATTTACAACATTTCTACACCTACATCAATACCGTCCAAATTACCTAAAGTACATTTAGGTATGGGATGGTGGAAGAACAATAGCTTAAACGCTTTTGTAAACAAGTTAATGAGTTTAATTCCCTATTCGTGTACCTATGGAAGTGCTACATAGTAGGCCATAGTATGTTGTCATTTTTGGAACTTTCTAAAGGCCTTAGCGAGATTGTTGGCATCTTATCTTCAAGCATTTGCCAGTTCAGATTTCCAGCACTTTGGAGATTTTCCTGAGTGTTGAAGAAAACTGACAATTTGTATTTGTGCTGCCCGTCTTTGTATATGTCCAATATCGGCTGTTTGGTATTAGTCCCACAAACTTTAGTAGTATACTATGATTGCTCAAAAAAAGTAGTTTGACAGTAATTTCCTCTGTACACTTATTGCATTTTCCTAGTATCATACTCAGTAAACCAAAGTCTGTCACATGCTTTATCTGTGACTGAGCCTAAGTGATCATTCTGTATCATATCCCTACAGTTTATACTGTAGGTATTCATCCAAGTTGTTTGATTCCAGTTATGACATACAGCCACCATAGCCATAAGATATTACATTTTTGAGCTTTTAATGTCACATGAAAAAAGTTTGTTAGGGTTCTTATGACCAGTATTTTGGTTGGCATGCATGAGGTAGGTTCGAACTCCATATATGTTTCAGAGCTGCACGATAGATGGACATCAGTTAGATGTACAATACTGTTGTGAATTATTTTTGTAGACAGGTGTGGCCTGTATTTCATTTCAACTCTGGGTGCAATATTTTGTTTGTGGGATACAGAATGGGATTATATTGGGCTATGGGGCCTTGTTCAATTTTGGTAATTTTAGCTGTTTCTCAATGCCAATAACATCATTAATCTTTGCAGTGATATGAGAATTACACAGAAGCACAACACTGAGCGAGGTGGCACAGTGGTTAGGACTCTGCATGCATATTCGGAAGAACGACAGTTCAAATTCCTGTGCGGCCATCCAGATTTATGTTTTCCATGATTTCCCTAAATTGTTCCAGGCAAACTCCAGGACGGTTCCTTTAAAAAGTGCAAGGCCAATATCCTTCCTTGCCTTTCTGTAACCCAAGCTTCTGCTCTGTCTTGCTGTTGATAGGATATTAAACTCTAATCTCCCTTTCAGAAGCAATACCCTGATCATCCTTTTCAAAAACACTTTTGAAGACAAGGTTAAGTGCTTCTGTTTTGCATTACCATCGATTTCAGTTCCTGTCTTATCCACTAGCGCCCCTGACAGCCTTTACATATAACCAGAATTTCTTTGGGGTTTTGTGAGAGGTCTTTTGATACATGTTCTGCTTCAGTAGTCATCAGAGGCTTCTTCACCCATCACCCTTTTGACAGCCAAACACATTTCAGTAAGCATACATCTGCCTACACTTTATGCTTTCCTTTGCTTGTATTGTGCAGCAGTCACATGCTCTTTACCGAGACTGTATGCTATAGAGAGTACCCCCACTCACAAACTACACTGAAGAAGCAAAGAAACTGGTACACCTGCCCAATATCGTGTAGGGCACAAGCGCTCTTGCAGAAGTGCCGCAACACGATGTGGCATGGACTTGACTAATGTCTGGAGTAGTGCTGGAGGGAACTGACACCGTGAATCGTGCAGGGCTTCCCATAAATCCATAAGAGTACAAAGGAGTGGAGATCTCTTATGAACAGCACGTTACAAGGCATCCCAGATACGCTCAATACTTTTCATGTCTGGGGAGTTTGGTGGCCAGTGGAAGTGTTTAAACTCAGAAGAGTGTTCCTGGAACCGATCTGCAGCAATTCTGGACGTTTGGGGTGTCACATTGTCCGGCTGGAATTGCCCAAGTTCGTTGGAACGCACAATGGACATGAGTGGATGCAGATGACAGACAGGATGCTTACGTACAAGTCACCCATCAGAGTCATATCTAGATGTATCAGGGATCCTGTATCACTCCAACTGAACACACCCCACACCGTTACAGAGCCTCCACCAGCTTGAACAGTCCCCTGCTGGCATGCAGGGTCCATGGACTCATGAGGTTGTCTCCATACCTGTACATGTCCACCCACTCCATACAATTTGAAGCAGACTCATCCAACAAGGCAACATATTTCCAGTCATCGACAGTATAATGTCGGTGTTGATGGGCCCAGGCAAGGTGTAAAGCTTTGTGTCGTGCATTTATCACAGGTACAAGAGTTGGCCTTTGGCTCCAAACGCCCATATTCCATCAGAGTCATATCTAGACATATTAGGGATCCTGTATCACTCCAACTGCACACACCCCACACCGTTACAGAACCTCCGCCAGGTTGAACAGTCCCCTGCTCACATGCAGGGTCCATGGATTCATGAGATTGTCTCCATACCTGTACGTGTCCATCCACTCAATATAATTTGAAACTACACTCGTCCAACCAGGCAACGTATTTCCAGTCATCGACTGTATATTGTCAGTGTTGATGGGCCCAGGCGAGGCGAAAGCTTTGTGTCGTGCAGTTATCAGAGGTACAAGAGTGGTCCTTTGGCTCAGAATGCCCATATAGATGATGTTTCATTGAATGTATCGCATGCTGACACTTCTTGATGGCCCAGCACTGAAATCTGCAGCAGTTTGTGGAAGGGATGCACTTCTGTCACTTTAAACAATTCTCATTAGTTGTTGTTGATCCTGTTCTTGCAGGATCTTTTTCCAGCCACAGTGATATTGAGGATCTGATGTTTTACCAGATTCCTGATATTCACAGTAATCTTGTGAAATGGTCGTACGGGAAAATCTCCACTTTATCGCTATCTCGGAGGTGCTGCATCCCATTGTTCGTGCGCCGAGTATAACACCATGTCCAGACTCACTTAAATCGTGATCGCCTGCTATTGCAGCATCAGTAACTGCCAGACACTTTTCTTATAAAGGCATTGGTGAATGCAGCATCATATTTCTGCCTGTTTACATATCTCTGTAGTTGAATGTGCAAGCCTATACCAGTTTCTTTGGTGCTTAAGTGTGTTTAGCGGGTACTGTCATGTAAATTGCACATCATTGAGGTTAAATGGAAATAGGAATTCAGTTTCAGTTATTTAAACCTTTCCTTTATTACTTTGTTCAGGCTCTGTACAAATAGAATTATTAAACTTGTGTTCTGTCTGGAAGTAAATTACAACTTAAAACTCAGAAATTGCAGACTATGAAATGTAAACATAACACTAAAACCACTCACGGATTAGGTCTTAGCCTGCTGCAACTGGCAGACTGCTGCCTGGTATGTCTCCAATCCCTCCAGCTGTTATAGTGAGTAGATAAATCCTGATGGTGCCACTGCTTCTTGATTCAAGCAGCTCCTCATTTGGCCTCACGAAGCTGAGTGGAACTTGTTCCCAACCTCCTTATCTCAGAGAAAATGTGAGGAAGTACTGGGAATCGAACCCGGGTCCTTCCGCACCAGAGGCAATGATGCTAACCATGCAGCTAAACAGTGGTCCAACAATTATTCAGCAAAATGTTAAAAAATTTCAAATATCTTCCATTAAAACATTATAAAGTGAAAGAAAACCTCACAAAAAACTGTACACCAATTCCATTAATAAGATGAACTGAATTGGACACAAGTTTCTTTATTTAATGTTTCTAATTTTTTAATTAATTTTTGTCACGTCATAGCTAATTTTGAATATAAATATATTTTTGTATGCGATGTATCTGCACAGGGAGACGTAGAATATTAGGAATGGCCCCATCTCGTTGACAATGAATCCCAAGCTTGCCTTAATAATGTAATGTATCAGAAGGAGACCTCAATATTGTTGATAGTAATCTTGACAGAATACAGCATGGTAGATGTCCTGTGCCAGCCACTTCAAGTTAAAAGTGCTACAAACGTTGTCAGGTGATTCCACTCGTAATTGTCATGCAGGTCCAGCAGCTGACATGACCGTATGGGATGCCATTTTTGATGAGTTAAGGCCAGTCAAGGCTTCCATTATGTTACCTTTCGACAAGATAATGCAAGACTGCTTGTTGTCCTAGCTGTCCTGACATACCTTGATATCTACATCTATACTCTGCCAAACACCATGAAGTGCATGGCAAAGGGCATGCCGCCGCTGTACCAGTTATTAGGGTTTCTTCCCATTCCATTCACATCTGGAGCAAAGAAAGAATGATTATTTGAATGCTTCTGTGTGTGCTGTAATCTAATCTTATCCTCATGATCCCTATGTGAGCAGTACCTAGAGTAGTATATTCCTAGAATTGTAATTTAAAGATACTTCTTGAAACCTTGTTAGTAGACTTTCTGGGATAGTTTATGTCTACCTTCAAGATTGTGTCAGTTCACTTCTTTCAGTCAAACTCTTCTATGGATTAAACAAACCTGTGACCATTCTCACTGCTCTTATCTGTATACGTTCAATAACCCCCTAGTTCTATTTGACATGGGTCCCACACACTTGAGCAAAATTCTAGAACTAATTGCACAGGTGATTTGTAAACACTCTCCTCTGTAGACTGGTTGCACTTCCCCAGTATTCTACCAAAACTGAAGTATATCAACTGCTTTACCCACAAGTGAGCCTGTGCAATCATACCATTTCGTGTCCCTACAAAATGTTCCACTGAGCTATTTGTATGAATTGAACAGTTTCGGCATTGACTTGCTGATAGTACAGTCATAGGATACTACGTTTTTTCGTTTTGTTAAATGGACAGTTTTACATTTCTGAACACTTAATGCAAGTTGCCAGTCTTTGCACTACTTTAAAATCTTATCAATATTTGACTTGAGTATTTATGCAGCTTCTTTCAGATAGTAGCTGTTTAATTATAGGTAACTATATCACCCGCAAAAAGTCTGAGGTTATTATTAATATTGTCTACTAGGTCATCAACATACAACAGAAACAGCAATGGTCCCAACACACTTCCCTGGGGCACACCCGCATTACTTCTACATCTTACAGTGGCATCCTGTCCAAGATAACATTATGTGCCCTTTCTAGCAAAAAGTCCTCAATCCAGTAACGAATTTCACTTGGTACCCCACACAATCAAACTTTTGACAATAAGCATAGTTGCGGCACTGAGTAAATGCTTTTCGGATATAAAAAGCAATGCTTCCACCTGACCACCTCTTTGTTTGCAGCTCATGGTTGTGCTGTAGCATTCTCGCTTCCCACGCCCGGGTTCCTGGGTTCGATTCCTGCCAGGGTCAGGGATTTTCTCTGCCTCATGATGACTGGGTGTTGTGTGCTGTCCTTAGATTAGTTAGGTTTAAGTAGTTCTAAGTTCTATGGGACTGATGACCATAGATGTTAAGTCCCATAGTGCTCAGAGCCATTTGAACCATTTGACCACCTCGTCCAAAGCTTTCAGTATGTCATGTGAAAAAAGTGCGAGTCAGGTTTCATGTGATTGATGTTTGCAGAATCCATCCTGCCCAGCACGTTCTCCTGATCTGTCACTCATTGAAAACATCTTGTCATTGATTGACAAGAGATTGAAATGCAACCATTCTCCAGTCTCTGTAATTAAAGAAGCATACAGTGACTTACTCTACTCTGTAATCCAAGCTCAGTTTGACTCAATGATCAGCCAGGTTAGAGTCGTCACAAATGGAAGGTCTGTGCATCATACTTCACAAACTGTATATCCCCAAATCACATACAAATTTTATCATGTTCTCATCCTGCTGTACTGTATACACACAATAAGTAAAATTTCATTGTTTTCTATCCTTCATGTTGCAATTTCAATGGACTGCACTGTAGAAAGAGCAATAATTTTATTAAATACTAGCTTAACACATGAAAGCTATAAATTATTAAATATTGTGGAAGTTTACTGGTGTTCAGAAATGAATATCCATCAAAAATTTTAGCCATTATCTAAATACAACTATTCTTAAAAAATAAAAGTAATTATAATTCATCTGTATTCCATTCCTGCATATGGTACAACTCATCTGCCTATGCATGTGTAACAATTACTGCTACATTGAGGTGCTAGGATTTCAGGAAGTTCAAATCAGTTGATGTAAAATTTATGTATTTTGTGTTCACCCACAGATCTGAGAACTGTGCAGTTTGGTTGCCTAATGCTGGGGATGGATGGCCTAAGGAAACAAAACAAAGTATACCATTAAAAAGTCATTACACCTTGAACATCTGCCATGGTAGTAATGATACTTTAACCTATAACTTGTTGGATGTTATGTTGGTTATTGTTACAGAGCATGAGACTAAACATTTTAGTAACACTGAAATTTCAAAATAGCAAATGGCTTTTGTACATGAAATAAACCAGATGAAGGTGATTCATTTGTACCTTTTCATTGCAAAATAAATTAAAAATTAATGTAATGGCAGTTTTTGTTTTACAGAATTCTGGAGATGGTAACAAACAAAATATTTATGTTTACATTTCAGTGTCTGCTCAAAACACTTGGTAAAAATGAGATGAAAACAACTGGAATGACTGCTGATCTCAATATTAATGTCAATGTTTGGCTCAAAATTACATTTCTCTGATGCCACTAGCGTAAAACAGTCAGTTAGTTATCTGTATTGATGATATTTCAACTAATTATGCACTTCAATGCGTTTGAAAATTTTTCTTTGATTTAAGAATCTCTTGAATACTGTGCTTTGTTCACATGACTGCTACCAAAAAAAAGGAGAGAGAGAAATTTCATCTAAAAAAGTCGAAGGAATAGAAACATTAAAAAAGATATTTCATCCATATTTAGTAGTAATTTAAGACAGGTTGAAAGGCGTTTTGATATTTCCTTTTCAAGTAAAGGAACTATGAGAAAATGCCAATGAAACCTTTCTATTTAAACATCCATATGGAACAAAGTGGCAAGTTGACCATAATGAATCACTCAAGTTATTCAAGTTTCTAGTTCTGGGAAAATATAATGAAAATAGACACTTAATAGCATGTCAGAAAGTATAAAATTATATATAAGACAATTGTCAATGCTGTAAAAAGCAAATAATAAGTTAATTTTCAAACATCAAAGGATGAAAGGGGCAGCGCAACCAGTTGTAAAATACTCATTTGGTGTTAGAAATTGTAATATAATTGACTAAGTCAGATGATAAATTATTGTATAACCTGTCACAAATATCTTTATTGTTTAAACGAATCCTTCTTAAATGTAATGAAAGCAGAGTTTGACATAGCATTTTGTTAAAGCAAAGTAAATCTCTTTAGTCAAATGAAACTGTATGGTTCCAGAGACCTTTTCAAGTCTCAAACAACTATGATGTGTATATGCAGATTGAAGGATGAATGAAAATTTGTACCGAGGCCTGCAATCGAACCCAGGTCTCCTACTGATAGGCATAGTGTTAACAACTATACCACCATGGCACAGTGACCTTGCACAGCTGCACAATTACCCTAGCATGCCTCTCTCGATCCAAATTTCCATTCACACTTGAGCCTGCTTGGTATTCCCCCTAAAACTCAAACAGCACTGTAGAGGCTCTCCAACTGTACTGAGATAGCACCTTATCATTGAACGAGATGGGATTTTGCATGATTCACAGTGCTTTAATCAAATGAAACTATATGATTCCAGTGACCTTTTCAAGTCTCAAAAATCCCTTTAGCCTTGATTAGGAATGTGAGCACTTAAGAAACCTTAAAAAAAATGTTTTGTTAATGGCTGTGGAAAGTGTTACTTTTTCATTAAGAAATAAAAATTTTCATGGGTAATGTGGGAGACCCACACTACTAGTTATAGTAATTTACCACATAGTAGGGCCTTTAATATTTTCATTAATTAACTGATCTTTCAAACAATGTTGTTCTCCAATGTGTCAAATATACAGCAGTGAAACCTCTGTTAAAGAAAGGCTCAGGGGAAAACATGGAAAACTATTACTATTTCATTCTTGCAATCTTGCTGAAAGTATGAGATAAAATTGCTGCACTGCAAATTGCAGAATATTATTCTTTGAAATGGTTTTGGATTCAAACAGGGAAAAAACACTACGAATGAAGTAAGAAACTTTGTTGGAAACAGCAGCTCAACATTAGGTCAAAGGAGAAAAGCTCCAACACTCTTCTATAATCTTACATAGGCTTTTCACATGAAATATCATGCCTTTTGAAACTACAACTTATATAAATATGATAACAGTGGCAGTTCTTTGAAGTGGCTTACAGAATAGGAAAGTAATTCAAATACTAGAAATGATTATTCTAAGTGGAATAAGATGTCGCAAAGTATGCCTCAAGATTCCACACTAGAACCAACACTTTTTCAACTCTCTATAAACATACCTGTGAATGTCAGCCAACTTGTGAATGTAATATTTTCTGAGTTGATTCATCTGTATTAATTGGAGATAGTGATGCAGAAGAGAAGATCTAATTCTAACATGAACACTTTCAAAATCTTATAAGGTTGGTACCACTGAAATGGAGTGTAACCCAACTTCTCATAAAACCATATGGTATAGTTCAGAACCAGATATTCTGAATGTGATGAGATTAAAACAGATGACAACAAAAAAATTATGAAAGAAGTTGCTGAGGTCAGATTATTTTGATTGAATTTAAGTCAGAATACACAACAATATGAAAAAGATAGAGTGCTATTCACCAAACAGAGGAAGAATTGAGTCAGAGATGGACATAATGGAAACAACTGTAAACTATTTAAGCTGTATAATGTAAATGGATAGATAAAAAATCAACACACTAAGTGGCGGCAGGAGAACACACACACAAAAAGATTTAACTTTTACAAGCTTTCAGAGCCAGTGGTTTCTCCTTCTGGCAGAAGAGGTACAGGGGAAGGAAGAGGGTGAAGGAAAAGAAAAGGACTGTAGAGGTTTAGGAAAATGGTACAGTTCAGAAAAGAACTCCAAGTCAGATGAGACTTGTCGGGCGGGAGACCGAGCGAGGTGGCGCAGTGGTTAGACACTGGACTCACATTCGGGAGGACGACGGTTCAATCCCGCGTCTGGCCATCCTGCTTTAGGTTTTCCATGATTTTCCTAAATCACTCCAGGCAAATGCCAGGATGGTTCCTTTCAAAGGGCACGGCCGACTTCCTTCCCTGTCCTTCCCTAATCCGATGAGACCAATGACCTCGCTGTGTGGTCTCCTTCCCCAAAACAACCAATTGTCGGGTGGGATGAGAAGGTGGAAGCTTAATGGTGGAAGATAGGGTAATATTCAAGACAGAGATTACTACTAAAACATTGTGCATAGTTAATAAGACTGAAAAGCTAAGTGCATTGTATGTAACAGAGGTGGGAGAGGGGATGAAGAGAAATAGAAAGGTCAGGAGATGACAGATGTAGCAAACTGAAATTAAGTGAAGATAGGAGTAGTTACTGTGAAATAATGCTGAGATGGAAGGAATTAACATAAATTAAGGCCAGGTGGGTGGCAAGAACCAAGAACATGTTGTAGCGCTAATTCCCACCTGCGGAGTTCTGAGAAACTGGTGTCTGTGGGAAGAATCCAAATGCGCGTGTGGTGAAACAGGCACCAAGGTCATGACTGTCAAGTTGTAGAGCATGCTCTGCAACAGGATATTGTGTGTTGCCATTATACACCCTCTGCTACGCCCATCCATCCTGACTTATAACTGTGTGATAGCCATGCCAATGTACAAAGCTGTACACTGTTTACTTAACAGCTGGTATGTGATGTGTTGTTTCACAGGTGGTTCTCCCTTTGATAATATATGTTTTGCCAGTTACCGGGCTGGGACAAGTGTTGGTAGGAAGGTGCATAGGACAAGTTTGTGGTGGGAAACAGCCACAGGGGTAGGAGCTATAGGGTAGAGGGATGGGTGCAGAAGGAGCATAAGTAGGGCAGACTAAATTACACCCTTATCCACTGGCTACCACAGTATGGGACCAAACATCTAGAAAAACTTTTGCGTACTGAAGGTCTTGGAGATTGTATACTATTGCAGCTCCTCCAATACGGTTGGAAGGGGAGGAGGCTGCAATAAATGAAGACATTCTAAAGCAGTTTTGAAGTTTTGGCTATCATGTTTACCTTCCGATGCTCAAAAATCTTGATGTTATGTGCTAGGAGTCTTAATGTGTTGGCACAAATAACCAATCACATAGCAAAGATAAATCTGCCTGTTAATGTTGTCACTGTCTCTTCCAAAGCAGAAGAGAGGCACAAGTTGCTGAACTGCCCAGGCAAGTACCAGAGCTTCAAACAAAGCATCCTATGCACCCTTTCCAGTTTTCCAGGGACTGAAGTAGACACAAATAAATATATGTTGGTACCATCGCAATTTTAATGATCAAGCACACCAGTTTCACCCGCCTTGTTATATGGGAAATGCCCAGTGACGTAAACAGAAACAGTGATTGGCTTGCAAGGAGACAGTTGTGAACCATTTGTCAAAGAAGTAAAGAAGAAATTATAATTCCGAGTTAGCACAGGTGCTGAAACCTCTGTCTGTCAAGCATGCTGCCTTATGTGACAGTCACTTGTACTCTGTGAATCAGTCAACAGTGGTTGTGTAACGCTGCCAATTAATTTTTGTCTTTGACACAAATCATTGCTACCAGCATGCTTCACCAAATTACTGGAGTGGATTTCCTGTCTTTCTATGGTCTCATATTTGACCTTCACTATCAGTGATTCATTTGATTAATAGCTTGATGGATGAGCTATAGATATGTTTGTTACAACATGGCATTTGGACAATTGCCAAGAGACTCCTTGCTGTGATCAACTATACCAGTTTCCAGGCATCACCCACCAATTACTCATGTCAGTACCTATAAGATGTTCAACAGTACAACAAAATGGCGTGATGCCTGGATCTCCCATTCATGCAAAACCACACAGATTTGACACCTGAAAAGCTGAATGTGGCCAGACAAGAATTCCCCCAACTGTTCACCCAGGGAATATGCCACCCATAAAACAGCAGCTGATCTTTATCACTGCACGTTGCACCAAAGAAAGGTAACAGCTTGGGACCATGTGGCATTTATGGGCACATTAACACACTGACAACAATATAATATTACCCTGTCTTGCACACTAAAGACTTTGTCATTATGATCCCCATGGCAAGTAGGTATTTTCAACACTCGACCTCATATCCATGTTCTACCAATAGCAACCATTCCACAGGTCATTAAAAAAGTACACATAGACTGGACACCATATGTCCTCACCCAAATGCTATTTGGACTTGGTAACTGTGTGAAACTGTCAGGAATTCTTGGATGAGGTAACACATGATCCGCTCTTCTGCTACAAGTACATTTATAAGATACCCATGTCTCATGACAAGGCAGATGATCTCCACAACCTTTGGCAAATATTTACATCATGGCTATGTGAACATGGGTTGGTCATTAATCCTTACTAATGTGTGTTAAAGAGAACAGAAGTACAATAATTTTTGGATTATTCAATCAGTGGAAAGGAATGAGCCCACCATAGAAAAGAGGAAGACCTGTTATCATATTCAGTTGACAACTGCAGTCCCTCCCATTTGTCAGTTAGAAGCTATCACCTTCACAAGCAGCATATGACAAAGGACTTTATATGGCTTTTGCTGAAATAAATAAATGAGAAAGGTCTATTGATCACTCGTCACATGGACCACCAACTGCTAACATACACTTTCCATCAGAAACAGGAGGAAACACTGCCAATATCAAGCATGTTATTGGTTGCAGCTTTTCTCACAACATATCAAGACAATTGCAAAACAATTAAATTCTGAAGCTCCACAGGAGGAGGTCAATGAATTAAAAGATGCTCCTTGTTTCTTCATTCAGTTTGCAACTGTGGTACATCACCTTTTGAATTTTTGTGCATGTTCTGTGGAAGCAGTTAACTGAATCTAAAATAAAGCAACACTACACTGCAATGTTTCAGCACGGAATACACACTCATTTATTATTGGCTGAGTTCTGACTTTTGGCCATCTCTTCACTTCATACACTCTTCATCAAGGACTTAAAGGGAAAATATTCTAGGAAGTTATGATTAAACTTTCCCTATTTAACATGTTATAACACAGAAACTAATTAGTATGAGTACCAAACTTGGTAGCATTAATGTCCAGAGTATGTAGTGCACTATTTCCATGTGTCACAGTGCTACTATCCAGTTCCAACTATGACCACCAGGTGCCGTGTTCAGTCATCATGATTCACAGTCTCACACACCTTATCAGTCGTAGTGCACTTGTTAACGTGTCAACATGAGCTTGGACAAAAGTAGCAGGGCATTATTAGTGAAGCTCTGTTATCAAAACAACAGTAATGATGCAGCTGCACTTCAAGAATATCACCTGCCGAAAGGATTAATGAAGGGTCCTCTCTCAACCTTCTGCATGGGGCATGATGAAGTTCAAATCAACTGGAGAACTGGGTGTTGCTCTGGGACGAGGCTGACGACCAGTTGCACCACATGTGGTTGATAAAATCACTGTTCTATGGCAGACAACGCTGCACACAATTCCCGATCATCAGGCAGTGTGCATGCTGTGTCACGACAGCTAAATGTCCCGTGCTCCTCTGTACAGAAGGTACTTTGAACCATTCTCAAATGGTATCCATACGAGATCCATATCATACAGCAGTTTGCACCACATGATGCACAATGATGTGTTGATTTCACTGTCCACTTTTCTACAAGGATTGAAGTTGATGAGGGCTGGCCCTGGACCATCCTATGGACAGATGAAGCTCATTTTTCTCTGACAGTGATGTGAACACACAGAATTTCCAAGTGTGGGGATCTTTACCTCCATTCGCTGTGCATGGAGCTCCTCTGTACGGTGAGCGTGTCATCGTATGGCGAGGCTTTGCGGCTACTTCCATCATTGGCCCATTGTTTTTTGAACAGGTTGGCACTCTAAGGACCAAAGACATGCAGTGTGACTGGAGAGTGTTACTGTGATACGCTTGACAGCATGTCATACCCACCCCACAGGAGATAGATGCATTGAACTCAACAGTTTTCATGCAAGATGGAGTCCCATCACTCATTGCTTGTGAAGTTCACCTGCTACTCCAAAACACATTTGGAAATGATCAAATTATCCCCCAATTGTTTCCAAATACTTGGCCACCACAATCACCTGATGTCACTTCCTGTGATTTCTGGTTGTGGGGCTACCTGAAGGACTGGGTTTTACCAGGGGAGCACTCACACGTGGGCTGATCTGAAGCGCAGCATATCAAGAGAGGTAGCCAGTGTACCTACTGATGTGCAGAATGCAGTCCTGAGCTTTCAGACTCTTCTGGACACTGATAGGTGCCATATTGAGCCCCTTTTGTAGCAGTAATGGTACTGGCACGTAATGATATGATGTACTACAGCAGCACATTAAAAGTGTTTCAGTTGAATTGAGTCTGCATTATTTCTCTTCCCCATGTCCTTGACATAAATGCTACCAAGTTTGGTACTACTACGGTAATTAGTTTTCATGCTATAATGTGTAAAACAGGGAAAGTTTAATTATAAACACTCAGAATGCAGTAAAGAAAGCATTTGTTTTAAGATAGAAAAGGACTGTTTTTTCCTTTCCTTATCACTTATTTTAATGGCACACTGCCTGATTTCTTAAATTGGGCTGTGAATCAGCCACTTAGCTGCTGTGTTTGGATGAAAGATCTGAGAGAGTTAATTGACAACCTCTGCCAGCACACACATCTGTTATTTTTCTGCAGCTTTTAAAACAAAAATATATAAATGGAAATATAAAAAAGATTCTGAATCTTTAAGAAGAATAAAAATAGGTCAGATAATAGATAGCATAGTGGAAATTCCTGGATGGAGCAGTACACAAAATAAGAGAAAGCCAATTACTCACCTATGGCAGAGCAATGCATCGAGACAGCAACACACAATAGGTAAAAGCATTCACAACAGCTTGTGAGATCTTGCTCCTTTTCTAGCAAAAGTACACATATTCACACCCAAATGAACACTTCCGTGACAACACGAAGACTTATTATTGAAACCAGTTGACTGATCTGATGGAAGTGGGTAGGGCACAAAGAGAGGGTAATAGGAAAGACGCAGGTCCCTGGACATGATTCTGTGGCTGCATGAGGCAGAAGAAGTACTGAGGGTACAGCAAAAAGAGATATAGAAAAAGGGGGGGGGGGGACTTAAAGGGAGAAAAAAGTAAGAAATGTGGAGATTAAGAAGGGGAAATAGAGAGGAGAAAGAGGTGAAGGGGTGGTGTGGACACAAGAGAGAAGGGCAAAAATAAGGTGAGCCAGAGGGAACAGATTACAAAGGGTTTCATCCAGGATGAGTGCCTGATATGAATGGATGTAGATATGGAGCCATAAGAGAGGTGGAGATCAACATCTGGGAAGATGGGTCGATGAGTTGAGCAGGACGAGACAAAGTGTATTTGGGAGTGGATTTTGAGATTACCGGGGAAAGAAGATAGGTTGTCTTTGCCACCCATCCAGATCATGCAAATGTCATCAGCAAATCCGAAACAGACAAGAGGTTTTAGGTATTGCTGGACAAGAAGAATTCCTCCAGATGGCAAATAAATGAGGTGGCATAGGATGGTGCCATGTGAGTACCCATTGCAGTACCATGGATTGTTTATAGATATGGTCTTCAAAAGTGAAGTAATTGTGGGTCAGGAGGTGGCTGTCTAGGAAGATTTGGAGACAGAAGATAAATTTGGTATCTGGAGGATGTTGGGAAGGGCCTAAAACCATGTTCATGGAGATGTTGGTGTACAACAGTGACCAACAAGCAGTTCTAGTGTTAATGGAAAAGGATCTGTGGAGAGGAGCTGAAGGAAGTGAGCAGTGTTGTGGGGCAGCGGGTGGCTTAATTGTTATAAATGTTCCTATTATTCATTTATTTAATGCTGTTGTTTGCCGTTCTCAACACTGGCTCTCTAACTACAATATTGGCAACCAGAAAGTGATTAGCAAAACGTAAAGCCTGTAATTAGATTTCCTAGTGCCCACTTCATCTGAGAAATACACTTACAGCTACAGCTTATAGCTCCGAGGAATTAGGAGATTGTCTGGGATTCATAATCAAAAACCATTCTCTCTAAAATGTTCACTATATTCTGAAAGTCACAGACCAAAAAGAATCCACACAATCCAACTACCAGAGCAGTTCAGAGTCTAATGCGCTGATGCAACTATAACTGTTCATATTAAATGTTTAAGTGAATGCTTGCCATAATTTGATGATAATGTTCATCAAACGCCACGCTAAATAATGGTAGAATGTCTGTCCCGCAGCGGCGCGTGAATATACAACACACACAAACTGAAAATAGATCATTAAAGACATCCCAGAATTAACACTTCACTCGAAAACGATTTCATGGTTACGCGTATCCCGAGTAACTTATTACGGCATCCGAGGCTGTTTATAGCAATGATACCAACGCGACGCGACTCCCGCCACAGGTGGTGCGCTAATCAGCGTTTGGAGAGAATTGGGGCCTTGGGCCTTCCTCTCTCACGCAACGTTCTTATATATAAAGCCGCGGTGCGGACGGCTAAGAGAACGCCTGATCAAATCCGCTCTCCCGACTAGCCGCTGGGCTAGTAATGCACCACTTTCAGTTACCGAATAAATCATTGCTTCCCTTGCTGATGGCCGATGAGGCTCTCTATTTAAATGTGCAATCAGCACACAGGTAAGTAATCATAATAAAAGTCTGATGTGGATAAGTCAAATATTTTGGGCGAGAAAATTAATTTAATTACACTATACGCAGTAGACGAGCTCTAAACTTGTTCTTTGGAGATACGCTATCGCTATAGTTTTATAGTTATTCAGTTGAAACTTCTCACATCTTTATGATTATAGCGGATCTCCCTTCTACTTAAATTTAAACATCCTAGCTTTATTTATTCGCCTACTTAATCTATCTTGCTTCCTTAATTTCTAAGACAAAAAACCAGAAAATCATTAATTTCAACTAAAATTTTAATTAATGAGATCCAGAATACTGTTTCTACTAAATTATTATGAAAAAGGAATCTAAATATAAATTTTTAAGTTTCTAGCTCTTTTCTGTTGCGCCAATGATTTTTACAGAAAAAACGTCCAAATTTCGAAAATGGTTAAAGTTATTGAACTGATATTCAACACATATTGATTTAGTATTACTCCTGACGTGCTAGAAACGTTTCAGGTTATTTACTTGATTTTTAAAGTATTGCGCAACATGTATGACGTCAGAGCTAGTTACAGCGGACTAGGCTGGCACGCAATGGAAAGACTGATGTGAACTTTATATGGCATGAGTAGGCTGCTTCCCTACAGTGTCTTGAATGTTGCTTGGAAGGCTACAGATGATAGTTCGAAGGTGTGGGTTAACAAAGCAGAGGTTTGTTCTGTGGAAGCATTGTACCCACCCACATTGGGGTAACTAGCAGGAGACTTGTGGATTTGGATTTATGGAGTTTGAGGAGTAGATAAGGGAAGAGTGTGGGTGGTTGTTGATGTAAGGAGGGAGACAGATTCAGAGGTCAGATTCTGGGATGAACCAATGGTCTTAAGGAGTTGTTTGAGGTTATGTTGGGCTTCATGGGTGGGATCATGGTTGTAAGGTTTGTTTGCAAAGGTGTCAGAAAGTTGGTGGAGACCTTCAGCCACATTTACTATAGTTTATGACCACTGTGCTGGATACTTTGTTTGCAGGCAATATGATAATGTTAGGATTGTTTTTCAGGTAATGCACATTGGGGAAGGATTTAGGAAAGGAAGGTGAAGTCAGGTTAGAAGTGTGAATTACTAGGGGATGACTGGTTGGAAGCAGAGGAGGGTCATAGTTGGAGGGAGGCTGGAACTGTTTTGAACAAGGTTTTATATGAGGTTTTGGTTGGGTGTTGGCAGAGGAGCATGTGGGAAAGAAATGTTTCCACTGCAGAGAATGAGTAAAGGAAATAAGGTCCTTTAAAAGTTTGTCAAGGCTGAAATTCGGTTTGGAGCTAAAGGTGAGCCCTTTAGAAAGTACTGAGACTTTTGCAGGAGTCAGGGTTTTGGCAGATAGATTGAGAACAGTGTTACGGGACGGGTGATCAGGAGCAGTGGAAGAAGTTTTTGAGAATTTAGAAGATGGAGTACGCCAGCAAGACGTGGTTGGGGAGCTGTGAGGGGTTGATAGGGGAGGACTGGATCAGATTGGTAGGATTTTTCTCAGCTATAGGAGTCCCATGTGGGCACAAGACAGGTGTAGCTGGGGCAGTTTCCTCAGATGAATCTGGACATGTCATTCCAACTGTTGAAGAGCAAGAGTTTCTATTGCAGTGAAGGCATTGAGAAATTTGTGGTCACAGGGTAAACAAATTTAATGAAAGGAGTAGAGGCTGCATATGGGAATGACCCTGTAAGCACCTGTGGCCAGCCTGATTCCTTTATGGTGGATAGCACCAATGATCTTCAGAAAAGATGCCTCACTGATCCATACACTGTGCACCCGTAGTCTAATCACAGTGTCACAAAAGCCCTCAAACTGCAGCAGACATGCCCTTCCACTCCCTGAGACCAGTGGCTAAGGTGCACATACAAACACTTATCTACAGAAAATTAAAAACCTGTCTTTGTAATCCACTCCCTCAATCTCTTCATTGTAAGCTGTAACTGATGAGTCACTGTTGAAGTATTGGAAAAGGAATGCAAGAAACTGCAAAATCATCCATAAATAAGGAACATTGCACAGGATTCCCTATGGAAGATGATATACTGTTTATGGCTATGCAAAGAGGGTAACACTTACAGCACTTTCCTTGGGAATACCACTCACCTGCTCAAAATTATTTAACAACACAGTATCAGCTCAGTACCTAAAATTGTTTTAGATAAGAAGCTGTCCTACAATACTGTGTCTCCAAGTAACTCTATATGCCTTACTGATGTCAAAAAAGATCCCTTTACAAGGCCATTTACATAGGAAAAGCCTGCTGATTTGCTGCCTCTAGCAGGGCCAGGTTGTTGAATTCTCACTGAGGGTGGTTAGGGAGCCATCTGGTCTCTAATATCCAGAACCAAAAGATGGTTGCCCATTTGCTCCAAGGTCTTACTTACACAGCTCACTGAGGCAATGTTCTTGTAGTTACATAAGATATGTCTACTCCTTTCGTGGTGTGAAGAGAGGTATCAAAATTGCCTCCTTCCACAAGTGGTGAAACTGTCCTGTCCACCATACCAAATTAAAACATTCAAGAAGGATTTTCTTTGATGGTCTTTGCAAATTTCGCATGATGACACATTGGATTTGGCCATGACTGGGCACAGTATCGTAAGTCTCCAATAGTGCTGAATCTAGATCCCACATGGAGAAAGAGCAGTTGTATGACAGAATTGTTGGATATGAAACCCAACTCATCCCTCTCAATTGTCACACAGTTGAGGCAGATCCTGGCTAGCAGTGGCAGTAGCCATCACACAATACTCTATTATTGTCTGGACAGTGTCTGTGGCCATTGTTTGGAAACACCCCTGCTGTAGGTAACCAAGTGCATTTATCATTAATCGTCCTGAAGGCTTCCCATACATATATACATAGAGTGACTACAGAGTCCAGTAACGAGTGACATGATCTTATCTTGCTCTCCTCGATTATGCATCAAGCTTTGGCTCTCGCTGCTCGAAAGGCTGTGAGCTACTGTTGGGTGTAAATCATCACAGAGGCGCAAACCTGATTTTCTTCTAAGATGACCTGAAGACTTCAGGATGGGTAAGTCAGTGGCACGGTGGATCACGTGTGTAGTGTGGTCCTCCCATTGCTGGACACTGGCTTTGTGGTGAAACACAGCCAGTTGGTTGAACAATGTAGAGTTACCCCTGCTTATCATCTATCTTGGTGGCTTTCTGTTGAGGATTACTCCATCTGGTAGGTGAATCCAGAATAGGAAGTGGTCACCTGAATGAAGGTCATCAGTAATTTCCCACTGAGCAAAATCTAAAAAATGGCTCTGAGCACTATGGGACTTAACATCTATGGTCATCAGTCCCCTAGAACTTAGAACTACTTAAACCTAACTAACCTAAGGACAGCACACAACACCCAGTCATCACAAGGCAGAGAAAATCCCTGACACCACGAGGAATCGAACCTGAGCGTGGGAAGCGAGAATGCTACCGCACAACCACGAGCTACGGACGAGCAAAATCTATAAGTAGCTGAGAGCAGAAGGAGACTTCTGTGGCTGAGGATGACCCAGAAACAGCAATGAAATTGTCCATGTTGAGGAGACACACTTCCTGATACAGCATGAGGCTCTCTCAAACTAAACCTCTGGAGCAAGTCTTTGGGCTACATGGTTGTATCAGACTGACTTTGTATCCCATTGTCTTTGAAATAGAGTTATTAGCGCCAAAAGTTTAACAACTTATTCCCATGATATGTCAGTTTAACAACTTATTCCTGGGACATAGGTTCAAAAGCATGAATTCACAAACTGAGAGGAAAACAATACACTATGTCCAAGCCAAACCAAGTTGTCAGCAATGAGTTCTAACATCCATAGAGATAAACCAATTACAACTATGCTCAAGCCAGAAACACCAACAGTGCACTTAATATGTCAAGAGAAAGAGATACCCCTAAACATGCAAATGTCTAAATATGGCAGAATATCAGCAGGTCAGGCTTCTAAGCTAGCAAACACTAAAGTTACTTGAGTTAGCATCTTCATTAACTTCCCACCTCGGAATCCAGAGGTTCTTTCCAATTCACAACCTATCGGTGGCCACCATAACCAGTTCACTGACTGCCAGCACCATTGGTTCCAAATCCTTCATTGTCATGGCAATCTCAGCAGGCACAGATACCAAATTCCTCCCACCTTTAAAGGGCACATAAGGGCAAAAGTGCTAATATCTATGTCTTAAATGCCTAGGGAGGGGGGGAGGGGAGGGAGAGGGAGGGGGAGGGGGAGAGATACTGGAAACCCACCCAGTAGTTCCATCTCAACATTGGTACTCTCAGGTGCTGAAGCCAAGGGCAGCTCAAAATATAACAAATCTATTCAATGGACTGCTGAAGTAGCATTGGAGGGACAACGTCCATTAGTTGCTCTCCCCACAATGTGAAAGATCAACACAGCTGTCAGAAAATTACAAGCAGTCTGGCACGCCTCCTTTCATTTGTACTAAATTTATGTGCCTCTTTTCATGACTTGCAATACACAGGCCACTTTAGTTGCATGTACTTAAAGTCTCATTACATTGATTTATTATGGGGAAACATAAACTTTCACTGGTCATTGGTAAAGGGGCTAATAGTTTTAGTCAGTAAATATATCAGAAATGCACAGCCCACACATTGCCCTGAATGCGCCAGGTGTATCATGCACACTCAAAGCTTTATGCTGGCTTGTATGTGTCAAGAGGCCACCAATGGAAGCTTACAGAACCTACTGCCCCCTTTCACTAAATTTGGAGTAATGGCCTGTGGCATGACTTGCCTCTTGAGGTAGCCGAAGGCAACCATTTCAAGTGCTTGCTGGGACATCAGAAACGTACAAGCCTTGCAATGTGGTTTGGCCTTGGGAAATTCAGAAGTGTTAAACTATACTCTGATTTGCCCAGCACCAGGTGACGTCAGATGGGAATTTCTAAGACAAACTAACAAGGAAGATGTGCTGTGTTTGGCCATTGACTGCCGACATTCTTGGGTGGAATTTGTTAAATGTGGCATCGAGATACTATTGATGGAAAAGAGTAACAGTTTTTTTGTTTGATGTGTGGGGTCAGGAGCTGGTGGAAGAAAAGAGAATACGCTTGGTTTGATGGTGGTTAGAAATGTTGTGGCGCATGGACGTGTCCAAGTTCTGATGACTGAGATTTTGGTTCTCCACTATGACCACTGCTCTCTGACTTACTGCCACAGCTGATTAATGAGAGCATACAGTAGCACGGCTCACTACATAGTGCTTAACGTTTGTATAGTAAGCACACTGTTGCCACAGTTCCGCTAAACCCAATTCATGTCTTGGTATCATTTGACATAGTATTCAATTGACCACTGCAGTTTCTAAATTAATTATTGGGTTGTACTGGATTAATGATTTAATAAGCACCTTGGATATGGTAGCCATCCAGCCTATCTTGTTACCTGTGATCAGCAGTTAATTTTATTTCTCGTAGAATGTTGAAGCAAATGCTTTGTGATTGGTTAATAAAATAAATAATCGGTTTATGTTTCATTCAGGGTGTGTACACGGAGAAGAAAATAAATATTCTCGGATTTTTCCCAGTTAAAAATAGACTTTCTACCGGGTGAAAACACGCTTTTTCCGTGTTAAGTGACAGTATATTTTCCGTTATCAATCCTTTGAATGGCTATGGTTTTATACATGGGTGTAGAATTTCCCGGCACTTTAGAAAACGAAACTCAGGGAACAAGACACGTTTTGGAAATATCTTTGATGTGCACGCTGCGTATTTTCGTATTACGAAAGCATACAGTGGAATTCCACCAAACACCGCATGTTCCTTTCCGAATCATTGGAATAGAGTTTGCGATGCGCGTTTGTAAGCCAGTCATAGCTCATGCCACGTGATCTCGCCAGCCGATGGCACCGCACATTCAGAGCCTAGGACTCGTGATGTAGTCAGCTAACAGCAACATCACTGTTACGTAGTACGAACACACAAGCAGGGAAAGTTAATAGTTTAAATTAGTATACATGGTGTTGCTACAATAAAAGCAAAGTTTTCACATATGATATTGGTCTCTATGGTTAATAAGCTGCAAGAGAAGTTAAGCTTTCGCATATAATGTTGGTCTTTTTTTGCGCGTGTTACACTTTGTATCACACAAATGTGCCAGTAAAATTTTTAATAATGACATAACTGTCTGATCTTCAGGGTTCGAAATTCTTCTAAATGGCTCGTCATCAAAGAGATGATTTTTAAATGAGAGTCAAACGTTCTGTTATTTAATAAATTAATGGTACATTCTCGCACATAGTTCAACTTACGTAAAAGAATATTTACTTTGAAAGTAACGCTTTTCAAACCACCATTCGCAATATTTTTCCGCAACCTACTACAAATAAGTTCGTTTCAGTTGCCAGAGAGCGCAGTAACAGGCGACACCGTGTTTACGTACGTGTAAAATATTTAAAAAAAAGAAACAAGATATCAGAGGATACATCAAGAGCATCGGAATTTCGTGAACAATACTATAATGTGCACATTTAAAGTGCATTCCCAATGAAGTAGACCTCGACCTAATTTACGCTTTTCAGTGTGGTTTTCGGGATGTAAATTTTCTTGGAGCACCAGTACTGTATTATATCATACTTGGCTGTATTATAGCATGCTTGGTTCTTTATTATGGCAAATGCCATACGTGCTAGAAGATGAAAACGTTAACTTCAAATGCAGCGAACAGTTGTAACTAGCCAGCACTGTGGAATTAACATTTCGTTTCAAATACATTGGCTGCCTCTGCGGAAAAAGTTTATAAGAGTCAAAGTTCTTTAGCAAACAGACAAAAATAGCTCCATTGTTCCACAAGGCGATTAATGCTTGACTGTCAAAAAAGTGGAAATAAATTAAAATCTGAAACTAATGACATATTTTAGCCTTGCGTAATAATGTGAATTCATTTTAATGCACTTGATAGCTCCCGGCCAGAGATATCTGTTTTGTTTTCATTTGACTTGATAGTAAACGAGGGGGAAACAGCAAAATCACTAAATGTAAACACGGATCACGTGGAGACTACCCACTATAACTCAAGACTGCTCTGCGCAACAGCCTCGGATCTACGATATTTGCGAACCGGGTCAATACTAAAAAAATGGAATTTTCAAAAATATGTTCATCTTGGTAGCGCATATCTTTCTGAAAAGACTGAAACATAAACCACATGTGTTCGAGGAAATGTTAAGGCGTATTATTTGGTCTTAAGTGTGCCAAAGTGCAGTGCCACGCCTCTTCAAAAAGTGGTTCAAATGGCTCTGAGCACTATGGGACTTAACTTCTAAGGTCATCAGTCCCCTAGAACTTAGAACTACTTAAACCTAACTAACCTAAGGACATCACGCACATCCATGCCCGAGGCAGGATTCGAACCTGCTACCGTAGCGGTCGCGCGGTTCCAGACTGAAGCGCCACGCCTCTTCATAAAGCATTTTTCTACCGCTCGACACTGTATTTCGCTCTGTGGAAATGAAACGTGTATATTTTGTAATAGATGCCATCAAACTATATTCAGGACAGTGGAAATTGAAATGTCCTGTGGAGCCTCTCCTGCTCCCAGTCGGCCGGTTTGACAGCCTGCCCCTCTTAAAAAAAATAAAAATAAATTAAAACTCGCAATAGCGCATGGGATTATTTGTAATCGGGAGAACGAGAACTCAAGAAAATTTGCACTCTTTATTGCCTATTAGCTAATAACTCGCTGTTTTGTGTGATATAAAATTAAATATAGGATACATAAAACCAATAAAGACAAGAGAGAAGCAAGACATTACACATTTCTTCAGTCCTTAGCTCCCAGCATTTTTACTCTCTTGCTACAGCTTTACATGGCGTGCTTTCCTTTCGGCGAAAGAATCTATTACCTTATCAAAGTTCGTGAAACATTTTGAACATGAAAAATCGAAATGTCATTATCTAGTACTGAAAAAGCTGTTGCCACAAGTAATACCCAAGACTGGTGTGGTTTCTCGATCTGATCACGTTTATTTTGTCACTGTCTACTAGATAAAACGAAATAGGCCTTTCTAATATTGGAACAATTTTGTAACACACACCGAATAAACGGAGACAGTTTTGGCACACATGGTAATTTTTATAAGAAGACAGAATATAATTAACGAAGGACCAATATCAAAAGCCTATTAGGCCTACTACAAGCGAAAAGCTTTATATTAGGAAATAGTTTCACATTTCATTCATACGCATTCAGTTTCTCAAGCATGAGATTGAAAAGTTGTATTACGAAATTTTTACATAAATTTGGAATCGTCTTATTCTTCCATAATTTGTGTGATGTCCCCGTTTCTTCTCCTTCCTCGTTCTAACAAACAATCTTGTCATCACCAATTCTGTAGCTTTTCCTGCCATTGTCAAAATTTTTTCACCGGTTAACTTCACTAACCCTGCCAGAATTACAGTTTTAGTTATCCCGCGGTTCTTTTCCGGTAAGGCGCTATTACGTTTTCGTACAACACTTTACCGCGTTGCTTCCAAAATAGAACTTACGCGGCTGCTAGCCAGGGACAGTACAACTGGTCCTTACTAGTTTAGCGATCTAGCCAAAAATTTTCTGTCAAAATTTCATTTTCTTGGATACACCAAGAAGATAATACGTAATCTTTCTCACCTGTTATTCCTGTCAGTGGTTTATTTCCATTCTGGTAGTCTGAATCTATAGATTTCGCTAGTAATTATAACAATGCTGATCATTCGGAAACCCAATCAACCACGTAATCAGACAGAGATTGGCATTCAACCGTTCGGCTTTACTCCGCTCAGCTTGTAGAGCCCCGTCCCCTTTTGTCTGTGGAAAGTTTATTTCTACATCCGACGAGGATTCTTCTGATAGACACATCACGCAATCAAAAATCAACTTATGATTCATTCAGAAAGCAACTTAAAAAGTGTTCAAAAATGTTCAGAAACCAACAGGGAAGTGTTTCAAAATCATATGAATAATCGATAGACAAACGTGCGCTGGACGCTTTGTGAAACAAGTTCTTTTCCTCAAGAATATGAATTTGGCGCCCCTTTTCCCGGTAGCACTTAACTGTAGCCAGAAGCAAGACCACCTACCATGGTGGAGGATTAAACGCGACTCAACTGCGCATGCGCACGAGCCCGCTCCTAACTCTAAAACGAGTCTAATGTAACAGTTGCGATTTTACGCAAAACGGAGGCAGTTTGTTGCTATGAAGCATTGCATAGTCTTCCTAAAGCCTTTGACACATTTTGATGTTGGCACAAGCTTGCGTGAGGGACAATGTGTCGTTGTATATGGCTCATTTCCTTTGAAATATAAGTTTTTTTTCTCGTTTATGTTTTATTGTTGAAGTATTATTCTGCAGTAGCTGGTTACAGTAATATCCTTTGTTAGAATATCGATTCTTACCAGTCAAAATTACAAAAATTTAGCTGAAAACTAAAACAATGAAACATTCCCGGTTTTTTCCTGGTTTTCTCCCGGATGAAAAAATTCCCGGATCTCCCGGGGCGTATACACCCTTTTCATTTGATTTTTTTATATGAAGGAGCACATAGTTTCCTTCAGTTCACTGTCTTAATCTATTGATTGAATGGATAGTTATATAGCAGGATTATTGCAATTTCCCACCTTATGATTCTGTGTTATGGCATTTCAAGATAGCGATTCTGTTGCATAATTTAGGTTAACATGGAGTCTTAAGAGGAGTAAGAAGAGGTCTGGATAGATACATTACTCTGATAGGTTTCACAGTCTCATACACCGTGGGATATTGCGTAATTTCTCAAACGCTGTTCAGTCTTCGTTCCTTGCGAGACTTTGTGGCCCGACTATCATTCTCTCTAATAATATCACACATTGTTAGTAAGTGGATCTAGTGTACAGTTCACTTTTGTTATTTCTATTTTGCGACCAAATGTAGCAAACTTTGTTGGAACTTTGCTGGTATTACAGTGATCTTAATTTGCTGCTGCTGCAATCTATTATTCATTTATTTGTGTCAGCTATGTATTTTGGTTCCATGGGTTCTGCACCACATGTCTATGTCATTTGGTGGTATTTTTACCTGCATTGTGATTTGGAAGGATATTGTGATTGTCCTCTATTCATTTACGATATCTAGGTGGCAGGGGTAAAATACAGGGAGCGAAAGGCCATTTACAATTTGTTCAGAAACCAGATGGCAGTTATGGAAGTGAAGCAGTGGTTGGGAAAGGAGTGAGACAGGGTTGTAGCCTATCCCCGATGTTATTCATTTTGTATATTGAGCAAGCAGTAAATGAAACAAAAGAAAAAAAAGGGTAGGTATTAAAATCCATGGAGAAGAAATAAAAACTTTAAGGTTTGCCACAGACATTGTAATAATGTCAGAGACAGCAAAGGACCTGGAAGAGCAGTTGAATGGAATGGACAGTATCTTGAAAGGTGGATATAAGATGACCATCAACAAAAGCAAAATGAGGATAATGGAATGTAGTCGAATTAAGTCGGGTGATGCTGAGGGAATTAGATTAGGAAATGATACACTTTAAGTAGTAGGTGAGTTTTGCTATTTGTGGAGCAAAATAACAGATGATGGTCGAAGTAGAGAGGATATAAAATGTTGACTGGTAATGGCAAGGAAAGCGTTTCTGAAGAAGAGAAGTTTGTTAACATTGAGTATAGATTTAAGTGTCAGGAAGTCGCTTCTGAAAGTATTTATATGGAGTGTAAGCATGTATGGAAAATCATGTACGATAAATAGTATGGCCAAGAAGAGAATTGATGCTTTCAAAATGTGGTGCTACAGAAGAATGCTGAATATTAGATGGGTAGATCACAGAACTAATGAGGTGGTATTGAATGGAATTGGGGACAAGCGGAATTTGTGGCACAACTTGACTAGAAGAAGGGATCGGTTGGTAGGGCATATTCTGAGGCATCAAGGGATCTCCAATTTGGTATTGGGGAGGGTAAAAATCGTAGAGGGAGACCAAGAGATGAATACACTAAGCAGATTCAGAAGGATGTAGGCTGCAGTACGTATTGGGAGATGAAACAGTTTGCACAGGATAGAGCAGCATGGAGAACTGCATCAAACCAGTCTCAGGACTGAAGACCACAATAACAACAACAACTGGTACTTTTATGATTATCAGTTACTGGGCAAATCTGCCGTGTCATGCCACAATTTTTGTAAATGTGTATATTAGTATTCGGTGCGCACGATCGCACATAGCACATAAGAGAGCTTGTGCAAGCAGAGGCAGGTGTTAGCATGAAGAATCTGGTCATGGGTGAAGGATCAGAATAGATGGACACAGGCAGAGAAGTCACTGAGCAAGCTCAGGGGGATGTCGAAAGAAGAGGAACAGATGTGAAGGGGTTTGAATGATAAATGTAATTTTTTGTGTATATATATATATATATATATAAAATTGAAAGAAATGTTCTACATGGGAAAAATATATTAAAAACAAAGATTCCATGACTTACCAAGTGGGAAAGTGTCGGTAGATAGGCACATTAAAAAAACAAACACACACACACACTCAAAATTTCGAGCTTTCGCAACTGGCAGTTGCTTCGTCAGGAAAGAGGGAAGAAGAGGGAAAAATGAAAGGATGTGGGTTTTAAGGGAGAGGGTAAGGAGTCATTCCAATCCCGGGAGCGGAAAGACTTACCTTGCTTGTGTCTGTGTATGTGCGGATGGATGTGTGTGTGTGTGTGTGTGTGTGTGTGTGTGTGTGTGTGTGTGTGTGCGCGCGCGCGCGCGCGCGCGCGCGAGTGTACACCTGTCCTTTTTTCCCCCCTAAGGTAAGTCTTTCTGCTCCCGGGATTGGAATGACTCCTTACCCTCTCCCTTTATTGCGCCTATCTACTGGCACTTTCCCGCTTGGTAAAGTCTTGGAATCTTTGTTTGTAATATATTTTTCCCATGTGGAAGTTTCTTTCTATTTTATATATATATATATATATATATATATATATATATATATATATATATATATAATTTGGTTTGCTTAAATTTGAGGGACTGTAGATTTTTTTGCGTCAGAAACATAAAACAAAATGAAGTTTTAAAACCATCGGAGGCAATGAGGCACTCCTTTCCTATGTATACCTATTTTGTCTTATTAAACTATGGTGTGAGCATCAATGTGCATGAACATGTATTTCTAATTTTTGGGAACCTTATCTGCGAAATTTGTGGATGCGCAATTTGGTGCCATATCCTGAAGGAAGCTAACCACTTTGTTGCAACTGGTACTGTTCATATGTAAGGTGCATGCAAAACAAGGAGTAATGAGGTCCCATCATGAAAGGGAGAATGATCTAGAAGACAGACTAGATGCTGAGGTCTAGATCAAAGCAAGTTCCAGCATGCGCAACCGACCAGTGTAACAGTCATATTCACACACATACTCACACAATAGTAGGGTGGCATACGAACAAAGCAAGGATGACTTGTTCACGTTTTTAAGGAAAATGGAAGCAGGGCCAGTAGAGAGGGAAAGAGAAGTCATGAAAATACTAAAAAAAAAAAAAAAAAAAAAAAAAACATAGTTATAGATGCAGACAAAAGGGAAAAACAGAGGGGGAAAAAGAAATGGAAGCAAGCATGATTCAAAGGGAAAAAGAAGGGGATGACAGGGCAATGAAGAGAGAAGAACAGAGGGCAAAATTGTGGTTGAGAAGATTAAACCAGAACTGAAAGAGGACGGCAAAAAGATCCAAACACTAGGAAGCACTAGAAGCTAAACAGTTAGCAAGAACAGTGCTCAGAGAGGTGAAGAAGGCTCACATGGGGACTAAGACATTAATAGAACAATGTCATGAGATAAAGCATGAAATGCATCATCCACTGTGAAGAAATTGTGAATGATTTTACCAAATTATGGGAGCACTTTGAACTAATTTCACAATATGATACAACAACAAGTGGTATAAACAACTACATACCACTATGCAGGACTGACAAGTACATGGGCAATGTGGCAAGTCCTGTAGTAAGTGATGCAGGCATTATGGAATTGGAGTCAGTACCAGACAGTCTGTCAGGAATAACATTATGCAGATTTATGGACAGCACATTCAGTTTCAAACACTTTGTGTCTATCAGAAGATTCCAGAACTACAGAGACAGTGGGAATATGCTATCCCCAAAGACCTTCATTTCTCGGTTTGACCCCTTGCTACTTCCACAGTTGCCACTTGAGAGCAAATTTGATTTTGTCTGTGGACACCTTGAGGGCAGAAAGAATGCATACGATTACTGCAACATGCACATCATACAAAGAGTTCACGGATGCGTTCTTGACGAACTACTGGTGGATCAAGATGGAGGAACGCATCAAATATGAAATCATGTTTTGCAAGGATCTGGTCTTCTCAAGAGTTTGAAAGTCCTAACAAATACTTTCAGGCTCTGTCAATGCGAACAAGTTCCTTGATGATCTGTGCAGCAATGCTGAATTAATCTGTTTCTGCCATTTGAAGCTCTCATCACACCAACAAATACTGATTGGTGGTAATGATATTGAATCCTTTAAAAACACCCTGTGAGAATTAGAATTCATGGTGGATGAACAGAGCAGGATTAAAAGAAGACATGGGCCTGATCATTGATACAATACCTGGAAGAAAAGCAACAATTCCAAAGCAGGCCATGCAAACAAAGGTAGAACCTCAGGTGTGAATAGACACAACAGCAACCACCCAGCAGGCTGGAACAACCAGCACTACCACCAAAATGATAATAGGAGACAGCTCAGACACAATTAGTTTGCTCCTGAACAAGGTAGAGTACAAGGGGAGGTCATTGAATGCCATGAACCTAACACTAACAGCAGTCATCAACAAGGAAATTCGTTGACATTCACCACATTAGCCACCTGAAACCCTACATTCATTAGCATAGTATTAGGTTGTAGGAATCCATAGTATACAGTACAATTGCACTAAACAGGTAATTTTGTGATATTTTCCCTCCAACCTCTATAATAAATCTTCTGTTGGTTGAATATTGAAATAAGTTTACAACTTATGTAAATAGAGTTGTGTAGCCATGGAAAAAAAAAGGTGGGAGCTCAATTCATCTATCTACGTGCCAAAGCATGACAGAAGGGAATGGAAATTTTGTTGACTAAGTGAGAAAGGAGTAGACATGCTGGTTGTCATCTGTTACCTTTATTGTGTCAGTTTAGCAGTTTTAAAACATGTAACATTGAGTTGTGTGTGGCACAAGGGTGAACCATTTGAGTCCAGTAAAATACTGAAGAAGCATTGCCCATTGTGGTTAACAGGTTTAATTGTCAGAAGTTTTTTTTGGTTTGTTTATTGTGTTTTGTTGTTGATATTTGTTGTGGTCACCGGCACCAGTTGAGCATTCTCAGGATTTAGGACACGCCCACCAGTGCATGGGTTCATATCTAGAGAGTGGAGATTTAGGTTTTGTGTTGTAGTGTGATGCCATGGAGCATCAGCACCTGTCAGGCATAAATAATGAATTTTGTCTCTCATGCAGGTGAACAGGCTCTACAGCATCATATGTAGGATGCGACCTTAGACAAGAAACAAGACATTAACTTTTCCATCTGCTTTTATTCTAGGAACAAGCCACCCAGGGCATAACAGCTTAGATTAAGAAGTTTCTAATATTGGTTCCAAAGTATGTTCCAAATAGGTTTCTTCTCAGTAATGTCTGAACTAATGATATGGTGACAACAAGGTAGAAGAAAAAGATGCACATTTTTCTATCTTTAACACCATAACTTCCATTTACAGGGCCAAATTAAAATTTTAATTTCACTGGTAAATAGGTAGTCACATTGTTTCCTAAAGTATCTTAATGATTGAACGTGCTGAGTGTGTGGACACTTACATGTCTCAGGTAGCTAGGGCTTAATTAAGGATGTAGCTGTAGAATTAGTAATAGCGTTTTTGTTTATGTTAGTTCTTGTGTGTCATGTCCTGTTGTTATTCAGCCATGCAGAATCTGAACGCATATCTGTGGTACTGTGCAAAATCAGCTGGACAGCATTGCAACAAAGGCAGCAGTCTGAAAGGAGCCCTAATCCGGATTTTACATGGTGACGGCAACAAGACAATGGACGGAGTTCTGGATGCATGCTGACATCATGCCAGCATGAACATTTGTGGGAGAAGGGACAATGCCTGTAGTGGCCAACTAATCCAAGCCACCTGACATTCAGCTTGCTGTCAAGGGCAGCACGTCTCAACTGCAGACATTGGGATTGTACCTTCATATTTCTCCCTTTGGAGAGCATCATAATAGCCAGGTTGTGGTCCTGCAACTTTGGAATGTACCCATTTCTCTGAATGAGACCGTCCTGCAATGATTACTTACAATGACAGTTCCTTAGATGGGGTACACAGTTGTGGACTTTACTCTACTTCATTTCATATGTTATTGCTCATGAGCTCTCAGAAATTCTGTCTCAGTACAGACAAGTTAACCTCATAGGTGTTGTCAGCCTAGGCAAGACTTGATGCACTGAGAAGACAGTGATGTCCATGCCATCTTCCACAACTCGTGGACACAGTTGTGCAATTGCTACTGCTGCCTGTGGCAGCACTGGCATCGATTGTGACCACGGCGGTCCAGTACTTTCCACCTAATGCAGAAACAATGGAGACTATGGGCCTCACTCCAATGCCACATACAGCAGCACACAGCCCTCTCTCTTCTACTTGAAAAAGGCAGAAACTGTACTTAATTAAACAAGAATAGCTTGGGTTGTAAAGTCACGTGAATTGATTTCTGCCACCTTTGTCTAAAGTACACATATTTACAAAACAGTAAACATACAATAAATGCAGACTCCAGCTGATGACTTTTGTATCAATCTGTAACTCTAAGCAATTAGTAATTGTACTAGCAGCCATTCCTTGTTACATTGGTATTGTTACCCTTGTTAAATCTGCTGGCAAAGATACTGTGTACCATAAACATTAGGCCAATTTATATTTATTCCAATTGTGTGCAGGAGAAGACTGTCCTGTGGTTTTAGGTGGAGTGTTTATTCTGCTTCCATCACTGGTATATCATTCCCTGCTGCAAATTTCAGTCTTTTACATGAGTGCCACAACCAGTCTTGACAGGTGGCATTTTTTTTCCTTAGAAATTTTTCTTTGTATCACCCTACTATCATGCTCCAGCTCAAAATTCTATTGTAAGATATCTGCCTTGCCTGCTTCCATTTATATTAAATTTATCAGCCTTTGTCACAAATGCAATAGGCAGGACATTTTAGTTGCCTCTATTTACAGTCTCATTATGTTGATTTATTACAGGGAAATTTATTTTATAAAATTTCACTTATTGTCAGTAAAGGGGCTAGTAGTTCTAGTCTGAATACATCAGAAATGCACAGCCCACATGCTGCTCCGAATGGTGTGGGCACTGAACCTACTGTCCCTTTTCACTAAATTGGGGTTAATGGCCTGTGCCACGATTCACATCTCAAGATGGCCAAAGGCAACCATTTCAAGTGCATACTGGACACCACAATTTATGACAAGTATAAGTCTTCAAATGTGGTTTTGCCTGGGGAAATTCAGGAGTGTTAAACTACACTCTGATTTGCCCAGAACTGGCTGACTTCAGATTGTTATTTCTAGCACAAACTGGCGAGGAAGATGTGCTGTGATTGGCTCATGACTGATGACATGCCAGGATGGGGATTCGTTAAACACAGCACTGACACACTATTGGCAGAAAAGAGTAACATTTTTTATTTATAGCACAAACTGGCGAGGAAGATGTGCTGTAATTGGCTCTCATGACTGATGACATGCCAGGATGGGGATTCGTTAAACACAGCACTGACATACTATTGGCAGAAAAGAGTAACATTTTTTTGTGATCGGTGTTTGTGGCCAGATTGGCGCAAAGTGCTGAGTCGGGAGCTGATGGAAGAAAAAGGGATACTCTTGGTTTGATAGTGTGTGGAGTCAGGTCCCTGGTTCGAGACGCTGTGGCTTTTTAAGTGTCCGGGTCCTGATGAGCAAGATTCTGAATCTCCACTATAACCGTAGTCCCCCGATTTACAGTCACAGCAGATTGGTGAGAGTATACAGAAGGACAGCACACTAGATGGGGGTTCATATTAATACAGGAAACACACCATTACCAAAGCTCCGCTAAACCCAGTTCATACCTTTGCATAATTTGATATGGTATTCAATCGACCACTGTAATTTCTAAATTAATTGTTGGGTTATATTGCAGTGTTTCGAGAATTTCCACCCAAATTCTAGAATCAATCGGCCTTCCACCATCTCAAACACATTTTAGATGTGAGTGGGAGAAAGGAACCCTATCTACTGCGCGTCACCTGTCTGTGTGTGTGTGTGCAGCTTTGAAGTTTGTCATACGAAGATGGTAGACACAGCGGTCGAACAGCACTGACAAGTTCTTGTTAGTTGGTCCATGGAAGTCGTAATGAAAGCACACGGCAGCACCAAGGAACTACTGTGTTATTCTGTGCTGTTTTGCAACTGTGACTATTGTTAGTGATGAAAGAGCAATTGAGGGAAAAAAGATTTTTAGTAACTTTTAACTTGAACTTGCTAGAGGCTAGACATGTGTATGAGTCCTGTATAATAGAGTCATGATTATCAAGACAACTCTGTTGTAAATGTAACTTAATTGTTTCTAGTGTGAGATGACACAGGTTACTTAAAAGAAGTCAATTGTTTATGTGAGAAGTGTGAATTTTGTTCTTTGTGGAAGTTCAAATACACCAAAGTTGTTGAAAAGTATTCTTTGAGTACCTCATTATTTCACAAAGAGAGAGAGAGAGAGAGAGAGAGAGAGGAGAGAGAGAGAGGGAGGGGGGGTGGGGGAATTAAACATTATTTAGACTACTGGCATCACTATTTGGAGAAAATACACCAAAGTTGTTGAAAAGTATTCTTTGAGTACCTCATTATTTCACAAAGAGAGAGAGAGAGAGAGAGAGAGAGAGAGGGTGGGAGGGGGGGTAGGGAATTAAACATTATTGAGACTACTGGCATCACTATTTGGAGAAGAAGTTTCTAGAGATTCTAGGAGCCGGCTATCCAGAGAAGAAGATGGCTGCGCATTTCCAAGTAAGTCTACTTGTGTAAGAGAAGTGGGGAGTTTGCACATAGACTTCACACAGTCTTAGTCATGGATCAATGATGTAATATAATAAATAATTGGTTTATATTACATTCGCATTTTTATATGAAAGAGCACAACGTAGTTCCCTTCAATTCACCAATCTATTCTGCTGATTGAATGGGTAGTTATATCATAGGATTCCTGCAAGATAGCAATTCCATTGTATAATTTACAGGTAGTATGGAGTCTTAAGAGGAGTGTGATGGAGTGTGGGTAGTTTTACTCTGCTAGTTTTCACAGTCTCACACACCATGGGATATCGCAATGTGACCTGACATTATAATCACAGTGTGGGGCTGATGAATCCCACTGTCTTATCTGCTGGTGAATCCCACTGCCTTATCTGACAAGGGGAAATACTGATGTCATCCATACTGGTTGAAGTCCCTGGAGTTGATTCCTCAGGCGGTGGTTGGCTATGCTCATGTTGTGGCCGTAAGTGGTTCTTGTGTCTCGTGCACCTACATTCTCTGACTGTAACCGCAAAAGGTTGCCAAACTCTGTGCTAGACTATTACCCCTTCCAACCACCCTGGTCGATGCCCAAATGTGTGGACTCAAACCAACACACCCTTCTGGGAATGAGGCATAAAACATGACTGTTGGGGGTGGGAGGCAGGCAGGGCACAAGGGATCCAACTATTTATGGGGCCACTGTGCATGCAGTAGCAGCACTAGACTATGCCCATTTACCAGGGTTGTGCAGTATGTGGCTAAGAAGTGCGGAAGAGCCTCATTTATTGGTATAGTTTGCACTGCCTTCCTCATTTGGGTCTTAAATGTCTGGACCACCCACTCTGCCTCAGATTTGGATGCTGGATGGAAGAGAGGAGCAGTCAGATGCTGGACACAATTGTAGTGACAGAACACCTGAACCTCCGACATCATAAATTGCGGACCATTATCAGAGATCAGTGTGGTTGGCACAGCCTCTGTTGCAAATATAGTTGTGAGCCCCAGATGCTGGATCTAGCTGTCATGGTGGACAGCCATGCCATACAGCAGAAGTTGGACAGGGCAACCACCAGTACGAGCCACATTTCCATGAAAAAGAATGGTGAAATCCACATGTAATCTATCCAGTGGCTGAGGATGTCAATGTCACAGTAAAAACTCATATGGAGAGGTCATTTGGTTCTACAGACAGGCATGGCATGGCCTCACCGCACATTCAATATGGGTGCTTATCACAGGCCAATATAAGTGCCATCCAGCTAATGATTTCATAGGAGACATACCTCTGTGAGAAGAATGCAGCAACTGGAGGAGACACAAATGGAGTGAATGCAGAACTACAATGCATAACTCATTATCCTCTGTTGTAGGCAGCAACACTCCCTGGCATACATTGAGCTGCTTTTTCAACCCGATAAAAGGTCGAAAATCGAGAGGGTCATCCTTAGGAAACTGATCTGGTTGTCCCAATTGAACAGCTGCAACATAGCTGTGCAATATTGGGTCATGACTTATGCTTCTGCTACTTCTTTGGTGGTGATAGTAAAGCCTTGCATTGGTGTGTCTAATGCATAGTCAATCACAAAACAAGTTGTTTCCTCCCTATCAAACTCTGTATCGAGATCCGTGGGCAACTTGGACAATGAATCAAAATTGTGGGCCAAACATGGGTAGCATAAAAATAATTGCTAAGAAATAGTGCCCAAGGCTGCAGTATTTGAGCTGTCTTGTCAGGAGGCATAACAATACCAATGGTTTATGATTCATGACCAAGTGAAATTTGGAGCTATACAGAAAAAAGTGAAACTTGCTAACACATAGACTAAGGCCAGTACCTCTTTCTCTATCTGGGAGTAATGCTTTGGGCAGGCAACAGCATCTTATGTGTGGAAGGAATCAGTTGTTCTTATCTGTCTGGATTTCTGTGGGGAAGTACAGCAGCACCAACCCCATACATCGAGGTGTCAGCAGGCAGTGTTACACTTAATTATTAATTGCTATTGTGTGGCTGGTTGGAAAATTGGGCATTGGACATACATAAGTAGCCTTTTTCGATTGTGACCTAACTCCCAAAATACATATACAATTATAACCAAAGTTCTGATCACAAGGCTATGTGCATGCCCTATCTATTCTCCCCTATTGTTCTATAACTCATTCCCTTCCAGAATTTCTAACAACACTGAATAGATTGCAATATGTGAACACTTTCATACAACACAGTTAATTTATTTCACTTTAAATTCAAGTATTAAATCCCTTCTTGTTCTTATTGCCCCACATTATAATCACAGTAACTCATCTATTGCGAACTTATATAAGTTTACTACTGCCAATTGATATCTGTACCCTTACATTCCCCATTTATTTCGTTTCAAAATCTGCATGAAACAAGGATTTTTGAAAACCAATTTAAAAATTCCTCTCAATTAATGAAAGAGACATCTCACTTTTTTCAAAATTTACTTTGTCACGTCTATTCATACCTATTGTTTTTGACATTTAGAAAGAGATGTTGAATTTCAAAACGCATAGATTTATTCAGACAGGAAATGACCAAATTGAAGATTTCAATTACGTTTTGTTTCAGTCCATTTCAAAACTAATGAAATATAAAAGTCCTTGCTGAAAGAAAAATACAAATAAACACATTTAGAAAAATACGTAGAAACATGTTTCTCAAAATTCTTAACACCACATTTTGTTATTTCCTTTAACCATTTTTGTAATGTGTTTATCTGACATGTTCCACACCCAGGGGGAGCCCCACCTTTGTGGGTCTATGGAATGAATAATTAATCTAATCTAATCTAGTATAATCTAATCTAGTCTAATCTAATCTCCACATCATCTAAGTATTTAAGTTAAAAATGGTGTTCTGTATGAAATCAATAATCTTTTCAAAATTATTCGAGTATGAGGTATGTCTGGAAAGTAAGTACCATTTTGGGGAAAGACCCATAAAAACATTATTTTCAATCCAAAATTTATTTTTACAAGAGCATTTCTTAAATTATTTTTCTACACTGTTTCCAACAGCATTCAGACATTTGTTATAGTGGAAACCAACTTTTCTATCGTCTCTTCATAGAAAGATACCGCCAGTAAAGACAGCCTTTGCTGAATACCAACTTTTGTGTCGTCATCACTGTCAAAGCACCTTCCTCTAAAAGCATGCTTCAAGTTCAAGAACAAGTGGTAATCAGAATGTGTGAGACTGCAGCTGTGTGGTAGATGATTGAACTGCTCTCAACCATATGGCTGAATAGGTTATTGAGTGACACTGGCAGAATGGGGATGTGCCCTGTCATGAAAAAACACAATGCCTTGACTGAGCATCATTCCACATCTTTTGGTTTGAACAGCATTGTCTCAATGTTTCAGTACCATACCACTTTGATGGTTCCACCTCTGGGAAGGAACTCAGCAAGCAGAATGCCCTGTCTGTTCTAGAACACAGTGAGCATGATTTTTTGTGCTGACAAATGTTGATTTTTTATTTATTTATTTTGGCCATTGTGAGTACCTCAACTTCAATGACTGTTGTTTCGAGGGAGTGACATGATGAACTGCAGCTGGTTTAACATTCTTTGCATTCAAAACCCATATTACAAAACACACCTCACAGTCGGGAGGCTCGAAGATTGTCTTAAACATTTTGATCAATCACTGACAAATGTATACACAACACAATCTGGCTATAAATCATCAGTGGAAAGACAATGAACTAGAGAAAGTAGTGTAAATGTGCAGAACTGCGACACTGGTGCTGCAGTGGTGATAGAACAAAAAGGTACTTCTTTCTGGACACACCTTGTATTTCATAGAAATGTTTCTTTTTTTCCAAAGTCCTTAATGTTTAGAAATCTAATAAAAATGAACGGCAGAATTAACAAGACATAAACTGAAAATTTCAGATTGTAGCAAATAAAAAAAATGGTTTTGTGCATTTATTCATGAGCACATCTTTACACTACACAGATAAACACACAGGGAGACACTTCTGGTATACTGAACAGGATCCACGCACTTGCACATGCACACACTTAATCACTGTAATGTGCAGCTCACTCTCCTCGGATTCCGCCCTGGTATAGTTTGCGTAGCATACGCAACAAGTAGATGAGCTGGCCCACACCTGCTGTTGGCAGCTGATGGGGTCGATGTCTGCACTTGCTGAAGACGTATGGCCAGCTGCTGATTCCTCCTCCCTCTCCTTTCCCCATTTTCCCATCGGCTGCTTCATACACTGTCTGAAAGCTGACCAACAGTAAGGCTGCTCTCCAGTTCTACAGTTGATTGGAGTGCCTCACCTTGCCAGCTCTCAGTATGGAACAACACATCACACTGAGTGAGAAACAGGCTCTTCTCGTACACTCTCTATGGCCACACCACCTAGCAAGAGTTGCAAGTGCTGGGCCCACTTTTCTACCTTTTGAATCACTGTGCTTTAACACAACAGTCTAAATAAGTGGCTACATAACTGAAGATGTTCAAAGAAACCTTAACACAGGTGATCACATATGACAATTCTTTAGCAATTCATTGACAGTCAAGATAAACACACAGCACTGTCCTTAAGAGGAGTATATATGTAAGTCTAACTACACATAACTGACACTGTTCATTCCTGGCAGTCCTGTCTACTAAGTTAGGTTTTAGTTTTTCAGCATTGCTAATCTCTTTTTCTGTTTTCTGCTTCCTCTTCTTGCGAGATTGTAAAATAGTTCTTTACATTCTGAATGTATTCATTACTATGGTGCTTACCATTTGTCCAGTGTGTTAGGGTATTTCAGTGCTATAACCCTATATCGTTCCTTGTGCATAATGCGCTTTTTTATTCCATGATCATCCTTCTTTGACTAAAAGTGTGTATGTCTTAACACCAGATCCGCACCTTGTAGGTTGCACCAGTTCATCATACTTTTTCTTGCTTCATCTCTTCTAATAAGCACAGTATTTCTAATTAGGCTTCTCAGACTTTGGTTAAATAGTATTTCCACTGCAGAATAACTTGTCATCTCCAAATGTGCTAATCCACTGTGTCCACTTGCTATGTCTGTTGTCATAACATAACACATATTGATTGCACCTTATGTTGTGTCAATGTATTGCTCCATGCCTACTAATGAAATGACTTTCATTGTCATTAATCATATGCTTAAGCAAGCATAGCTTGTTAATGTAGTCTTTGGCTAACTTCTCATCCATATATAACATGAGAATAATTCAGTTGCCATGAATGTATAAGTTAATCCCCCACTAGATTTTGGAAGGGGTCCTGGGGGAACCACCATGCCGGTTTCTTTTGGTTCTTTTGTCAGCACAGCATGCATAAATCTTTTATGTTGTATCATAGTAGCTTTTTTTATTTGACATATCTTACAAGTCTTCAATAATTTCCTTATTCTCTAAGCCACATTCAAAAACTGACTATCTTGTTGAGGCTTTTCCATACATTTCTTCAGACCAAAATGCCCACAGCTAAGGTGAGTACATCATAAGAATGTTTCTATTCCTTGTTCTGGAATGCACACATTCCATTCCTCTTCATATCCATTGTTTCTATGGTATAATATGCCATTGTACACAAGGTAATATGTTTTGATTCCATCTTCCCTGGCACTGTCATATTTTCTCTTGATTGGCGCTAGCTTTTCATATTCATTTTGCTCTCTCTTGAAGTTCCTTGCCATTCTTCATATTGCTTATTCATGTGTAACTCCTTTTATAAGACAAATACTATTATCTCTCAGCTGAGGCAGCGTTGGTTCATTCTCTAGTCCTAAAGGCAAACATGATAGTGCATCTGAAACTATTTATTGTGTACCTGGCATTATAATGGATACCAAAATCAAATTCTTCTAGAACAAGCATTCACCTCATAATTTTGCTGTGCCAGTATATACATTAACATAAAAGACAGCCCCTTATGATATGTTACAATGACTGATTTTCACCTCACCAGATAGTACCTAAACTTTCTGAATCCGGGGAAAAAAAGAAAACTAACTGCTAATGCCTCCTTCTCAGTTATGGAGTACTTTTGCTCACAGGAACTTAATACCCAACTACCAAAGGCAATTGTTTCTGTCACTTCCTTCCCATCTTCTTCTTATTTTCGATATAAATGGACCCTGAGACCATAATCTGATGCATTGCAATGTAGGTAGAATGTTTTCATCGTACCTGGATGAACCAGTATTGGAGCATTGAAGAGCTTTTTTTTCCAAAATCTGTCATATATTCTACTGTCCAAGACTATGGATTATTTTTCTTCAATAGTCTATGCAACAGCAATTCGCTATTTAAGGTTTTTTCATTGATGAAATGATGATAGACTCCGCAGATGGAAAATCTCTTATGGCTGCCAGCTTTTCCGTGTTAAGTTTTATCCTTTCTGGCCCTATGATGTGTCCTAGGAAAGGTCTCTCCAGCCTTTCAAATTCTGTGTTTTTGAAAACTAATACTTGCACCTTTAAGTGCACACTTTTCTAATATTTCTTCTAATGTCTGTGTGTGTTCCTTCCATGTTTCATTGGCTATCAATATACGATCCATGCAAATGATAAATTTTATTCAATAATTATTCCCATTGCAATTAATCTATTGTCCTTATAAAAGCTCATACTGATACATTCAATCCATTGTATTGATAACATCTCCCTTTGAATAAAAATGTTTTATATGGCCTCGGTGACAGTGTCTTGAAAGGAGGACATAACATGAATATCAATGTAAGAAAACCAAGGATAATGTAGTAAAATTACATCAGGTGATGGTGAGGGAAATAGATTAGGAAATGAGAAGACTTCAAATAGTAGACAAGTTTGCTATTTGGGCAGCAAAATAACTGATGATGGCCAAAGTAGATAAAATGTAGACTGACAATGGCAAGAAAAGCATTTCTGAAGAAGAGAAATTTGTTAACATTGAATAAAGATTTAAGTGTTAGGAAGTCTTTTCCAAAAGTAATGGTATGGAGTGTAGCCATTTATGGAAGTGAAACATGGATGATAAACAGTTTGGACAAGAGGAAAATAGAAGCTTTGAAATGTGGCGCTACACAAGAATGCTGAAGATTAGATGGGTAGATCACATAACTAATGAGGAGATGTGATTCCCTAAATCATCCTAGTCAAATGCTGGGATAGTTCCTTCAAAAGGCATGGCCAATATCCTTCCCATTCTTGTCACAATCCGAGCTATGCTCCATCTCTAATGACCTCGATACCAACGGGACGTCAAACCCAATCTTCCTTAACGAGGAGGTACTAAATAAAATTAGGAAGAAAAGAAGTTTATGGCACAACCTGACTAGAAGAAGGGAGTGGTTGATAGGACACATTCTGAGACATCGAGGGATCACTAATTTAGCACTGGAGGAAGTGTGGGGGATAAAAATCATAGAGGGAGATCAAAAGGTGATACAATCAGCAGATTCAGAAGGATGTAGGTTGCAGTAGTTATTCATAGATGAAGAGGTTTGCACAGGGTACAGTAGCATGGAGAGCTGTATCAAACCAGTCTTTGGATTGAAGACAACAACAACATTAGAACTGCTATCAACTGACTATTTATTTTTTCATAATTTGCAGATTGGGCATGACTACAGCGTCTATTTGATATGACTCTTCTTCTATTTCAACCTGCAACATTACCTGACAATTAATGGTTTTCCCATATTCACCTACAGCTCCTTTCATTTTGAATCCACTTACCAGTAAGCTCAGTATTTCATCTCCTGATTTTTTCAATTCATTATACACGTTGTCTGGTATTACACACTGCTGGCTTCCTGAGTCGATTAATGATTTAGTCACATGTCCATATATTTTAACCTTGAACGGGGTGGTTACTGTCGCATTTTTCAATACATCATCTTATTCGACCATGACATTTTGTTCATCACTTAATTTTTCTGGTGTTATTACATAAAAGTTTTTTTCTTCTTCCCTAGTTGCTTGAGGACCCTCCATATACGTTTCAGGATAGATCAGTCCTGAAATCCCTAATGTTAGCTGTGTTCTTATTCTCAGGCCCCATCCTTCGTATCTATCTTTGTGCACGCCATGCTCTTCTTCCTGTCCTCTGCCTGTGCATCTCTCTTTGTGGTACCTGAAAGCATAATCACTGCATCACTGGCCTCTTCGTCTCTGAATTCATTTCTCTACTCTTGTTCAAGGTGCATGCCACACTGTGGTGTTGCATTACTGAAGTTCTCTCTTTACACTTCTGGCTGCCTAGCTTCACATTCTAATTGTGCAAATATGACCCTGGCCTGCTCCACTGAGTCAATAATTGTTCTTAAAGAATTGCTACGTACTTCAATTGGTAATCTTTGTACCACCCATCACATCACATTTCTGTAATTGTCAGGTGTGTCAAGATTGGTTTCTCTTCAATTCCTTTACCAAGAACTTACTGTAAGTTCCATCCATTCTCCTATTATGTTCACACATTGAAATTAGAATATCATCCTATTTGCTCTTAGGTCAATATTTGTTTAGAAAGATTTTTTCAAATTAAGTGTTCCCTTCTTAACCGTGTACCCAGTTATATGCTTCATTGTCCATTTGATTTACAACACAAGCAATTTTTTGTTTCACTGTTTCATACTTCCTGCAATAACCTGTGAAAATTTCTTAAGTACGTATCTGGAAGCAACTTGCCTTTAGAATGGAATTTCCTGAATTTACAACTATGTATAAATTCCATTCGGGGATCATCTTTGGGCACTATTGCAGTTTGGCCACTTGCTGACTTTTTGCTTCACTGTGTAGTCTGCTATTGACTGACTGTTCAATGTGCTGTTCAGTAGCTTGCTGTACTTTCAGTACTTCTCCTACCACTTGGTTTGTGACTACTACTTTCTACTCTATCTCCTTTAAGCATTTATTAGTTACTGTAGTGCCCCCAGAACTTTACGAAAGTCTGGAGACACTTTTGTTTCAGCCATTTCGAATAGCGCATTATTTTAAAGCAGGGCATAAGGATGAGTATGGAATACTGCACCTATTTATTGTTTGTGCAGGCGAAACTGGAATGGAGATAGTTCATCGGCACTGGCAAGTGTTCAGCTCGACCTGCGAAGAATAACCACATACGGTCCAGAAACTCCGTGGCCGGCTGCAAAGAGTAATGTAGCTTTGTATTGTTGAAAAACAAATGGAGTGACTCGAGATAGTGGCTGTTTTAGTAGATGTTGAGCTGCTGTTGAGAGTATGTGGACTGGACATGGATAGTCAGCCACAATATAAGCTTATGTATTAATTGTGTTAAAAAATGTGTAATTAACTGATCTTGGGTGCCCGGTAACGTGTGGGCTTACGTCATAAAGTTTAGTTGTTTTTTTGTACAAAGTGGAAATAAATATATTCTGGTGCATTGAATGATATTCCAAGAGTAGCGTATTTTTGAATAAGAAGAGAGCGAGAGAGTGGTAATTTCCCCTTCCTCGCAGTGAAATCTTCGGAGAAGCGTCCGGTGCTAGCAGAAGACATTGGCGCTGCAAGAAAGCAGAACCAGCATTCTTCAACAAGTAAATCAACGAAAACGCTTAAGCTGTATAGAGGGAGCTTAACATTACACCGGGCCAGCGCAAGAACGTGGCAACTGTAAAGAAAGGACCTGAGAAAGAAGGGGAAATATTAAGGAAGTTATAAGAAAAAGAAAAAAAAACAGTTGGGAGTTGCCATAGCAACCGATAGCAGCGAGGCTGAAGAGCGATTCCATGATACTTATCCAGAGATATCGTGTTGATAAATGGTGAAATGATTAAGGGAATCAAGAAAATCACACAACGCTGCAGTTAGTCTCAAGTCGCCGATGCCGCCATCTACAAATGCTGACGCCACTGTACACCAACGCCACCTTCCACTGATGCCGGGTGAGATACTACTTACCTTTGATTGATTGTGAAGTGTGTGGTGTTGTGGAAATAAGCGAATGTACTTTTAATAACAACTTGATTAAAGGCAAAACAAAACACAATGGAAAAGGAAAATCAATCCGTAGAGTCTGTTGGGGCTATGGGAACTGAAAAACAGGGGCCAGATTTAGGCGAATTAATGAGATTTATCAAAGTGCAGTTTGAATCACAAAAAAAAAACTAGAGGCTCAAGTTAATATCTTAAGTAATCAGATGCAAGAATGGAAAAAAGAATTGTCCGATTCCCTGAGTGAACAGACAAATATTTTATTAAAGGATTTAGAACAAAGAAATGAAGCCAATATAAAAAGGATTAGCTCAAAAATTAGAATATGATGTAGACTGTAAATGTAGTAATTTGGAAACACAATTTAACGATAAATAGGACTCTTTGAAAAATGTATGTAATGTTACATTTGATGTGGTCAAACAAGAATTAACTATGCTAAAAACCAATGTCCAGAAACAACATAAGTTGCTCCCCCTACCACAGGCGCAAATTTCAGGGGTCAAATCACGTGTGGAAACCGTAGAACAGAACTTCAAAGAAAAGTTAATGACTGCAGAGCTTATAAATTTGAATGGCTTATAAGAACAAGTAGAATAATTAATAGGACAAAAGGTTGAAGAGAAACTAAGTGTTGCTATCTCTTCACCTATAGTAACTTCCAATTTAGATAACATCAAGAAAGGCTTAGAATTGTTGAGTAAAGAATTCAAGCTTATGTAGGAGAAACTAGAGAAAGGCACAGTTCCCCAAAATATTATATTAAATAAGGAAATGATAACTGATTTGCAATGGGGATCAAATTCAGGCTTCCTAAATTCAAACCAGATGGGGAGGTACACCCCACCCATTTCTTAAAACAGTTTAATCAAGCCATACCTAAAAGTTTGGGGGATGCTAAGAAAATAGAGTTTGCGGTAGGGTATTTGGAGGGTGAAGCTCCAGAATGGGGCACAGTAGATATTGTAAACTTCACATCCTTGGAAGATTTTCAGAGAAAGTTTAACCAAAAATATTGGTCTTCAAGTGCACAAGAGAAGTTGATCTCAGATTTGTGGGATCCTAAATACTATAGTAATGCCTGGGGTACAATGCCCAAGTATTTTGACTGGCATTTGACAAGGGCGAAATATTTATATCGACCAATGGAAGAAGAGGGATTAGTTAGAATTTTAATAAGACGTATACCTACTTATGCTAGAGAAGATATTCTATGCAGTGGGTGGAAAACAGTGGAGGAACTGTTATCCTTTGTAGATGCTCTCGATGCAATCAATAAAGACAGGAACAAGAGCTTGCATGCGCAAGAAAATCCGAATTTTAGGAGGAATAATATGAATCATAATAACCAGTCAAAGCCTTATGAATTCAATCTTACTCGAGTCCACTGCCATAGCAGGAATGCAAATAGATGGTGTTGCTCACGAGGAACATTAACATCCAACCTCAGTCTGGTAACTACGCAGGAATTCGTGCCCAGCAACAGCTGTGGAACAGGAGGTAACGCAGTTGCAATGCTTGGAAATCATCCTGTGGTTGCTACCCATGAGGAAAACGGGGCCCAGGGCGTCGAAATACATTGAGAGGCCTAAATAAGAGAGTACAGGTTTCCTTTATGCATAAAGTACCTACCAAGGAGTGGCTACTGCTGGAGAAAACGAGCAAAATAACTACACCACCACAACCTATTATAAAAGGAGAGATAGAAAACCACAAAGTAGACATATTCATCGATTCTGGTAGTGAAGTAACACTTATTTCTAAAGAATACTTTAATACATTAAAAACTAAAAGCAATTTACCTGTTTTACCAGTAACTGGGGTATACATAGTTGGTATAAATGGAAAGAAGAATAAGGTTGTTAAACATGAAACCTTGGCACGCTGCCGTATAAGTGATATGACATTTCGACAACCTATGCTAGTAGTGTAAGACATAAATAGAGACATATTGTTTAGTTTAGGCTGGTTATACTAAATTTCGACAAGAACTGTATTTATGTGGGGGAACCCGAGAATAAACATTGCATTAAGTTTGTGACAGACAGCAATATGTATAAACAAACATCCGAACACCGAAGACTACAATTAACCGCGTCAGCTCAGTTGTCTCCAGAGATAGAGTTAACTAATACTGCATGTCCACAAGACGACTTTCACAAAAAGGTAAGTGAATCTGAAGTGTTAAATATTGAACAGCAAACGGATTTAGTGAGAATTTTGTCTAAATACCATTCAGTATTTTCAGAGAATCCGGGTACCATTAGCGATTATGTTCACAATTTTAAGATTAAGGACGAGACTCCATTTTTTTGCAAACCATACCCTGTACCTATAAGCCTTAAAGAAGTGGTTAGGGAGGAGATTAATAAAATGATTGATTAAGATATAATAGAAAGGAGTATGAGTGTCTACAATAATCCCTTAGTAGTAGTGAAAAAAGCTACAGGTGGAGTGAGATTGGAGCTAGATGCACGCACTTTCAACTGTCCTATTGAAACCGAAAGAGATTGTACGGTTAATATAGATGAATTATTAACTTAATTTCAGGATGCCCAGTATTTTAACTCCATTGATCTGAAAGCTAGGTACTGGCAAATCCGGTTACATCCCGATTCAAAAAAAGTATACTGCTTATTTGTTCGATGGAAAATCTTACCACTTTAATGTATTACCTTTTGGACTAAATGTATCAGTATCGGTATTTATAAGAGCACTTGAGGAGGCTATTGGATGAGAATTATTGAAAGAAGTAGTTATTTATGTGGAAGACATCTTGATTATTTCACCTACTTGGGAAGAACATTGTAGGACATTGGAAAAAACTTTGGAGCGATTTAAGGAAAAGGGTATCACCTTAAAGTTAAGAAAATCTCACTTTGCGAGGCAAGAATTAAAGTTTTTAGGACACATTGTGGGAGTAAAAAGCATTAAACCAGACCCCGAGAGAATCGAGGCTATTAAAAACTGTCCATCTCCTCGAAATGTTAAACAGCTAAAAGGGTTTCTGGGAATGGCAGGTTATTATTGACGCTATGTGCAAAGCCAAGAAATTAATGACCCCAGACTATTCAGATTATTACGTAAAGGTATATCATGGAATTGGGACCAAGGGACCCAAGAAGCCTTTGACAAACTAAAACAAGTTTTAATAAATGTGCCCATCTTACAACATCCCGTAATGAATGAACCTTTTAAGATAGCAACTGATGCCTCAGATTACGGTATTGCAGCAGAATTATTCCAAGGGGAACGGGGGATAGAAACCTATGATCATAGATCTATAGCATTTATTAGTTGAAGCTTAAATAAGCATAAACAAAATTAAACTGCTACCAAGAAAGAATTGCTAGCGAGAGTATGGAGTATACAAAAGTTCCAAACTTCGATATGGGGTTCAGAAATCTACATTTATACTGACCACCAGGCTTTGTCATTCCTAATGAGTAGTAGATTATTACACAGTAGACTAATGAGGTGGATGTTGTTTTTACAAGAATATAATATTAAAATACAATATATAAAAGGATCAGATAATATAGTACCCGATGCTTTGTCACGACTACCTCAAAACATGAAAGATCTACAACATACAGAAGGACCTGGGCTAGTTTTTGCGATCAATTTTATAACAACAGAATATCCAGCAACGGAAGTACACGAGTTAACCAAACGATAACGGAAAATATTAAACATGACCCTCATTTTACAGATCTATGCCATGTGTATAAGAGAGTCATTACCGGTAAACAAAAGGGAACAGTGGGAAGTAACAAATCACAACTTCTTCTGGAGAAACAGAAAAGAGTCAAGCTATTGGCAGCTGTGTATACCACAAATAGCAGAGTCTAAATTAATACAGTACATTCATAGTGGATATGGCCACTTTGGAGTGAAAAAGTGTATAGCTCACATGAATAAGTTTTATTATTTTAAGCGATTAGGGCGTAAGGTAACTACTACTATTGAAACGTGTGACATTTGTCAGAAAGCTAAGGAGAATAATACCCATGTAAAGTATAAGATGTGTCCGATTATTCCTGAAGCATTACATGACCTCACAGCTGCCCAAGGGAGGTGTGGCTTATATATTAGTACTTACAGAATGTTGGTCGAAATATGTAAGACTGTATCCTATTAAGAAGGCTAATGCACAAACCCTGATCAAGTGTTTGCAAGAATATTTTATAGCAACAAGTAAACCGAGGCGTTTTATTTCGGATAATGGACCTCAGTTTACCAGCCATCAAGTTAAGGAATTTTTAGCCTGGTAAAATATATGACACTTTTTTAATATCCAACTATAATCCATCTTCGAACCCGTGTGAAAGAGTAATGAAAGAGATTGGTAGGTTGTGCTGCACTTATTGCCATGACACTTATACCTCATGGGCAGAAAGGATTAAAGATTTTGAGCTTATTTTAAACGAACTACCGCATTTGTCTACAGGAATGACACCAATAGAATCCATTTATAGGAGAACTTCTAATTAAATGTTTTACGTGGAGGAGCAAAAAGCTACTGATCACCAAGCAATTCAGGAAAGAGTTGGTAGAAACTTACATAGGAGTGCCCAACAAAGGGTAGATAAATACAATGCAACCGCAACTGACCCAGAATACCACATAGATGACTTAGTATTAGTAAAATAACACCTTCGAAGTTCAGCACTGAAAAAAGAAACACACAAATTTTTTCTGAAATACGTTGGACCTTATCGTATTCAATCAATAGTACACCAAAAGACCCTATATTTAGTGGATCCTGTGACAGGAGAGGAAAATGGAATGTATAATGTTAAGGACATAAAACGATATGTACAAAACCCCCAGGGACGTTGATGTTCTGTGGCAACAGGTGGAGTGACGTTTGCCAGTTCCCGAGTTGAGTTTGGTGTTGCTTCCACATCAGTTTTCCTACACCGAACTCCCTTCAAATCTTCGACTATCCTGTAATCTATTTATAACCCTTAAGCTATCCTATCATATTAGTATTAAAAGAGACCAATTATGACTACACGATTATGACTAATTTAAGGAGTCAAAATAAACATTAACCTCTAAGCATGAGATAAAACTAACAGGGTAACATTCTAATAGGAGGTATAATATGATGGTACTGTTTAGGAAGAATGATACCTAGATGACATAAACTGAACATGTGTATGAATTATAAAGTGAAGTGACTAACTGAATAAGTATTTGATTATAGCGTATATAATTTCTATTTTTTAGAATGTTTTATAGTTTTTGTAAAGTGTGATGTGATTCGGGAGGGTTTATATCTAATTTTGAAAGGGATACAACCCTCGCAAACAAGTGTGACTGGTTCTTCACCATTTGCCGTTCCATAGGAGTTGCTAAGATCTTTTCTTCGGGGACTTCAAAGGTGACGGTGAGAATGTCCGTTCTGCAGGAGACGCCGAACATCATACCTCCTCCGGCTTCTCACTTAAGTACCAGTGAAGTGGGGATCCTGGGGAATGTGGGTGAGAAGGGTTTCCTATCTTTGTGACTGTCTTCTTTGTTTCTTCGATCTTAGCAACCAATTCTTTTATTTTCTTTCTTACTTCTCTTAAGAGTACCATCTATCTTTCCCTCTGTCCACATTCATATGCTTCTGTCGCTAAAGTCCTTCTCTCTTCCGTGATTTCTAAAAATCTTCAACTAAGAACCTTAGTGGGCTGAAGAATCAGTACGCACGATCACACTTCCACACTCAAACAAATAAATACAAAGACGCAGACAAATAATACACAGGGAGATGTAACAACCGTCACAGATAAGGGGGGAGGTAGTGCTCAGGAAGGGCTGAGGACATGTGCTAAGTAATGACGGTTGCACGTCTCAAAGTAATAGATATTAAGCCAGAGGTATCGAGTCAAATAAGCTAAAGGATCAAGGGGGGATGAAGTATATATCCACCTGTGTTCATAGCTATAGTAGTACAAAGTAATATGAATGGAGATAAAAAGAAATAGATATTAAACCAGAGGTATCGAGTCAAATAAGTTTCTGATGAATAATAGGATAGTGCAGACCGAATAGCCCGAAGAAAAGAAATAAAGTTACAACCATGGATGAAACATATTTAGTTATTAAGGCTATATAAGTGAGCTGTAAGCAATGAACAAGCGAAGAATTTAGGCAGGCACGCTGAAGGACTCAGGAGGAGGAAAGGAGAGGTAGATAGCAATTTTACCAGGAAATTTTAAATAAAATAGTGTGCAGAGGAGTACGAAAGAGGCAAGACTATGAATCATTGTTAGAGAAGATAGGGACGGCGCATCCGATATACAGGGTGTTTCAAAAATGACCGGTATATTTGAAACGGCAATAAAAACTAAACGAGCAGCGACAGAAATACACCGTTTGTTGCAATATGCTTGGGACAACAGTACATTTTCAGGCGGACAAACTTTCGAAATTACAATAGTTACAATTTTCAACAACAGATGGCGCTGCAAGTGATGTGAAAGATATAGAAGACAATGCAGTCTGTGGGTGCGCCATTCTGTACGTCGTCTTTCTGCTGTAAGCGTGTGCTGTTCACAACGTGCAAGTGTGCTGTGGACAACATGGTTTATTCCTTAGAACAGAGGATTTTTCTGGTGTTGGAATTCCACCGCCTAGAACACAGTGTTGTTGCAACAAGACGAAGTTTTCAACGGAGGTTTAATGTAACCAAAGGACCAAAAAGCGATACAATATAGGATCTGTTCAAAAAATTTCAACGGACTGGGAACGTGACGGATGAACGTGCTGGAAAGGTAGGGCGACCGCGTACGGCAACCACAGAGGGCAACGCGCAGCTAGTGCAGCAGGTGATCCAACAGCGGCCTCGGGTTTCCGTTCGCCATGTTGCAGCTGCGGTCCAAATGACGCCAAAGTCCACATATCGTCTCATGCACCAGAGTTTACACCTCTATCCATACAAAATTCAAACGCGGCAACCCCTCAGCGCCACTACCATTGCTGACCGAGAGACATTCGCTAAAGATATAGTGCACAGGATTGATGATGGCGATATGCATGTGGGTAGCATTTGGTTTACTGACGAAGCTTATTTTTACCTGGACGGCTTCATCAATAAACAGAACTGGCGCATATGGGGAAACGAAAAGCCCCATGTTACAGTCCCATCGTCCCTGCATGCTCAAAAAGTACTGCTCTGGGCCGCTATTTCTTCCAAAGAAATCATTGGCCCATTTTTCAGATCCAAAACGATTACTGCATCACGCTATCTGGACATTCTTCGTGAATTTGTGGCGGTACAAACTGCCTTAGACGACACTGCGAACACCTCATGGTTTATGCAAGATGGTGCCCGACCACATCGCATGGCTGACGTCTTTAATTTCCTGAATGAATATTTCGATGATCGTGTGACAGCTTTGGGCTACCCAAAACATCCAGGAGGTGGCGTGGATTGGCCTCCCTATTCGCCAGACATGAACCCCTGTGACTTCTTTATGTGGGGACACTTGAAAGACCAGGTGTACCGCCAGAATCCAGAAACAATTGAACAGCTGAAGCAGTACATCTCATCTGCATGTGAAGCCATTCCGCCAGACACGTTGTCAAAGGTTTCGGGTAATTTCATTCAGAGACTACACCATATTATTGCTATGCATGGTGGATATGTGGAAAATATTGTACTATAGAGTTTCCCAGACCGCAGCGCCATCTGTTGTTGACAATTGTAACTACTGTAATTTCGAAAGTTTGTCTGCCTGAAAATGTACTGTTGTCCCAAGCATATTGCAACAAACGGTGTATTTCTATCGCTGCTCATTTAGTTTGTATTGCCGTTTCAAATATACCGGTCATTTTTGAAACACCCTGTAGGTGAAATGAGGGAAAGAGATGCAGGTGGGCAGACCCAGAGGAGGCTGACCTACACTGTGTGGGCAGGGGCACCAAAAAGGTGATTGACCTGTACCATAGTTTAGTGTAAATGGAAGGGGCGTACCTACCCAAGGATGAGGAAGAAGATGTTTTCATAGTATCCACCCTTACACAGATTGGAACCCAAAGGGAAAGGGTGGTATAGTGACTTGAGATTGTAGTGGAAAGTTTCTCCTGGTAAATTTGAATTCTAAAAATTTTTAAATAGAAAAGACGAGTCCTGCGTGTGGAGATAGAAAAAAGAGAAAACCCGCAATACAACTAATTTTTTTCAGACCCAGAAAACCGGTGGTTATCATTGCAACAGCTTATATATATAAAAAAAAAAAAAAAAAAAAAAAAAAAAAAAAAAAAAAAAAAAAACTCAGAAAAACGCCTGAACTCTGAAACTGGGTAAGGGGAGGGATTTATTTTGGCTCAATCCTGGAAGCAAGAGTTGATAAATCTATTGGAAAGAGCGGATACTTGTTGTACTATTAGTTTATCATACTACCATGTGTATGAAAGATATTACGAACAGCTTAATGAAATAACGGCGATGGAAGAGGGTTTTTGTAGATAATGTTTTTATATAGTACAAAGTAACAAGATAAGTGTTAAGAAAAAATTATTAAAATGTATGTTGTGTGCAAAATAACGAGTGTTCAAGCTAAGGGGAGGGATATGTAATGCCCCTAGAATTTTATGAAAGTCTGGAGACACTTGTGCTCTAGCCATGTCGAACACGCGTTATTTTAAAGCAGGGCATAAGGATGAGCATGGGATACTGCACCCATTTATTGTTTGTGCAGGCAAAACTGGAAGGGAGATAGTGGCAAGTGTTCAGCCCGACCTGCGAAGAATAACCACATACGGTCCAGAAGCTCCGTGGCCGGCTGCAAAGAGTAATGTAGCTTTGTATTGTTGAAAAACAAATGGAGTGACTCGAGATAGTGACTGTTTTAGTAGATGTTGAATTGCTGTTGAGAGTATGTGGACTGGACATGGATAGTCAGCCACAATAAAAGTTTATGTATTAATTGTGTTAAAAAATGTGTAATTAACTGATCTTGGGTGCCTGGTAATGTGTGGGCTTACATCATAAAGTTTAGTTGTTTTTTTGTACAAAGTGGAAATAAATATATTCTGGTGCATTGAGTGATATTCCAAGAGTAGCGTATTTTTGAATAAGAAGAGAGAGCGAGAGAGTGGTAATTTCCCCTTCCTAGCAGTGAAATCTTCGGAGAAGCGTCTGGTGCTAGCAGAAGACATCGGCACTGCAAGAAAGCAGAACCAGCATTCTTCAACAAGTAAGTCCATGAAAACACTTAAGCTGTATAGAGGGAGTTTAACATTACACCGGGCCACCGCATTACCTCTTGCCTTTGGGTAGTCATATTTGCTGGAACAGCTATCACATCTATTGCTGTTTCCTGTCTCCCTAGTTCTGATTTTACTTCTTTACTCTTTTGTTTTCTTCTTCCCCTCCTTTCTTTATTTTCTCATCTACCCTTTTCACCATTATTTAAACACTTCCTTGATATTCACTTCTTGTTTCTTCAATTTTTTTATCCATTTTCACTATTATTGACCCTTTAATTTCTTTAATATCTTACTTTTGTTTCCTTTGCATTGGTTCCAGTGCTTCCATTAATTACTTTAAAATAAATTCATGGGATGCAAATAACTTGGCTTCAGCCATCTTAGATCAAGATGTATTACCTATGGGTGACATGAAATTTTTGTTGGACAAGAATTCAAAGCCCAATTTCCCATTTATAGTGTGAGCTTGCCTAAACTGCTGAGTCATGTAGGCCTCCTGGATTGAAGCAAGCTTCTGTATGTCACACTGTCTACATCCCTATACCATAGTCTCCTACATTGATCACTAAATGCACATATGGAAATTTTGGTCAGCCCGTGAGGCAAGCACTGATTACCTAATGGTTCAGATGACCACTCTCAATAAGTGGGAAATCCAAATTTGAGTCCCAGTACAGCACAAATTTTCGTATGTCACCAGTAGATAGTATATCTACACCTAATATGGGTGAACCCAACTTATATGTATTCAGTAAAAATACTTCAAAGTAATTTCAGACGCATGTCTGTCATCAACATGTTTGTTCATCCAGACATGCAAGTAAATCTTCCATTAATTGTTAGAGACAAGTATTGGTTCTCATCCTTGGTTTTGGCATTTCCATGAACACATCATACCCGTTACCTTTGCTCGCTACTACTGTTTCGCCATTTTCTGTTCTGGGTATGTTCAACATATCCCTCATTTATTGCTTGGGGGGTGATTAAGTTTACCATGCTTTCTTGTGGTATGCTATTCTTGAAAGAGAATTCATTCTGGTCATCACTCAGATATTCTTCCCTATTATACTCTTTTTCCTGTTTAATTTTGTTTTCTGATAAAAGTTGCTGCTGTTTTTCTACATTTGACTGATAAACATCTTCATCTAATACATTCTTTTTTATCTTATCTATCAGAAATTTTGGCTCCAGTTTCGCAGTTATAAGTTTACTAATTTGTTACTTAAATATTAAACACTTTCTGTCAGTATTTAAATTTCTGAAATATCATTTTTCGTTGCATGCAGTTCGAATCATTTCATAGCCTATGCTACACTGTTAAACTGTTTCTGCAGCAGTAGCTTTTGTTAATGGCCCACAGAAACATGTGACACATTCTATATTTTCTTCTGCTGCTGCTCACTGTAATGCTGGCTGCTGTTTGTTGTAATGTGGCATCGGCTTGATCCTTTGTCTTGTTTTGAGGTATGGCTCTTTCTTATTTCCTGTAGAGGTTGTTCTGTTGTATCCAAATGTTTGAAAACTGTACTTACACTCATTCCATTCTTCTTAAAAATTTAAGCAGTTCATGTCATCACACATCACCAAATGTAAGCCACCACTCCATACTATTTACTAATTTGCATTTATTTCTTACTATAGTCTGGCTGGTTGGAAAATTAGGCATCAGACATTCAGAAGTAGCTTGATTTTGAGAGCAAACTTACTCCCAAGGTAAATGCATCTATAACTAAAGTTCTGACTGCAAGTCTATGATGCATGTCCTATTTATTCTTCCACACTGCTGTATAACTCATTCCCTTCCAATAATTCTAATAATAGTGAATAGGTTACAATATATAAACCCATTTGTAGAACACAATAAATTTATTTCACTTTCAATTAGAGTATTACATGCCTGCTTGTTCTGACCACACCCACACTACAATTATAGTCACTTGTCTATTACAAGCTTATATGAATTTACCATTACCAGTTTCTTGCCATACGATTGCAGAGGTTAAACTCCCCCAATACAAAATTAATCCTATGCTTCACAATTTATTTTTACTATGATTGCTTCTCTGAAACAAAGATGTGTCCTCCTTGCACAATTGTTCTGGCATAACTGACTCAATCCTTCGTAGCGAACATTCGCCAAGTGTCAATATGTCTCTTCTACAACTATGGGTGATACCCATCAGTGATTCTACTGCACTGTAGCAAATAAATGTAAGGGTAGATATGAAACCTGAAGAACAGGATCAGTATCTGTAACTTTATAGGTTTCTTAATCACCACTAATGGCACAGCCCACTGACTCAAAGTTGCAGGTGAAATAATTGCTAATTTCTTCAGTCTTTCTAATTCAGCTTTAACTTCATCTCTCAGAGCAAATGGCAAAGAACAAATGCATTGAAACTTAGGGGTCACAGAGGGTTTCAGCAGAATGTGGGCCAGAAATTACCTCATAGAAAATCTTTCATAGTAAATGGCAAAGAACAAACACATTGAAACTTAGGGGTCATAGATGGTTTCAGCTGAATGTGGGCCAGAAAATTCCTTGCTTTACCAAACATTTACTCATACAACTGTCTTAGAGGCTGTATAAGTGACTCAGGGTCATGAATAGGAATGACGGGGGGACACTAAATTAGGGTGACTGACAACTTGGAAATCAAATGCTATAAAAGCATCCACCCTAAAAATGTTTAACATTGAGGCAGAATCGACCATTAGTACTGTTACTTGGTGCTCCACATTCTTGTATTTTGCTGTCACAATCTGTTGCCTCTCAGTGGAATTTGTTTGTGACTAAAGAAAAATACTGTTTTGGTAACTGGTTGTAATGGAAGGCTACCCAGCTCATGATACATAGCCAAACTGATCATCAAGGCACTTTGTTGGGTGTGGCAATTGGGGCAAGCCCTATAATCTAAGGAACTATCCATTGCCAAGGGAGGATGGCCATTACAATCTGCCTTATCAGACTGGGAGTTGTGACAACCATGCCTTGTGTGAAGGCTTAGTCAAATCATGGGTACAACTGATTTGTGGTATCCACCTTATTAAATTGCTTATCAGGGTGGCAGAGAGACCACATTTTACCAAGTATGGGTCATCCAGTCAGGTTGGGCCCCAGAGCACGAGACCCTGCTGTGTCGTCTGGTAATCCACTGCAGGCAGAACACCACAGTCCACTTCCACTATGTGAAACTCATCAACAAAGGTTTCCTGGGCTGCCGCAGACAGGTCAGTCAACCATAACTGTGTCACTTCAGCTAGAGGTGGGTCAGATGACTAAGGCATTTGCTTAAAATAACTTATTTGGAGCTAATAAAATAATTACACTGTGAATAAAGAAAACCAGGTAAGATATGCCACACTGACTACAATCAAACTTACAATACCTAGACAAACCCTGTACCTCCACTATCCATTCCACCTATGAGTTGTCAAGCCACTTTCGTCACTGATTTAACTTAAAACACAAGGGAATTTGTGCTTAATGCTGTACACAAGTCATCAAATTTTAATGAAGTGGGGTCCATGCATGGACAAAGCTTTTCACCAAATTATAAAGAAAGGAACTAAAAGAAAAGCGGACTGCATTCATATCTACAGGGTCAGCAACTTTTCTTACCTTTTAGTAGAGCAAGAAATATTCCAGATAGTTGTCCCACCTCTCTATACCCATGCTAAAAGGTTTGAAAGCTGGAGGAAGGGATTGGGGTTGGTGGTGCCTACTGCTGTGGTTGCTTTCGAGATGCCGACACTTGCAGAAGCTCAGCATTTAGCTGCAGCAGCAGCGGCTGCTGCTGCTGCTCCTACCATTGTTGCAGCATAGTCCTACCATAAATCAGTTGTCCACGATGATGTGACGGAACCCTACTGGCGCACACACAAGACAGGCTCGTCACCACTTCAGTAACTCGTTCCCAGGGTACAGGTTTAAAAGTATAAATTCGCAAACTGGGAGGAAAACACTGCACTATGTCTGAGCCAAATCAAGTTTTCCAAGTGAGAGTTTTCAACGTCCATAGAGCTAAACTAATCAAAATTGTACACAAGCCAGAAGTGTCAGCAATGCACTTAATATGACTAGAGAGCAAAAACAGAAAGAGTGACCCCTTAACAAGCAAACATCTAAGTGTGGCACAATACCAGCAGGTCAGATTTTGAAGCTAGCAAACACACAAGTAATTACAGTCAGCGGGTGCCTTAACTTCCCACCTGGAAATACAAAGGCTCTTTCCAGAACACACGTGCAGGCGCACCATGTCATTGGCCACTATAACTATTTCATTGGCTACTGTCAGCACCATTGGTTCTGCACCCTTCAGTGCCATGGCGTATCAGCTGGTACAGATACCAAAGTCAGATAGGATGATATCCAAACAGTCTGATAGCTTATGATCTGCTTTCTCCTGTTGTTAAAGCTTTCCATTTGGTTTGCTTCCCAGAGCAGACATTGGAGGAAGTTCATGACAGTGGTAGTAGTAGCAGCCCTGGTCTGTTTATTGGAGTCTGTCTACATCTACATTTATACTTCGCAAGCCACCCAACAGTGTGTGGCGGAGGGCACTTTACGTGCCACTGTCATAACCTCTATTTCCTGTTCCAGTCACGTATGGTTTGCAGGAAGAACGACTGCCGGAAAGCCTTCGTGCGCACTCAGACCTCTCTAATTTTACATTCATGATCTCCTCGAGAGGTATAAGTAGGGGGAAGCAATATATTCGATACCTCATCCAGAAAAGCACCCTCTCGAAACATGGACAGCAAGCTACACTGTGATGCAGAGTGCCTCTCTTGCAGACTCTGCCACTTGAGTCTGCTAAACATCTACATAACGCTATCATGCTTACCAAACAACCCTGTGACGAAACGTGCCACTCTTCTTTGGATCTTCTCTATCAACCCGACCTGGTACGGATCCCACACTGATGAGTAATACTCAATTATAGGTCGAACGAGTGTTTTGTAAGCCACCTCCTTTGTTGATGGACTACATTTTCTAAGGACTCTCCCAATGAACCTCAACCTGGCACCCGCCTTACCAACAATTACTTTTATGTGATCATTCCACTTCAAATCGTTCAGCACGCATACTCCATTGAGGTGTTGGAAGCTCTAGACTGTCAGCAACCATAGCCTTTTCTGTAGTTCTAGAGTGATCTATAGGCTTTGTAATAACAGCATGTTTGCAATTGCACTGACAAAATGGGTAGTACTGCAGGCACTAGCATCCTCTGTTGGTATAGGGGCACTGGGTTTATGAACATGCTTTTTGAGAGTTGAAGCAAACAAAGCAAAGAAAGTAAGAGGTTGCATGACCTTATCTTTTTGGCCTCACCACAAGGTATATATTTCATTGTTTTTAGCTTATTTATATTCCTTTCTTCAAGGTAGACAATACAGTCTCTATTCCAACGGGGTGAGTCCCAGAGAAATTAACACATATTGGAGGAGATGAATAAATGACTCCATCCTGGGCAGCTCTAACCACATTTTCCACAAGTGGCTTTTCTTGTACCTGCTAAAGTGGTGTGCACAAAGTGCTGACATTTAAAACAGCATATTGGACTGGGGTTATGAGGTCTCTCATTTAAGCTAATGATGCCTGCATTGATATGCTCTGGAAGTGTTGTGCCACTGATTGTCAGAATACAGAGATCTGACTTTACCAGTTTGTCATCTTCCCATTTCATCATATTTTGCAAATTGACGACACTTTCTTGAGCCCACTCGCCTTTCAGTTCCAACACCTTTGCTTCATTTCAAAGCCTTATGCAGCTCTGTTTCAATGGTACAGTCCCCCGAGGCATTTAGGTGCCTGGAGGTGTCTTGCTTGTTGGGTAATAGATGTTTCAACCAACAATTCCTATTTTTCAAATGCTTTATAGATCTGAAAGTGCCAGCAATGCCATCTAAACTGTTTTGAATGTAGAAAGGTGAAACTTTCTGCTTCCTTCTAACTATTACAACACATTCTGACAAGCAGCATGAGTTCTGTTACTGTAAACACAAGTAATCTGAATAATCCCTATGTCAGAGGATTGGCTACATGGCCCCTCTTGTCAGGTTTGTTATTGATAGCCACCAACACTACACCCATTCTGCTGGGAACTTATCTCTATAAGTTAAATGATTTTACCACAGACTGATGACTAGCAAGGGCAGTAAGATTCCCTGCAGACAGAGTCCTGCTTTCCTGGGTAAGCCTTATGCGACAGAGGTTGCCCACGGACTTCAACAGCCACGTATCTCTTTAGGGTAGTGCATCTTTTGAGATTGTGTTTTTTTCTTTTTCTTTTTTTCTTTGAGGTTTATACTGGGTGGGTTTAGCCATATCCCCAGTCTCTGGGACACAAAACATTTCACAGCACGGTGGTTGCTGAAGTATGCCCAGAGCATATGGGGACAGCAGGTTTGTAGCACTTACCAGCTCCGAGCTCAGGAACCTCAGGTTCCCAACCCCGTACCCAGAAAATGAAGAGCTGAAGACACCAAGGCACTTGCCAATCAGAACTAGCGGGGGTGGGGGCACATGTGGCTTTTTTTTAAATACCATGGACTTGGCATGCATTACCCGCTCCCCCCTCTCCTCCCCCATGAAAGAATATATAGAAGAGGTGATACAAAGGAAACAAACTTGAAGGTAACACCATAGCAAGATGAGAGGAAGTAAAAGAAGACAAGAGAGGGAACATAGGATACTATGAGGACAATTTTATTCAGAATTATTAACATCTATGAGAGAGCCAGCCAATTTTGAGGTTTGCCACTGACACTGTAATACTGTCAGAGACAGCAAAGAACCTGGGAGATCTGTTAAACACAGTGAAGAGCAACTTAAAAATAGTGATAAGAAGAACATCACAAAATCAAAACAATAATAATGATATGCAGTTCAATTAAACCCAGGATACCAAGAGAATTTTAATAATAATTGATACACTAAATATAGCAGATAAGTTTTGTTATTTTGGTATAAAAATACTTGGCCAAAATACAGAGAATATAGAATGTAGATTGGTAAGAACAACAAAAGCATGTTTGGGGAACAAGAATTTGTTAACATCTAATTTAAATTTAGGTGTTAGGAAAGCGTTTCTAAAGGTATTTGTCTGGAGGGTAGCCTTGTATGAATGCAAGATATGTGGTTCAAGCAAGATGAGAATAGAGGTTTCTGAATTGTGGTACTGCAGAACAATGCTGATGATCGTGTGTGAAAAAAAATAATTATTTCATAAGTAGACTTATTGTGAGGAAAAAGAAAACTGGCATTCTACGATCGGATTGTGGAATGTCAGATCCCTTAATTGGGCAGGTAGGTTAGAAAATTTAAAAAGGGAAATGAATAGATTAAAGTTAGATATAGTGGGAATTAGTGAAGTTCGGTGGCAGGAGGAACAAGACTTCTGGTCAGGTGAATACAGGGTTATAAATACAAAATCAAATAGGGGCAATGCAGGAGTAGGTTTAATAATGAATAGGAAAATAAGTATGCAAGTAAGCTACTACAAACAGCATAGTGAATGAATTATTGTGGCCAAGATAGATACGAAGCCCATGCCCACCACAGTAATACAAGTTTATATGCCAACTAGCTCCGCAGATGATGAAGAGATTGATGAAATATATTATGAGATAAAAGAAATTATTCAGGTAGTGAAAGGAGACAAAAATTTAATGGTCATAGGTGACTGGAACTCAACAGTAGAAAAAGGAAGAGAAGGAAACGTAGTAGGTGAATATGGAATGAGAGTAAGGTATGAAAGAGGAAGCCACCTGGTAGAATTTTGCACAGAGCATAACTTAATCTTAGCTAACACTTGGTTCAAGAATCATGAAAGAAGGCTGTATACATGGATGAAGCCTGGAGATACTGACAGGTTTCAGACAGATTATATAATGGTAAGACAGAGATTCAGGAACCAGGGACAGCTGTGGACTCTGATCACAATCTATTGGTTATGAACTGTAGATTGAAACTGATGAAACTGCAAAAAGGTGGGAATCTGAGGAGATGAGACTTGAATAAACTGAAAGAACCAGAGGTTGTAGAGAGTTACAGGGAGAGCATTAGGGAACAATTGACAAGAATGGAGGAAAGAACTACAGTAGAAGAAGAATGAGTAGCTTTGAGAGATGAAATAGCGAAGGCAAAAGAGGATTACGTAGGTAAAAAGATGAGGGTTAACAGAAATCCTTGGGTAACAGAAGAGTGACTGAATTTAAAGGATGAAAGGAGAAAATACAAAAATGCAGTAAATGAAGCAGGCAAAAATGAATACAAAGGTCTCAAAAATGAAAACAAAAGGAAGTGCAAAATGGCTAAGTAGCAATGGCTAGAGGACAAATGTAAGGATGTAGAGGCATAGCTCACTAGGGGTAAGATAGATACTGCCTACAGGAAAATTAAAGAGACCTTTGGAGAAAAGAGAACCACTTGTATGAATATCAAGAGCTCAGATGGAAACCCAGTTATAACCAAAGAAGGGAAAGCAGAAAGGTGGAAGGAGTATATAGAGGGTCTATACAGGGGCAATGTTCTTGAGGACAATATTATGGAAATGGAAGAGAATGTAGATGAGGGTGAAATAGGAGATATGATACTGCGTGAAGAGTTTGACAGAGCACTGAAAGACCTGAGTTGAAACAAGGCCCCGGGAGTAGACAACATTCCAATAGAAATACTGAAAGCCTTGGGAGAGCCAGGCCTAACAAAACTCTACCATCTAGTGAGCAAGATGTATGAGAAAGGCAAAATACCCTCAGACTTCAAGAAGAATGTAATAATTCCAATCCCAAAGAAATCAGTCATTGACAGATGTAAAAATTACTGAACTATCAGTTTAATAAGCCATGGCTGGAAAATACTAACATGGATTCTACCTCAGGGAAGATTAGTTTGGATTCCGTAGACATGTTGGAATACGTGAGGCAATACTGACCCTATGACTCACCTTAAAAAAATAGATTAAGGAAAGGCAAACCTACATTTATAGCATTTGTAGACTTGGAGAAAGCTTTTGCCAATGTTGACTGGAATACTCTCTTTCAAATTATGGAGGTGTCAGGGGTAAAACACAGGGAGCGAAAGGCTATTTACAATTTATACAGAAACCAGAAAGCAGTTATAAGATACGAGGGGAATGGAAGTGTGGTGTCACTGCCAGACACCACACTTGCTAGGTGGTAGCCTTTAAATCGGTCGTGGTCCGTTAGTATAAGTCGGACCCGCGTGTCGCCACTATCAGTGACAGCAGACCGAGCGCCGCCACACGGCAGGTCTAGAGAGACTTCCTAGCACTCGCCCCAGTTGTACTGACTAAATACTCTCTCATTTGCCGAGACGATAGTTAGCATAGCCTTCAGCTATGTTATTTGCTACGACCTAGCAAGGCGCCATTATCAATTACTATTGCTATTGAGAATCATGTACCGTCCAGACCGACGTTCGTCATTAATGGATTAAAGTTAAGTATTCCACTAGCTACGTCCGTTTTTCTCAATTCTAATTCCCTTTTCATGTTCCAGACCTCACACCAGCCTGCGTGAGCTCAAACGCGTGCATTTCAGCCTCCTTTAGTAACACGGTGTTGGCTCTCCTGCCAACCACAACAGAAAGCGAAGCAGTGGTTGGGAAGGGAGTGAGACAGGGTTGTAGCCTATCCCAGATTTTATTCAATCTGTATATTGAAAATGCAGTAAAGGAAACAAAAGAAAAATTCGAAGTAGGAATTAAAATCCATGGAGAAGAAATAAAAACTTTGAGGTTTGCCGATGACATTATAATTCTGTCAGAGACAGCAAAGACCTGGAAGGGCAGTTGAATGGAATGGACAGTGTCTTGAAAGGAGGATACAAGATGAACATCAACAAAAGCAAAACGAGGATAATGGATTGTAGTCGAATTAAATCGGGTGATGCTGCAGGAATTAGATTAGGAAATGAGACGCTTAAAGTAGTGAATGAGTTTTGCTATTTGGGGAGCAAAATAACTGATGATGGTTGAAGCAGAGAAAATATAAAATGTAGACTGGCAATGGCAAGGAAAGTGTTTCTGAAGAAGAGAAATTTGTTAACATTGAGTATAGATTTAAGTGTCATGAAGTCGATTCTGAAAGTATTTGTATGGAGTGTAGCCATGTATGGATGTGAAATGTGGACGATAAGTCGTTTAGACAAGAACAGAATAGAAGATTTCAAAATGTGGAGCAACAGAAGAATTCTGAAGATTAGATGGGTAGATCACATAACTAATGAGGAGGTATTGAATAGAATTGGAGAGAAGAGAAATTTGTGGCACAACTTGACTAGAAGAAGGGATCGGTTGGTAGGGCATATTCTGAGGCATCAAGGGATCACCAATTTCATATTGGAGGGCAGTGTGGAGGGTAAAAATCGTAGAGGGAGACCAAGAGATGAATACATTAAGCAGATTCAGAAGGATGTAGATTGCAGTAGGTACTGGGAGATGAAGAAGCTTGCACAGGATACAGTAGCATGAAGAGCTGTATCAAGCCAGTCTCTGGACTGAAGACCACAACAGCAACAACAGTAATAATCAATGGTGAAAGAGTAAGGCCAGGTCTATGCTTAAGGATGCTGTTAGCAAATTTCCTGCCAAGAACTTCATTAAGAAGTTACAGTCATTACTAAGTGTTTCCAACTATTATCAGCACTTCATCCCTGATTAAGCATGGTTTGTACATTCTGAACTAAATTGTTAAAAGTGTTTCTGGTGCTGGCATTTGAAGCTGCTAAAATGTCTAGCTAGTCTGAAAGCCTGCCATGCATGCAAGAAAGTAGTTGACACACAGACAGAGTCAAGTTATTGGAAGAGCACTCAACAATGGGATGTACAAAACCACGTGCATTCTTTTACCTCATGTAGGGAAAGCATATAATAGGAAACAGAAAATCCCATTAGCAGTGTTGGTTAGTTGATTGGTCAGTTGGTTGGTGTGGAGTAAAAGGAACTAAACTGCGAAGTCATCAGTCTGTAACGGGAGACCTTCCTCTAACACTACCTTTTATTTTTTTTATAGAACTAACCGAAACCATGTATACTAACAAATCTTGTATAGGTGAACATTCTCGGCTGTTTCACTGAAAGAATTTCATTTGATTTTGTATACGATGTATTATATTTCAGACTAAAATGTGTAAAAAAATTTAAGTTGTCACAATTGATACAGCTAAATTTATTTTTCTTTTAGAGATATCTGGCACGGGTCTATAGGCTCAATACTGCTAAAGGAGTCACTACAGAGTAGGATACTCTTGCCAGTGCAAGAATGAACATGGCTAAGGGCTAATTAAATGGCCATCGATTTAGCAATGAAGACACTGCAGCCATTTGGCAGAGAGTGGGTTCACTACACTGTGCTCTTTCATCTGTTGTCTGTTGAGCCATCGGTGAATACTGCTTCCGAAGACTGATACTCCTCAAGGACAACCAAAAACAGGTGGTGAAAAATTGTGGTGCCAGTGGAATCTTTTGGACCAAAGGAGATTTCGAGGCAAATCCAAGTAGGGGCACAAGCCATGGGGGCACATGCAATGTCTCCCTGACCAGAGATGACTGTGGAGTAAGGCAGTTTTGAACAAATACACTAGAGGTATTCAGCAATTGTAAACCCAGTTCTGGGTCACCGTTATGGAAGGCAGAGCTCCCTACCAGGGAAAAGAACATGGTAGTTGGGTTATTCAGGGAAGCTATGAATGTGTATAGCATAATTCAGCAGCTGTTGTTGTTGACACCTGATAGGAAATGGAGGGATTCCAGCCTCGACTAGTAGGCTGACCACATGACTAGTTCGGAAGGTTCCTGTCGCAAGTCGGATGCCACAATGATGAATGGGGTCCAGTATCTGCAATTCTGAAGGTGATGCTGAATTATATGCAAGACTCCCATAAGCAAGATGGGACAGAATCAGGGCTTTGTAGAGCTGCAAAAGGGTAGAGTGATCTGCATCACAGCTAATGTTACTAAGACACAAAATTTATTGAGGTGTCACCAGCACTTACTTTAACTTGGTGGAGAGATGGGGAAGCCATGTCAGCTGGGAATTGAAGACTGGTCCCAGAAAGTAGTGCATCTCAACTACAAGAAGTAAGTGACGTCTAGGTAAAGCTCTGGATGTGGGTGTACAGTATGACGGCTACAGAAGTGCATGGCATTTGTATTTGATGGCTGAAGACTGAAAACCATGGATGAGAATCCTTGACTGTACCTTTTGTGTGGTGTCTATAGGCGATGCTCAGTAACAACCACACTGTCTCGATAGAAGAAGGACGATGCCAAAGACTCCACAGCCACCGCTAGACCATTGATGGCCACCAGAAAGAGGACTCTCATTACAGAGCCCTGCAGGAAACCATTCTTTGAATGTGGGGGGGTACTGAATGAAACATCCACTTGAACCCGGAATGTACAGTGCAACAGGAAGTTCTTGACAAAAAGTGGAAGTGGACTTCGGAGACCCCACTCATGTAACCTAGTAAGGATGTGGTGATGCCATGTCATATCATAAGCCTTCTGTAGTTTGATAAAGACAGAAATGAGGAGCTGATGATGTGCTAAGGCCATTCAGATGGTGGACTCGAGGTGAACCAAATTATCAGCAGTGGAGCGGCCTTAGCAAAAACTGCCCTGAGATGCAGACAAAAGGCCCAAAAACTCAAGGAGCCAACACAGCTGGTTGCTCTTCATGCATTCAAGCAACTTACAGAGAATGTCAGTAAGGCTGATTGGGTGATAACTCTCCATCTTGAGGGAGTTATTACCCAGTTTCAGTACTGTAACTATTGTTCTTTCTCGCTACTGAAATGGGAACTCACCCTAATTTCTCGTTCCAATTGAAGAGAGCGAGGATGATACGCTGACATTCCATGCAGAGATGTTTCAGTATTTGGTTGTGGATGCTGCCTGGCCCTGGGGCCTTATCAGGGAAATGTGTTAGGGCACTGGAGAGTTCCCATTCACCGGCTCCATGTGGCAGATAGTAAAAGATAAGTACATTCGCTTCGCCCACTGTTTTATGAGCCATAAGGTAGAGTGCTAGTTCTCAGATGCAGATGCAGATGCAGATGCGGGAGTGTAATGCTCAGCAAAATGCTTGTTGACAGTGTCTGGATTGGTATAAATGGCACCATCTAAGGAAATACTTGGTACCCCTGTGGGGGACTGGAAGCTGCAGAGTCTCTGATCTTTTCCCATACCTGTGATGGGGAAGTACGTGATCCAATGGTGGACACATACCATCCCCAGGACTCTTGCTTTTGTTATTTTACGAGTTAGTGAATATGGGTGTGGAGCCACTTGGAGTCAATGAGGGGCTCCAGTGAAGTGTGCCACTTATGGTGCTGGAGAGCCTGCCTATGATCTCTAATGGCTGCAACAATCTCTGGGTCCATCAGGCTACTGTACTCTGATAGGGGAATCCTGAAGAAGAGTGGATGGCTCAGTTGGCTGTCAAAAGAATGGCTGCCATTGTCTGCTGAACAGCTGCATCAATACTGCCTTGCAATGAGGACGTAAGGACGACAGCAGAGGTGAACCCATCCCAGTCAGCATTACGGACGGGCATTCAGGGTAGCAGCGATGAGGGAGGGAGAGGAAGATTGGGAACGGATCACTATTGCAAAAGTCATCTGGGCCATCCAGTGGGTAGATGACTGCAAAAGGAGAGATCAATAGTTGACTAAGTCCCATGTGCCCCACTGAAGTGTGTGGGGCTTGGAGCTCAAGAGACAGATCAAGTTGTTCCAGTAAAGTTTTAATGTCTTCACCATGGCCAGTGATCACTGTTGCTCTCCACAAAGGGTTGTGTGTGCTGATGTCACCCAAGACTAGGAATAGTGGTGGTGGTGGTGGTGGTGGTGGTGGTGGTGGTGGTGGTGGTGGTGGGGGGGGGGATCTGAGAGAGTAATGCATTCTGGGATATGACGTAATTGGGAGGGAAGATAAACATTCTTGTTGTTGTGGTCTTCAGTCCTGAGACTGGTCTGATGCAGCTCTCCATGCTACTGTATCCTGTGCAAGCTTCTTCATCTCCCAGTACCTACTGCAATCTACATCCTTCTGATTCTGCTTAGTGTAGTCATCTCTTGGTCTCCCTCTACGATTTTTACCCTCCACACTGCCACATTACAGGTGGTAAAATCCTGATGGGCCCACAGCCACATCCAAAGCCTTCAATGAAATATCAAGAGGCACAAGGTCAAGTTTATATATAATGTCTGCTTGTGTCTGTGTATGAGCGGATGGATATGTGTGTGTGTGCGAGTGTACACCTGTCCTTTTTTCCCCCTAAGGTGTCTTTCCGCTCCCGGGATTGGAATGATTCCTTACCCTCTCCCTTAAAACCCACATCCTTTCGTCTTTCCCTCGCCTTCCCTCTTTCCTGAAGAAGCAACCGTTGGTTTATATATATATAAAAACAAAGATGATGTGACTTACCAAACGAAAGTGCTGGCAGGTTGATAGACACACAAACAACCTGCCAGCGCTTTCGTTTGGAGTGACCTGGGGTGGGGGGAATGACCCAGGGTCATGTACTGCCACTGACATAGGTTCTATGGCAAAATGTCTGGGGAGATCTGGTGCGTCATGGGCCACCAGGATCTCCACCTTGGTGGGGGCCACTGGAGTTTCCTTCATCTTTGAGGACTTCTTTATTCCATCTTCTTCTTAGAAGTTGAGGACTGAGCAGGTTTCCCTGAATTGGTTTCAGGTACAGAGAAGGGACAAGAAGTCCAACGGCCAGCAGCCTGTGTTTCCTTTAGCTACCGGCTAGCATCTGGCTATGGACCAGCAGGAACAGTGGAAGGAAGAGTTCCAAGGGACCTCTTCCCAGCTGGAGAAGCCAGAGGAGGACGAGGTGCTTCCAGCTGGGGGATGAGGACTGGTGTCTCCAGCAGGTGGGCAGCCAATACTCCCAAAGTGGGTGCAGTGGAAGCACCAGAAAGGCCCTACTGCCTGGGTGGTGGGGTCGAGTATCGACATACGGCTCTGAGGGCCCACTGCAAAAGGTGCAACAGAGGAAGGCACCATTGACAGAGAAGGTGATGAGGTTGCAACTTTTAGCATAATATTGCGTCATTTGTCTGGGATTTAGACACTCATACTTTTTTCTGGCCTTTGATAAGTGAGCTTATCCAGGGTCTTATACTACTGGATTTTCTTCTCAAGCTTAAAAACAGAGCAATCTGGTGAGTGGGGAGAGTGGAGCTCACTGTAATTTACACAGATGGGGAGAGGGGCACAAGGAATGTTCGCAAGCAGCAGATGTCAACAATCTCTGCATACAGGGGCAGCAGTGCAAAGCTAATACATATTTCTGAACTTCATACACCTGAAGCATATCACAGGAGGTGAAACATAGGGTTTGACATCACACCGGTAGACCATCACCTTGGCCTTCTCAGGCAATGTATCACCTCCAAAAGCCAAGATAAAGGCCCCGGTTGCAACTATGTTTTCCCTTGGTCCCTATAGACACGGCAGATGAAGTGCACACCCCGTCACTCTAAGTTGGCCCGCAGCTCATTGTCAGACTGCAGATCATGGGAGAATTATACGTGGGGCCATATTGAGACTTTTGTGGGGAGTGATAGTTATGGAAATGTCACCCAACTTTAGCAAGAGAGCAATGCCTGTGACTGGGCAGGCAATGACATTTTAATGAGGAGGGAACGGCTCTTCATCTTGGAGCTGGCTGCAACTTCCCAATAATTGTTCTCAATATTTTCCACAAAACAATAAAGACTTTATGGCCAAAAAGGTGTCCTGGTCAGTCCTGATACAGAGCAGGTATTGGGGGGAGGGTTTTGCTCCTTGTCGTTTAGTACTGCATTCCTCCCACAGAATGGAAAGGGAAGGGAATCTTTGGGATTGTAATTTGTTTCATTGTACATCACCTTCCCATTTGAAGAGACTGCTGGGGCCACGTGAGCACCAGTGGGAGAAAGTTTACGTCGCTTCATGTGCAAACTATCTGTTATGGTGTCACCGACTCCAAACAGGGGATATCCTCTTGGGTGCCTCCCAGCTACAGCAATGGCTACCTGGCCAGTAATCCACTGCCAGGGGTCCCCGTGCCATAGTCATGATGGTCACATACTCCAGGGCATATATGGGGAGTGTGCAGCATAGGCATCAACAGTGCAAACCCTGCGTGGTCAGGGGTCTGCCATTATGTAGGTACATGACGACTCCCACAAAAAAAGATGGCTACTGTGCTGGGCTTTGGGTGTACTACAACAGGAAGAAATCATGCCTGGTTGGAAGGGCACAGTGGCGGTGCATACATCACAGTGGGTGACATTCCCTGCACGACATGCAGTCCTGTAAAATTTGCAAAAGATGGCAGGTCAAACCCAATGATGGGGACCATATAATTGTTAAAGGAAGGTGAAGATAGTACTGGGAGTGAAACTATAAATCAAGACAAAAATCATGAACAGAATCCAAGCAGGGTCTGCACCAAAAGGGGCATCCAACGGAAAGTCAGAGGAGGGAAGAGAGAGTTGAAATGTAAGTTTGCTGCACAGAAAGAGGAAGCAATGCTGTAAAGGCTCCCATGTTGTTTGCAATCAAATGACTAAGTCACACTTAATTGCACTCATAGTCATACAGTGGGAAACATACCTGGAGCTCAAGAATCTAAGCACTGTAACAACGATTTTCAATGTCAGCAAGCATGCCAGACATGGCTGTGATCATGTATCAAACATTATGATGGATAATCATAATGTTCTAATTAGCATCTCAAATAAATCAGGCTGTAACCATGAAACTTGCTGATAGTGTTATTCCTTTTCTACATATTCAGTTTTCAATGATGGATGAATTAGCAGAGATCTCAGTTACAAAATGCTGCATTTTAACTATTTCAGAAATCTTCCATTTTGAAAATCAATTGTCTAATCGTTATTCTGCTTGGGTTGGAATGTCAGTGCAGCCATTATGGTGAGTAGCAATTTACCTCTTTCCTTATACTGTTGATATTCCAACCTGGATTTTCCAATTTTTGAACAAGTCACTGAGTGTCATATCTGGAGAAATCAAGAGGGTGATGGGGAAGTGATGGGAAGCAAATTAGACCAATAAAGTGTAAATGTGTGACTGTGATCTTTGCAGAATGAGCTAGGGTATTGTCATGAAGTTGAAACAACCATTAGACAGCTTTCCACAATACTAGTTTCTGACAAACACCTGTAACCTCATATGGAAATTCCAGTGGTAGCTCATATGACAGGTTACCCCTAATGAGCATAAAACTTCATGGTAGTCCTCAAAAGCCCTCAGCACCATGTTGTCCAATGGTCTCTGTATGTCCATTTTTTCAGACATGGTTTCAGACCTCACGTTATTCAGTACACAATGTCAAATCAAACACCTTTCAGCTGTCTAAATTTCCAAATTGTTATTTTATTGGGCTATCAGTTTTGGTGCTATACTGACAATCAGCAGGTGATGTTAGAATTGATTGCTGTCTCAAATAGAAATCTACAGATACCAGTCTTTGAATGCTGGCCCCTATTTTGACCGGAATTGAGGTTGGAATCTTACTATACATTGGTCAGGAGACCTGAAGATTGCATAATATATAGCCAAAACTGGTAGCTCAATAAAAGAAGACTCTGGAAATTTAGATGACTGAAAGGTGTTTGATTTGACGTTTTGTCCAATGGTGGTTGCTTCTTCATCTTTTTCGACTGAAGAATCACGTTTCCATTGCTAGCTTTGGTCCTTTCATTTGAATTTATAATGATACTCTCAGCACTCGTCCTTAATGATCAGGCAGTTCAAGAAAACATCTGGGTTGGCCAGACACAGATACAGCATTTCTGCTGTTGTCTCAGTTCAGCAGACTTTCAGAATGAGTAGTCACAAAACCCAGTAGGTGGCAACCTTCCTCAAGTTCAAAATGTCATGCTCAACGTGGAAACTGATCCATTATGGATTTTTACCATAGGATGTATGGGAGTGGGAGTTGCTGTATTCAGGTAGGCAAGTCAACAGAAAGAAGTGGCCTACCTGGAGGAAGGTAGACATTGCAAACGGTGAGTGCAGGGGTTGTTCACTCTTGTACTACTCTTGCTTCCATACTGGTATGAAGGGGGATCCAGCCACTAATGACATTGGCACGAACCAAAGTGCAGACCCCTCCAGGCACTATCCTGAGGCTGGCACGGTTATGGCAGAATACGCAATAACCATGAAATGTTGGAAATAAGTGGTCATTGAAATGCATTTCTGGAAGGGCAAGACAGAATTCTAAAATAACAGAAAACAAGTTGTTGTATTTCCGGTAGGTGACAGCAATATCTGTTGCAATTCCACTGGATTATTGTGTAGCTAGAGACCAGGGAAGACATATAGAAGCTGATGGGAGGTCATGTCACTGGGTCAGCGACCATCACTGACAATGGGGTGACATCCATGAAAACTGGGTCTCATTGGGGATGAGGAGGAAGAGGCAAAGTGCCAGGGAAGCCTCATTTTTGGCTTGCACTGCTTCTTTTTCTCCATTGGAGGGAGTGCAGAGTAAGGGAATAGGAGGCAGTGATGTTGGGATCGGACAGAGAGCAAGCAATTTTGGACCCTCAGAGTGTGGGTCCATTGACTGACTTGAGGTTGCAGACTTACTACCTTGATAAAATCGGGGAGGGGTGTTCTGAGAGGGAGCCCCATCCCTAACGAGAGCTGGAGAAGAGGATGTCTTCTCTTGCGAAGGAGGAGGAGGAGGAGGAGGAGGAGGAGGAGGAGGAGCCCCTTGAGGGGAAGGGGCAGGAGCCATTGGGAGGGGAGGAAACGAAAGGGGGCAGGATGAGGCTAAGGAGGAGGGGGGGGGGGCAGGAGTGAAAGTTGTAACTGAGGCAAAGGTGGAGGAGAGTTGCACAAGGTGAAGTCCATTAGACTTCTTTCAGGCCTCAAAGCAGCTGAGACAGTCAAGAATCTTTATTTCCTGAATTATTTTTACCTTTATATACATTGGACACTCTGGTGAGGAGTTTACACAGCTAAGCGGGGAGGGGGGGAGGGTGAAAGGGCTTCCCACATGAAGAGGGCAGCCACAGTCACGACAGGTGGGAATGGCATGGCATTGCATTGCAAGGACAAGTGGCCAAACTTGAGGCAATGGAAGCAACACTTGGGAGATTTTGCATCTATGTATCATTACCTTGACCTTCTCAGGAAGGGTAGTCTCTCACATGCCAGGATGAAAGTGCTGGTATCTACACAATTGTCCATAGGGCCTCTATGAACACGCTGGATGAAATGAATGCTATGTCATTCCAGATTAGTCCTAAGTTCATCACCAGATTGTAGGTCCTTATGGAAAATTACACCGTATGTCATACTGAGTGACTTGAGAGGAGTGATATTCAGAGGGACGTTTTCTAAATGGTCACAGACATGGACAGAGGATGACTGATTGGAAGAAGTTGTCTTGATAAGAAGGGAGCCAGATCTCATCTTGCTTAACAACTGTGCTTTGCCAAACTTGTCCTCAATGTGATCCACAAAGACAAGGGGTAGTCTCCCCTTCCATCTTAGTACAGACCAGGAACATCAGAAAGGGTTTAGCCACAAGCTGGTAGGCCTGGCCCTCCTCCCAGGGGATAACTGAGGAGGGCATATGCCAAGAAGACAGAAACAGGAATTGAGACAGAACTATTTCTAGGAAGAGAGGCAGCTGCAGAAGAGCGGCCAGAATGTTTAACCCATTTCGTGTGCCATACATCCGCCCTGGTAAACCCCCCCCCCCCCCCCCCCCCCCCCACTTTGAACAAAGGCTCGCCTTGTGAGTTCCACCCAGTCACAGCAATGGCCACCTGGCAGGACGGTCATTGCCGGGAGTTCGGATGGTGCGAAAAGATGACAACCACTCCTAGGCTTGCACTAGGCATTCACAGCACAGGTACCCTAAGTGTAATCCCTGTGGTGTCAGGGGGCTCAGCCAGATGGGGACATAACAGACCCAACACAAGGACTGGCTACTGAGGCTCGTGAACTAGCAAGGAGGTGAAAGGGCTATGGCGGGGAGGGAGGGGAAGTGGGCTAAAGGGAGAGGGAGAGGATGAGGATGACCCATGGCAAAGATGCTAGGGAGGGAGGGAGGGAGGGAGGGAGGGAGGGAGGCTTGTTCTTCCCCATCTGGCTCACACTACAGATCTCAAATTTAGAGATGGAAGTCAAATCCCTGAGGGGAGCCAAAGAAAGAAAAGGCAAAAAGGAGGAGGAAAAGCAAACCAACCAAAATTGGAAGGCAAAGCAAATGCAGGAAGATAGCTGGGCTGACATACAGAAGAACAGCCCCTTCATTACTCCTGTTCTGGATTTTTTAACTTTACAGCTTTCTTGTGAGGTTGTTCTACAACCTCCCATTGTCTGTTAGACCTATGGGTGAATTTCTTTAATTGCTCAATGTATCTGGAACTTTGTCCATGTACTTTCATCATTAATATGTCTCCCATTCAGTTTTCCTAATTCTACTCACCAACTGAGTGTGAGGCTGATGTCCCATTATTAGAAACTACATTTCCCCAACTTTGACATACTAGTGAATCCTATAACTTAAACACCGTCTTCCTTCATCTACACACCAATATTGCTGTCTACTAGTACCATTAGCATTAATAGTATCACTTATGGCCTCCTTAGGAGAATCAGGAAACCTATTACTTTGAGGCGAATGAGATCTCTTGTAAATCCTATTATCGAATGATGCCTGCTGCAGACTAGAACTACTGTTCCATTTAATTATGTCCAATTCACCCTCTAAAACTGTTTCTATATTGGTGCTCACAACAGGTTTCCACTTCTTCAAAACACCTAGACATATCTACATGGACATCAGAACGATCACTGTTTAAGAATTCATTTATGCTTTCTTTATAACCATTAAGATCCTCACTTATACTACACTTCAGCATTTCAAAATTATGACCCAGATCTCTAATCTTATTCTCCAAATCATGTTATACCAAATGATACTCTTTAATGTCAGACTCAACTTCTTTGTTCAAAGCAAAACACACATTTTCTACTGCTTCATTCCAGAGTATGTCTTTGATCTGATTTACTCTTTCCTCTAATCCACTGATTTGACTATTGAATTTTTGATTGTCTGAGTAACAGTTTGCTGTCAATATTTTCCAACATACTATCCTGTTGTTCAAATTCATGATTTACAACTGTCAATCTGTTAACTCCCCCCCTATGAACCATGGACCTTGCTGTTGGTAGGGATGCTTGCGTGCCTCAGCGATACACATGGCCGTACCGTAGGTGCTACCACAACGGAGGGGTATCTGTTGAGAGGCCAGACAAACGTGTGGTTCCTGAAGAGGGGCAGCAGCCTTTTCAGTAGTTGCAGGGGCAACAGTCTGGATGATTGACTGATCTGGTCTTGTAACAATAACCAAAATGGCCTTGCTGTCCTGGCACTGCGAACGGCTCAAAGCAAGGGGAAACTACAGCTGTAATTTTTTCCAAGGACATGCAGCTTTACTGTATGATTAAATGATGATGGCGTCCTCTTGGGTACAATATTCCGGAGGTAAAACAGTCCCCCATTCGGATCTCTGGGCGGGGACTACTCAAGAGGACGTTGTTATCAGGAGAAAGAAAACTGGCATTCTACGGATCGGAGCGTGGAATGTCAGAGCTCTTAATTGAGCAGGTAGGTTAGAAAATTTAAAAAGGGAAGTGGATAGGTTAAAGTTAGATATAGTGGGAATTAGTGAAGTTTGGTGGCAGGAGGAACAAGACTTCTAGTCAGGTGACTACAGTGTTACAAACACAAAATCAAATAGGGGTAATGCAGGAGTAGGTTTAATAATGAATTAAAATAGGAATGCGGGTAAGCTACTACAAACAGCATAGTGAATGCATTATTGTGGCCAAGATATATACGAAGCCCACACCTACTACAGTAGTACAATTTATATGCCAACTAGCTCTGCAGATGATGAAGAAATTGATGAAATGTATGATGAGATACAAGAAATTATTCAGATAGTGAAGGGAGACGAAAATTTAATAGTTATGGGTGACTGGAATTCGAGAGTAGGAAAACGAAGAGAAGGAAACATAATGGGTGAATATGGTTTGGGGCTAAGAAATGGACGAGGAAGCCGTCTGGTAGAATTTTGCACAGAGCATAACTTAATCATAGCTAACACTTGGTTCAAGAATCATAAAAGAAGGTTTTATAAATGGAAGAATCCCGGAGAGACTAAAAGGTATTAGATAGATTATATAATGGTAAGACAGAGATTTAGAAACCAGGTTTTAAATTGTAAGACATTTCCAGGGGCAGACATGGACTCTGACCACAATCTATTGGTTATGAACTGCAGATTAAAATTGAAGAAACTGCAAAAAGGTGGGAATTTAAGGAGATGGGACCTGGATAAACTGAAAGAACCAGAGGTTGTACAGAGTTTCAGGGAGAGCATAAGGGAACAATTGACAGGAATGGGGGAAAGAAATACAGTAGAAGATGAATGGGTAGCTTTGAGGAATGAAATAGTGAAGGCAGCAGAGGATCAAGTACATAAAAAGATGAGGGCTAGTAGAAATCCTTGGGTAACAGAAGAAGTATTGAATTTAATTGATGAAAGGAGACAATATAAAAATGCAGTAAATGAAGCAGGCAAAAAGGAATACAAACGTCTCAAAAATGAGATCGACAGGAAGTGCAAAATGGCTAAGCAGCAATGGCTAAGCAGCGATGCCTAGAGGACAAATGTAAGGATGTAGAGGCTTACCTCACTAGGGGTAAGATAGATACTGCCTACAGGAAAATTAAAGAGACTTTTGGAGAACAGAGAACCTCTTGTATGAATATCAAGAGCTCAGATGTAAACCCAGTTCTAACCAAAGATGGGAAAGCAGAAAGATGGAAGGAGTATATATAGGGTCTATACAAGGGTGATGTAATTGAGGACAATATTATAGAAATGGAAGAGAATGTAGATGAAGATGAAATGGGAGATATGATACTGCGTGAAGAGTTTGACAGAGCACTGAAAAACCTGAGTCGAAACAAGGCCCCCAGAGTAAACAACATTCCATTGGAACTAGTGACGGCTTTGGGAGAGCCAGTCCTGACAAAACTCTACCATCTGGTGAGCAAGATGTATGAGACAGGCGAAATACCCTCAGACTTCAAGAAGAATATAATAATTCCAATCCCAAAGAAAGCAGGCGTTGACAGATGTGAAAATTACCGAACTATCAGTTTAATAAGTCACAGCTGCAACATATTAACACGAATTCTTTACAGACTAACGGAAAAACTGGTAGAAGCCGACATCGGGGAAGATCAGTTTTGATTCTGTAGAAATATTGGAACATGTGGGGCAATACTGACCTTAAAACTTATCTTAGAAGAAAGATTAAGGAACGGCAAACCTACGTTCCTAGCATTTGTAGACTTAGAGAAAGCTTTTGACAATGTTGACTGGAATACTCTCTTCCAAATTCTAAAGGTGGCAGGGGTAAAATACAGGGAGCGAAAGGCTATTTACAATTTGTACAGAAACCAGATGGCAGTCATAAGAGTCAAGGGGTATGAAAGGGAACCAGTGGTTGGGAAAGGAGTGAGACAGGGTTGTAGCCTCTCCCTGATGTTATTCAATCTGTATATTGAAAAAGCACTAAAGGAAACAAAAGAAAAATTTGGAGTAGGTATTAAAATCCATGGAGAAGAAATAAAAACTTTGAGGATCGCTGATGACATTGTAATTCTGTCAGACAGCAAAGGACTTGGAAGAGCAGTTGAACGGAATGGATTGTGTCTTGAAAGGAGGGTATAAGATGAACACCAACAAAAGCAAAACGAGGATAATGGAATGTAGTTGAATTAAGTTGGGTGATGCTGAGGGAATTAGATTAGGAAATGAGACACTTAAAGTAGTAAAGGAGTTTTGCTATTTGGGGAGCAAAATAACTGATGATGGTCGAAGCAGAGAAAATATAAAATGTACACTGGCAATGGTAAGGAAAGAGTTTCTGAAGAAGAGAAATTTGTTAACATTGAGTATAGATTTAAGTGTCAGGAAGTCGTTTCTGAAAGTTTTTGTATGGAGTGTATCCATGTATGGAAGTGAAACATGGATGATAAATAGTTCGGACAGGAGGAGAATAGAAGCTTTTGAAATGTGGTGCTACAGAAGAAAGCTGAAGATTAGATGGGTAGATCACATAACTAATGAGGAGGTATTGAATAGAATTGGGGAGAAGAGGAGTTTGTGGCACAATTTGACGAGAAGAAGGGACCGGTTGGTAGGACATGTTCTGAGGCATCAAGGGATCACAAATTTAGCATTGGAGGACAGTGTGGAGGGTAAAAATAGTAGAGGGAGACCAAGAGATGAATACACTAAGCAGATTCACAAGGATGTAGATTGCAGTAGGCACTGGGAGATGAAGAAGCTTGCACAGGATACAGTAGCATGGAGAACTGCATCAAACCAGTCTCTGGACTGAAGACCACAACAGCAACAACCACCACAACAACAACAACAACCTGTTAACTAAAACAGTCTTCTGCTGATAACTTTTAATAGTCTTATTTTATCTGCTGTAACAATTCTACTCTTGATCTCCACTTTTTACCATTTTGGAATGTTATGCGATAACTCCTTTCACAGCAAATTATGATTAGCCCTCTTCATACAATCTTAAATGCTTATATTTACTAAAAGACAAACTTTCCGCTGTCACACACTACCTAATTGAGATTGACTCGCAGCATGTTTGAGTGTATAGTGATATCAATGGATGATGCACTGACGATGTAAGAGGCAGTAACCTGGGAGGTGGCATCGACAGTGGCTATAGCATTGGATGCAGAAACTGGTGAGGCTGCGGTGGTCATAACAGCAACTAAGGACACTGAGGCAGTGGTGACAATGACTAATCAGGCAGTGTAGGCTGCAGCAGCAACGAATGTGACAATGTCAGCTGCAGCAGCATGCAGAAATCTTACAGTTATTGCACCTCAGGCATGCCAAGTGATTACTTGGGCCTTAAACTGGCACTGATGACCCAAATCATGTAACAGGTGCAACAAATGTTCAGTCTCTTGTCTCCATATGACACTGTCAATGAAGATGAAAGGTTAGAGACAGTAAGATAATATAAATTATATGCAATACCTTGCTGAAAAGCACACACACTAACAAAATAGCCATTACTGTGAAACCTACTCCTTCACATGGGCTCTTTGGGTTCCTTGTTTCGATACCACTACCATAGTTCATGGAAAGGAAATAGCTCTAAGCATGTTCTTGATTTCTGGCAGCCTACTGCCCAAAACATTAGCTACTTCTCAGTTCACCTCTCCCTCCTTTCCAAATAAATAAAACATCCTGCCACGTTTTCCTTCCAGATTGTCCACAGTTTACCTCTGCCCCATCTTGCTTCTTTTTCCTTTAACTATCAGATTTTTTTCTCATCAATGAGTCCATTATCACACTGTCATTACTCTTGACTTCTGGACTGTCTGTTAGGACACTTCAAACTTATCAGGTATTCAAATCTCGTGTGTTGAAAACAGTACACAGTTAATTTTAATAGTGTTCTGACTTGAGTCTTTCCTCGTTAACATTCTTAAATGTGTAAAAGTTGAGTGTTGTCAAGAAATAGGAGGATATTTCTTGAACAGTCATAACTGAAACCGATAGCTTTCAAAACATGGAATAATAAAATTGTAAGATGAAAGATATGCATTTCACAAAAAAGTAACACAGTTATAGGGGATATAGGCATGCTAGCTAACACGCATGTGCATATATGGAATTACAGGCCCTCGAAGAGTCATTTCAAAAGCAGTCAGTCCAATTCCTGAGCAGCATGGTGATCTGGAAGAGTCTTCAGTGGTGACCAAAGGTCCACAGTTAGTACCTTCAATACAAGCATGCTGCATATGCTTCACACGTAGACCAGCACTGACAAGCCCATTCAGTGGATATCTTCATCTGCAATGCATAATTCACGAGATCAGCTTATTGTGGATGGATATTATCGTTCATGAGGAAGTATAGACCAACTGCAAGCTTTGAAGTCACAAATGTGGTTGCAGTGCTTCAGATCTGAACATTGATAGTATTCTTTTAACTACTACATAAGAACGGACTCTCCATACACTCATTCAACATCCTGTTTCTCCATCAGTCTGTTGTTTCTTTCCACAGTGTTCCTACTTCCATTCCCTGACAATGATGATTATTTTGTAAACAGATGTGGTATTCATTTGTAGAGACCAAACACTTCTTTTCATTCATAGTCCAATCTTGAGATAGTTTACTCTTGAGTAAATGAGGGCCTCTCTGTACCACTGGACTGGGACAATACTGCCCGAGATTGAGCACATACAATACACATTTTTTTTTTTTTTTTTTTTTTTTTTTTTTTTTCTGTAATGGCAGCTTCTGAAGTAGCTATGAGTTTTGGAGACATTGTCTTGCACAAACTGATGAATTACACTGTGTACTTAATGCCGGATTTGTGCTCTGTTGTGAAACAGTAATTCTTGGTCACCCTTGTTCTTGCTTGTGATAAACATTTCTGTCTCTGAAATATATTTCCAATCACTGAAATGATAAAATGTGGTGCAATCAAAAACATGAACTATTGTCTGTGCCTGACATGCTTCAATGAGTCTGCAGAAGAGGGTTCAAATGGTGGCCATGGCATTTATATTAAAATATTGTGAAAGGGATAGATTGCTACTCCCCATAAAGTGGAAATGTTGAGTCGCAGACAGGCATAACAAAAGGACTGCTAAGTAAATAAGCTGTCAGATAAAAAGCCTCCTCCTGATTTAGACTGATTCAGAATGAGATTTCTTGGGTGAAAGCTTACTTGCCTGTCTGCACCTCAACATTTCCACTATATGGTGAGGAGTAATCTATCCTTTTTATAATATTATTATTCCATCTGTGATTTACCATTGCTGCATTACATTACAAACATAACCAAGTGACAGCCAAACTGCAAACGCAATACTAGTCTAAATATATTGTTTTTGTCATACCTGAAATGATACTGTTTATGAGATATCTGAAATGTGTACATGTTAAATGTGAAGGGTATTATTTTTCTACATTATCAGCATAATTCAAGTAGATGGGAGTAACCTCTACAGTCATTTGAGGGCTTGTCCACTTTTCTCTCTCTTCTGTCAGGTCAATGCCGACCCTTTTATGAATAAAAAGGGTACTGTATATAGAGGGGCTTTCAAGGAAACCTTAAGTATTTTAGAAGGTGGTATTATATACTAATTCATACAAGATATTTCACATTACGTGCGTCCAATTTTATTGGTTGGATACACACAACTGTTACAATAAGAAGGTGTTAATTCCATAAATTACAACTCCAACTTCAATGCACACTTTATTTATCTTGACATCATGTGCAGCTCTTCTGAGATCTTGGCATTATTTTAGCACTACTCACGGTCTGAATGGTCAATTCATATTTTCTTTTTACTTTTTCATTGTATACTTCACTTTTCAACCATCCCCAAAGCCAAAAATCAAAAGAGGGTGGTCCAGGGATCTTGATGGCCAATAAACAGGGTCATTTCTGCCAATCCATCTTCCATGGAATGTTATGTTTAGATCTTATGTTACCTGGTGTCTAGAATATGCAAGAGCCCCATCACACTGGTAGAATGCACTCATCCTTGCACTTAAATGAATCCTTTCCAATAGTGCTGGAAGCTCGAAAGTCTAGACAACAGGGCCTTATATACAACAGGTGCAATCAACTTTTTGTCCATCATACCACACCACACATTTACAGTGAAGCATTTTTGGAAATGCATCTCCACAAAGGTATGATTATTTTTGCTGGCCCACTGGTGTGAGCCAAGTGTGTTTTTGATAACATCATGAGTGAAAGTGGCTTCATTAATAAACAATATTAATGGGATTACCCTGTACTTTTTGATTAGCTAGTTACAAAATTCCAGTTGTTTATCTGTATCGCCTACTTGATGGAGTTGACACTACATGTGACAGCTGTTTGGTACGGCAAGTGGTGTGCCTTGTCCCAGCATTAGGACTGCCAAGCAGAGAGGAATAGTGAGAGAAAGGCAATGCCAATTCCTTCCTACAGTGCTGGTACCATTGCCTGTACTTATATAAAAGCAGAGTTGACAGGTGAAGAAATATTGGCAGCATTCAGAGACAAATTAATATCTTCCAACTAGTGCCAATTTTCTCTGATACTTGCAGTTCCAATAAAAAGGGTCAAATGATTGTGTACAAACAGTAGAAATTCTGTATGTACTTGTTAAGGGACTACATTATACCAACTGATATAATGTCTTCTACTTAATCCACACTGATCATTTGCACATGCAGATGAAATATTACTGCTGGGCACTGCACCAGTCACACATAGTTTAGTGAAAAAATGAGTAAACAGTCTTCAGTCCAGTGATCTGCAGGTAGGAGGTTACCTACCATATTCTGTAGAAGACCCACCTTTTCCATTACAATATCTTACACAAATACCATACCGGCACATTAAGCATTTGCAATATATGTAGCATGCTTAAACGATACAATAGAATTGGCAACAATTCACAATCACAGTTAAAAATTCAGTTATGTAAACTTAAGTACAACTTCAAACCAAAAGTGACAATTGATGATAAATAAATAAACCCATGGCAACTAGAGCACCAATATGTGAAAAGAAAACTTTGTATCTAATGAAGAAAAATTAAACACACTACATGGAATGTTTTAATTAAAATTGATCTGTACCCTTGCCTCCTAAAATATTTACTGTTTTTCCCGAATCACCGTGCTTAATTAATTGTAGCATATAATACAGAAATCTTCAGTTATTTTTATGGAAAATACGTCAGTCAAGCTCTTTCTAAAAAACAATGATTACTTTAAAACTTATGTAAGGGGGAGAATCATAGTTGCTAATTATTGACTGCATTACATCTACAAAGGTATATTAAATAATTAAAAACTGAAGCACAACACTTAAGGCTTTTCTAACACAATCTGTTCCCTGACTGAACAGCAACTGGATTTAAAAAAATATTGTGCTTGTTAATGATCCATTCATCAAACTTATTGGCCTCATATTAGGTTTGTTCAGTCAGTCTTTGGGCAGCTCACATTTGTGATGTTCACTAATATAAACAAATTCTCTTGGTTTGTTATATTATTAACTACTGCTTGTTTGGTTTGGGAGAGGGGACCAAACAGTGAGATCATCGGTCCCATCGAATTAGGGAAGGCTGGGAAAGGAAATCTGCCATTCCCTTTCTCCCGGCATTTGCCCGAAGTGATTTAGGGAAATCACAAAACACCTAAATCAGGATGGTTGAATGCAGGTTTGAACCGTCATCCTCCCAAATGCAAGTGCAATTTCCTAAGCACCGCACCACCTCGCTCGGTATATTTACTGTTCCATCAGAAACTAGACACCCTACAGATTGGGAAGTACAGTTCATCAATGGTTTTGATAGCGCCTTACAGTACGTACAGAGTACAACCTAGAATGGTACAAGGAACTCTTCTTTTGCTTCTCTTTACAGAATACATTACTGTCATTCTTAAATTATCCACTTGCAAACATCTTATAGACTATGGTAGTATACAAAACAAAATGGTATATTATTGTGTGAGAAAAGTGTATGACATGCTTCATTAGCTTACCCTAACAGATGAGGGTTTCTCTTGCAACAGAGGTATATTACAAGCTAGCACAGAAACTTTAAGAAAAAATGTTCTGCCTAGGGTATTTTCTTTTTAAAAGGTGCCGGGGTTAATGAGTCATCAAGTGTGAATCAGAAAACATCCTTCAGCAAGGTATACAACATTAAGTTTCACAAAAAACTGGAATGTCAGTATTACAACGAACAGTGATTTATTCACACAAAATGTGTTTTTGTACACTTTACACAGTGAATAAATGTTGTCACAAGTATAGTGTGTAAGGAAAATTGTCAAATAAAAGTGGCAGTGAGTAGTAACAACACTCTACTCACAAGAATACCCAAATGTACACTTTAACTGCCTTTCCCTCCAGTTTCTGAGCCAAAAACATGACAGAGCTACCAACCTGGACACATCTTCAGTTAGATTCACCAGGTAATACACAAGCGTGGTGGCAGGTTTGGACTCCACAGCTAGATGGCAGTACAAGATGGTGTAGCTGCTTATCAGTTGTTCCCTTCCAGTGGGTGATTCACTGCACTAGGGCTCGTCTAACTGCAGTTGCAATCAGTAATGGTTGACATTGATTCTTGCCATCATGCTCGCAGCAGTTGACTCTTTGAGGCAGATGCTTCCTTTACATCTTGGTACTAACAGTGCACACTTGAAACAAAGTCATGTGAAATGCAGAGTGACTGCATAACCACGGAGATGTATTGTTCCACATGCAACAGACACCCACAAGATAAAATATGCTGATATTGCAAATTTTGCTGGTCCTGCCCTTGTCTGTCTCGTCAATAATCAATACAATGTCTGATGCCATCCCAGTCATGTGACCTGCCATGGTGATGAGAGAGTTCTTTTGCCTCATGAGAAGAATCAAGACACAGGTACCATACAATAATATTTTACATTTTGTGGTATCAGAATGTCAAGTAAACAAGAGAAAGGGCATAGGAGTGTGACATGGTTGTAAGCTCGTACATACACTGCTGGCCACTAAAACTGCAGCACCATGACCGCTTCATGCAGCATATGTGGCGAACAGCATTGCAGCACAATCACGTCAAGTAGATAGGTAAAGAAATATTACAGAATCTGGTTTCCCACGCACAGCCAATCTGAACATTCACCAGCACAAGCTGAAATATGACAGTGGCAGGATCTTTTGCACAAGTCCGAAAGAACAGACACCACATACATATAATTAAGGAGAGGATGGCCAATGACCTCTTCAGTGTGGATGCACAACCAGGTTCGAACTCTTATGGAAATTGACAAAATGCTGCAGGTAATAATGATAATGGGCAATGGCACAACATTGGGTCTGACAGGAGGCTTGCTAGTGTAGTCCATACAACTGTGATGACCAGTGTCCAGATGGTTTACTGGTCGGAGCATCTGCGTAGTAAGCAGGAGACATGGGTTTGAATTTCAATCTGGTACAAATTTTCAACTTTCCCCATTGACTTAAATCTTCGCCCACTCACAGCCCATGTCTGTAACTCCTTTGTGTCTGAATATAGAATTGTTGAGTTCAGGAGAACCATACTCCATACTTCACAGGGTCTCATGGCCCATGGCCCCACACATCTATCACTTGACATGACAGAAATATTGATCGCTTGGCTGCGCAGCTTCTTCAACTAAGACACACACCTTGCATCAGAAAATGGGCTCATTCAGACAAAGACAAGTATCAACGAGAACAGTGACAGTGACAGTAGGGCACCCATTGTTCCAGCTTTCTTTAATATAGCAGCAGAGAAATATGCCGAGCACAGTGTACCAAAAGACCACATTGGAGGCCAGCAATAGCACCTCGAAGTCACGGTTCTGCATATAGCGCTACAATGGGTGCAGCCATGTGTGGAGGATTTGTGGTGAAAAAATCTTGCCAGATTGAATTTTTCACTGTCATATGTATAGAGCCCCTCAAGTGATGGTACAGAGTATCTGAGAATTCAATACAATCACCTCTGGTTCACATAACCCATCATTTGGACAGCAGGTCTTTCATTTCGGGCATGTTTAGTTAAGTTGTTCTGCCTTATGTTTGGTGTGTCTGTGCTGTTATCTTTCACTAATGTAGAGCAAGACCACATTTGGCCTGCAGCATCCTGACTTCCTTCAGTACAGATGGTATTGAGCTGTTGATCTGACCAACACTCTCTCAAGATCTCTCACCCACGGAAAACATCTAGTCACGAATTGCTGAAGACTGGCACATTACCATTCACTATTGTAAAACTCGGGAATAGAGCTTATGAAGCCTGGAGTTACATAGCTGTGTCTGTCAGTCTCACTTGATGTGCAGCTGGGTTAGAGCTGCTGTTGCTGCTAGAGGTGGCAGCTCCATGTATTGAATTTTGTGCTGTATATGACCACATCACTAACAAATTTAATCATGCATTGGTTCATATTATATTTAAGAGGCAGTCAAATGAAAACCAAACACTTCCATGACTGGGTAATGGAACAGCTCCATTCAACAGTAAACTGATAAGATATTTGTCTCCCTGGGAGATGAGATGAGGTGATGTGATCAATTCCTGTTACGTAGAATGTGGTTGGCCGCAGACGGATCCATAACTGCACTCACTTTTGCATTTCCTCATCCTACTGACACCGACATCCATGCATTTCTTTCTTCAGGCCACCAAAGATGAGAAAATTCACATGGTGAAAGATATGGGCTGTAGGGAGTATGTTGCAGTGTTTCTCAACCAAGTCACCATCTGGCAGTTGGGGGGAGGCATTATCGTGCAATAGGGTGTTTCTGACCTAGATATTTTGATTTCATGGTTTGTTGTAGTTTCCGGAAAGAGTCTTCATAGCGCTACACACCAATTATGATTCCACGCTCGAGAAACTTAATGTTCAAAGGGCCACTGCAGTCAAAGAAGACGACTATCATGAATTTTTTGGAACTTGCATGAAAAACTTCGAATTTCTTCAATGGGGAGATGTGGGAGTTTCCATTGTTGGCTTTGCCGTTTGCCCTCTGGCTGTCAGATGGAATCATCCTGCTGCACAATAATGTCTACCGATATAGTGCCACTCTGACGAATGTTACACTTCAGTGATTTGTTTGGGAAAAACTGCAATATCCTCAGAACAGCTCGGATATTTCACCATGGGATATTCACACTTTTGGTGGCCGGAACAAAGACATGTGGATGTCAATTTTAGCTGGACGATGAAATGCAAGAGTGCTGTGGTTGATCTGTCAGCAGCCACCTGTATCCTATGAAACAGGAACCGATTGTCTTGTCTCCCAGTGACACAAATGTTGTAACAAGTGTGGTGATTACTTGTGAATGGAAACATTCCATTGTCATGTTGTGGCAGGCGTTTGGTTTTCATCTGATTTCCCCCTCTTATATATAGAGCATAGTCTCTGGCTGCCGAGGCCAGACCACGTTGTTATGTTATACAACATCATGAAAGATACCAAATAATGAAGTTTTACTTATTGTCCACACCCACACACTATATATGAAAAACTTCATTATTTGGCATCCTTCGTGATGATATATAATGTTACAACGTGGTCTGACCTCGGCAGCCAGAGAGAGAGAGTGTTTAATTCCAATGGAGGCCTTTTCAGACAAAAACTTACTTGTCTGACAGTCTGTTGTGCCTATCTGTAACTCGGAATCTTCGCTACATGGTGAGTAGTAATCTATCCTTTTCTGTACTAACATAAAAAAGGGAGCACTTGTATGCCAACAGTAATCCGTGTGAGGAATTGAGATACATTACATTCCTACAGTTGGTCAACATGAACACAACAATTTTATGCATGTATACTGACAATGCTTCTGACAGAAGGCAAAACAGCGAGTCATCATTAAGCCAAAACAAGAAGAGATGGGCGGGGGCAAGGGAGAGAAAGAAATGATGATTGAATCTCTATGTCTTGGTACTTTTCCTTTGCCACCAGTCAATCCAAGGAATTGGGAATAAGAAATTGCTCCAGTTCTCGAATGAAGGAAAAAAATTCAAGATCATCAGATAGAATGTACAGGGAATGGTTAAAAAGCAACAATAGGCTAACAGCAAACACAAACCCCCACTTCCAATGAAACCAAATCACTTTACATCTCACAAATATGTGGCCCAATTACTAGTAAAAACTCCTGGAAATACATGTTACCAATAGTAAACTTTTTCTTGAGCTTTCAGCTTCCTAGCTAAAATTTTTTAAGTAGTATAAACCTTTCAGGACACAAAAATTTTGTCTTCAGCCACTGCCAAACTTAACCATCAAAAAATTCTGCTTTCAACATCAGTGCATTAGACGTTAACGAATGTTGCATTTTTTACAACTGGGCAGATACTTTTTGAATACTCAAGTATTCAACAGGTGCTTCCAGTTTTGATTACTCAAAAATTTAAAACATTCGTTACTTGCATGGGTAATTTCTATTATCACAGATGCTCAGTATGTATCACAGTACCTGAATTACAAGAGTAAGGTTGAGCTAGCTACCTTCACACCATTCTCCCTCCTGTTGCAGAGTGGTGCTTGGTTTGTCAGGATCCCCACACACCTCTGACAGTGATAAAAAGATTTTGCACAGAAAGCCAAGAAACGTGTGTGCACAGTTCATTAGTGTGGTTTTTTAGATTATAGTTAAGCAGTTGTATACATTGTCAACAACCTCAGTGGCATTTATTTTCCAGTCAAATCCTCTGCCAACCTCTCATTAGCGTTTGTCAATAATATTAGTAATATAATTATCTTCAATACCCTTTGCTAAATATAAGTCTGGTTGAGAAAGGAGTGAAGTATATATCAACAAATTTCTCAAGTAATCCAACCATGGAAACAAAATGCTTAGACACAACATAAATGTGCTTAAATGCTACATGAAAACTTAGTTGTTTTCCATAGCTCATAAAACGTAAGTCAATATTTGCACAGCCACAACAAGTAATCAGTTGCAAAGATTCATATAATCAGTATGTGCCCATATAAGAAATAAGTGTGTTAATTGTTTTACAAATTATGATCTATTGTTGTCCAAATAATAACAGTGATAACATTAAAAGTCTCATATTAATGGGCCATGGAGGGGGGGGGGGGGGGGGGGGGTTGTGTTTATACTTCCTACCAAATGTATTTCATGTACAGTGTTTAAGGGAATATGTGTTATGCTCCTGGCATCTAGTGGCAGTCCACTGCACCTGCTGTAGTTTCTGTTTGTTGTGAATTATAGCCTTCAGGACTGTGGGAAGTATATATCCCACCAAACAGTGTTTTTTAATGGTCATTGGAAAGTATACTTACAAAAAAACTGATCCGTCATTTGTGGTAGCAGGCGTATGAAAACTGGTACAATAACCACTTTGTTTGCCTTGGGATCACTATTGTTGTCAGAACACATTGCTTCGCTTCTGCAGTATACAATATTTTGACCTGTATCAGCTCATATCTTTACTGTGCGATAAAGTTTAAAGTTTGTTTTCATATTGTGGTAAGCCAACTTTAACACTGGTAACAAATATTTTTAAAATAAAGCGAAAGAAAACATACGATAAAAACAGAAAACACTGTTCATTACTTTTTTTACGTGTAATAGCAACACAACAGCTCACAAAAGGGAAGTCCATTTACACCACAATATTAATACCTCTCAAAAGGTGCTGTGGTGATCTATGTACCACCATAGTTTTTTTAGGTCCTAAATCACAAAAATAAAATTATCAAAAAATAAACACAGTCGATCAGAATTCTAATAATATTGTGGTCATCTTCAGTCCACAGACTGGTTTGATGCACCTCTCTATGCTACTCTATCATGTGCAAGCTGCTTCATCACTAAGTAACTACTGGGGGTGAAGCTGATTCATGCATGTGGTGCCCCTGCATAGGTATCTGAAATAGGTATAAACTGAACATCAGCATTCCAGAAGCACTTGCGAGTTCAAACAAGATACGTTAAAATAAACGGTTCTTTTTAGAACCTGTTCTGACAGTTATTTCAGTAAATATTGAAGGCATGTCACAACCTAAGCAACAGCTGCTTCAAGAACTGTGCTGTGAACAAAAGTGAGATGTACTGTGCATACAAGAAACTCACAAAGATACCCAGCAAAAACAACCGAAAATACCTGGTTTGCAGCTAGCTGCAGAAATACCTCATGCTAAATATGGAAGTGCCATTTTTGTCAAGCCATAAATCCAGGTCTTGAGTGCCTACTGTACGAGGCGTGTTTTTTTAAGTAAGTAATGTTTCGAAATTAAAAAAAAAGTCCTAAGATATCTCAATAATTATATTGTAAATAAAACAGAAAGAAACTTCCACATGGGAAAAATATATTAAAAACAAAGATTCCAAGACTTACCAAGCGGGAAAGCGCCGGCAGACAGGTACATGAACAAAACACACAAACACACACACAGAATTACGAGCTTTCGCAACTGGCAGTTGCTTCGTCAGGAAGGAAGGAAGGAAGGAAGGAGAGGGAAAAATGAAAGGATGTGGGTTTTAAGGGAGAGTCTTTCCGCTACCGGGATTGGAATGACTCCTCACCCTCTCCCTTAAAACCCACATCCTTTCATTTTTCCCTCTCCTTCCTTCCTTCCTGACGAAGCAACTGCCAGTTGCGAAAGCTCGTAATTCTGTGTGTGTGTTTGTGTGTTTTGTTCATGTACCTGTCTGCCGGCGCTTTCCCGCTTGGTAAGTCTTGGAATCTTTGTTTTTAATATATCAATAATTATATTTTTTTACATGGAAGCCTGTACCTTAATCTACGCACTGACACCATTACAGTCTGATTCTTCCTTGTTTATGTTGTGTACCTAGAGTTTAAGATGCCTCCGATAATTGTGAGTCCCGCCGACTGTGAAGTACGGGCTGTTATAAGATTTCTAAGTGCTAAAGGCCTAAAAGTGATCGATATTCATCGTGAGATCTGTGCAGTTTACGGAGAAAACATTATGAGTGATGGAATGGTAAGAAAGTGGGTGAGAGCATTTAAAGAGGGCCGCAAAAATGTGCATGATTAACAACACAGTGGGCATCCTTCGGTCATTAATGAAAGTTTGGTGTGGTAAGTGGACAATAAGGTGAGAAAAAACAGATGCTTTATGATTTCCTCCTTGCGGGATGACTTTCTTATGTTTCTCGTAATGTTCTGTAAGGTATTGTGACTACGCACTTGAATTAACGAAAATTGTGTGCACGTTGGGTACCAAAAAGGTTGACAGATGTGCACAAAACCAAACGTTTAGACAGTGTATTGACTTTCCTTGAGCAGTACCTCAATGACAGTGATGATTTCTTAAGCGATATTGTTACGGGTGATGAAACATGAGTGGCCTATGTCACACCAGAATCAAAGCAACAGTCCATGAAATTGCAGCATTCAAATTCACCCAGAAAAGTGAAGTTTAAGCAAACAATTTTTACCCGGAAAATAATGTGCACAGTTTTTTGGGACAGAAAAGGAGTATTGCTTGCGGAATTTCTGCTTCGTAATGAGACAATCAATGCAGCAGCTTACTCTAAGACACTGCACAATCTGCGCCGTTCAATTCAGAACAAAAGACATGGCAAGTTGAGCAAGGGCGTCGTTTTGCTGTGGCAAATCAGACCAAAGATCTTACCACATCTTCTTGATGGGAAACTCTAGATCATCCTCCGTACAGACCCAATCTTGCACCCAGTGACTACCATCTGTTCCTGCTGTTGAAGAAACACCTGGTCAGTCAGTGTCCTCAAGACGATGACAAAGTCAAAACAGTGGTGATGCAGTGGTTAACAAGTCAGGCGGCAGACTTCTATGAGGAGGGTATTCAAAAACTGGTACAATGTTATGACAAGTGGCTCAATATTGATGGAAATTATCTAGAAAAGTAGATTGAGGTACAGGATTTCATGAAAAAATAAAATTATTGAGATATCTTAGCACGTCATTTATTAATTTCAAAACAGTACTTACTTAAAAAAAAACACACCTTGCACACATGACACATCAAGATCATCACCTTGGAACTTAGCAACTGTGGGATCACGTCAGTGTACAAGCCTCCTTCCGAAAAATTCTCCTTTGTTCCTCCTTAAAAGTATAATTCGCGGAAGATATCTGTGGCAATAGAGGATTTTAATAGCCACAGCCATGCCTGGGGATACACTCGAGAAGATGAAAATGGTAAAGCTAACTCCCTTTCCCTCATTCATGATAGTTAACTACCTCCATCCTTTGACAGTGGAAGCTGGCAATGAGGGTGTGACCCTGACCTCTTGTCTGCGAGTGAAAATGCAGTGAAACATTGCCACAAATCAGTATGTCATCCCATACTTAACACACAACATAGACCAATAATGTGCCGACTTCTCCCCATCATAAGATCCCGAGAAACTGGTTTTAGATGAAGGTATAATTTCAAGAAGGCAGATTGGCCGAAACTTTCTAAAATGCTTGACAATAAAGTTCATACAATTAAGTCTGTGCCTGAAGAGTATGAACACTTTTGTTGAGCTTGTTAAATTCTGCTCGTGAGCATGTATCCCGAGAGACTGCAAGAGAAACTACCTGCGGGGCGTAACTTCAGAAACAGCTAAATTGCTTGAGGAGTATTATACCCAATACAATGAAAACGCGCTCAGTGAGGAAACCTCCCAAATAGCTTGATCTGTTCTCTCCTCAATCTCCGAGGCCAAGAGAACACAGTGGGATAAACTGATGGAAGACTGTGATACGAGTAGAAGTAGTCACGAGGCCTAGAGGCTTCTAAAACGCTTGAATAATGACCCTTCACAGGCGAATATGCATGTGAATGTCCGAGCTGATCAAATTGCACACCAGCTCATACAAAATGGGAAACCACCTTATTCAAACAGGCCTGGTAAGAAGACATGTGAGAGACGACCTGACCAAGAAACGAATACTCTGCTTCAACCATTTACCTAAACTGAGGTGGATCTCACTCTGAGTAAGTGCTAAAATGGGAAAGCAGCACGCCTTGATGATATAAGAGTGGAGCAGATAAAGAACTTTGGGCCGATAACAAAAGCATGGCTGAGAGACCTAATGAACAACTGTGTCCTCTCCTGCAAGGTTCCTAAACTCTGGAGGAAAGCCAAAGTTAAAGGTATCTGCATGCCAGGCAAGGACCAAAATGATCCTAAAAGCTACCGCCCTGTATCTCTCCTATGTCATCTGTATAAACTTCTTGAAAGACTCATCCTCCACGACTAACGGAGAAGCTAGAGACAATATACTAACGGAGAAGCTAGAGACAATATACTAACGGAGAAGCTAGAGACAATATACTAACGGAGAAGCTAGAGACAATATACATTCCACAGCAGGCTGGATTCACACAGGGAAAGAGCTGCACATCTCAAGTGATGAAACTAACACAGCGCATCGTAGATGGTTTTGAAAGAGAAGAGATCACAGGAGCTGTTTTTATAGACCTAACAGCAGCTTATGACACAATTAATCATAGAAGACTTCTTATGCAGCTGTACAATGCACTAGAGACTACCAGCTAACCTGTTTCATAAGGAATCTCCTTGAAAATAGAAGATTTTTAATGATCAGCCACTACCTGAAGGAACAGAGAGCTTCATCTATGCCCAAGCTTGCTGCTTTGGAACTGTTGAAGAGAATCTGTTTAAAGCATTGAGAGAACTGTCAGCTTACTACAAGGAAATTAAGTTGAGACCAAATCCTGGAAAAACACACACTTGCGGTTTCCATCTTAAAAACCGGCAGCCATCTAGAGCCCTCAAAATCACCTAGGAAGAAACATCACTAGAACACTGTATGTATCCCAAATACATAGGGATTAACATATAAGAGGCACTGCCTAAATGCCAAGCAAAATGTGGCAGGCAGGAACAAAATCATCAGAAAGCTAACAGGCACAATGTGGGGAGCACATGCCAACACTGTGAGAACCTCTTCCCTTGAATTGTGTTACTCTGCCAGAGAATGTGCAAGCCCAGTGTGGTTCAATTCTTGCCATACCAAAACAGTAGATGTCGCTCTTAATACTTGTTGAATCATCACCGGGTGCCTGAAGCCTACTCCTCTGGATAAACTGTACAGTCTCTTGGGGATTGCCCAAGTCCTTTCCTGTCTCTGACAGAATTACAATATCATCGGCGAACCTCAAAGTTTTTATTTCTTCCCCATGGATTTTAATTCCCAGTCCAAATTTTTCTTTTCTTTCCTTTACTGCTTGCTCAATATACAAATTCAGTAACATTGAGGTCAGGCTAAAACCCTCTCAATCCCTTCTCAACCACCGCTTCCCTTTAATTCCTCTCGGTGCTTATAACTGCCATCTGGTTTCTGTACAAATTGTAAATAGTCTTTTGTTCCCTGTATATGACCCCTGCCACCTTTAGAATTTGAACGAGAGTATTCCAGTCAACATTGTCAAAAGCTTTCTCTAAGTCTACAAATGCTAGAAACGTAGGTTTGCCTTTCCTTAGTCTATTTTCTAAGATTTTCTTACAATTTAAAACTTGCTTCCTGAATTTCTGTCTTACCATTACATAACCCATCTGAAACGTTCCAGTGTCTCCAGGGCTCTTCCATGTGTAAAACCTTCTTTCATAGTTCTTAAACCAAGTGTTAGCTATGATTAACTTATTCTCTGTGCAGAATTCTAATTTTTTTTGCTGACAAAAAAAGCACCTACAAAAGGGTTAACTATGATATTCATAATTGGAATAAAATATGTAAACCATAGAGATATGATTTACTCTTAAGGAAGCGATGTCAAAGTTTAACATTTTGTAAACATCTAATAGAAACTGGAGCACAATCTTGGGTTGGGTTTAATTATTGTAGTGCAAAATTTTTAACAAACAGATCACAGACATACATCAAGGACTTCCATAAATATTTAAAAACTCAAAACCAAATTAAAACTATTATAAATCCTATGAATATTTTGGCTCTGGGTTTGATAGTATCTTGTCACAACTCTTGTAACAATATCCATCGTAAGACTCCATCCTTGTACAGTTCAGTGGCCGTTACATTTCAGCAACTGTCAATATAATCAGGTAACTGTGAAGTATGTTCAAGTGGAAGAACAAATGAATAGTGAATTAACAAATGCAGCATATGTTTTTACACATTGGTATGTTAATTATTGTAGACTTTTTAAAAAGTGTATACCAAAAAAGTTCAGTGCCTTTGACATATCACATGTAATAAATCTTCCAACTCAAAGGCGATGTCGGATCTGATATCTTGTTTGTTTTTCTTTGCACAGGAAACAGCACTTTTGTGTGTGTGATGAAACTTATTTATAAGGGGAAAAACCATTTTTTTGCCAAGTGTCATATTATACGGCCTTGTGACAAGTGACGTGACATTCCACCTTGTAGCAGGAAGGTTAATTATATGTATTTCCACATCACTCACTCAATATACAAAATACAATGAATGACATCAGTCTTCATTACAAATTTTGCACCAATTAATGATTAATTTACCTTTGAATGGAAACTTACATATGAAGTGAAATGTGACCAACACTTACCTCGAGATTAACCTTCTGCCTGCAATTCAACTTCCGTTAACAACAATTTCTACGCCCTATGACATCTTTAACATGCTGTCTATAGTCATTTACAATAACTGATCTACGCATCTGGCATTACCACATTTTGTGAGCTAATATCTAACTGGTAAGAAGGCACCATGTGCTAACAAATGTGGTTGCGGGTTTAAACTATTTTATATTGATGTTCTTGCCAAGATCTCACAACAATGAATAACCATAAACTGAATGTGCCCGTCTGGGTGTTTGAAATTTACATGCCTGAAAACATTATTTTAACCCTTTTTGTTTAATCAGGGATACTGGTACAGCATACCGGTGCGTACTGCTACAAATCAAGCACTGGTAACAAGGATCTAGGTAGCTGATGTGAAAAATGTGCAGAAAACCCAAGGAGTGCAGGAACACATTGAAAAGAAAGGAGAAAAAGTGAAAGCCAAGTTAACTGCTTGTCAGTGGGTTAAAATGGCAAGGAAGGGCCCTTTGTTACAAAGCAGTCATGGGTCGGCAATGTATGAATTAATACAGAACTCTCTGCGTAGTGAATACTAGGTAATTAGTATCTTAAAAGTCAAGAACAGGACTCAAGTGATGCCTCTCCATTCATCTTTGTCTATCCTTGTCGTCAACAAAGACATGTCCCCGTCATCCTGGGGTCTGAGTGACGTGTTGCTTCTTTTTAACCCCTCTTACAACCTATCCTTCTCTCTTCCTGAGGAAGCGACTGCCAGCTCCAAAAGCTCGGTATTATGCCACTTTTATATATGACTACCAACAGTACTACATATTTCATCTCCTAATAGTACTGACCAACAATTTTGTCTAATAATTTATTCATTTTCTCAACTGAATTTCCTTCGAGTCTCTGGGGAATTTTGTAAATTACATACGACACATGACAGAGTGCTTTTCAAACAAATGTGAAGACTTTGTCACTGAGTGACATGAAAAGTTATGGATGAAGCATCCTGTTGAATGTAGTAATGCAGAGCTTCAGGAGTCGTTCACCAGATAGGGGCGACAGTTATGGGTGTGACTGACATGTTCTCTAACAATTACACGACAGATGCCGTGTCTAGAAATCCTGAGAGCCTATAGACTTCCAAGAGGAAGAGGAAGTGTTTTAAACTTAACAAAGCAATTGGAGAGGGCACTAAGACTTAGAAATAACTGGGAAATGACTGTGTGTAAAGTTACCATACAGATTGCATCTTGCACAGGTCTGACTGAGGACACCTATAGTTACTGCAGTTCTGGTGTGATCCCATAACACTCCCACACGAACAGGACATAGCACAACATTGATTTATACTTTATTTTTAATTCCAGCTGTCTTTAATTAAAAACTTGTGAGCTACATCATAAATAATTGTCTGACAAATGATGGTCAAAATGGCAGCGATAAAGCATCCACAACATTCTGGTTTAATTAAGAAAGTAAACATAAAATTTCACGTAATTGTAAATCATGACTCAGCTCCACTATTCAGAGAATTTACAGGATAAAAATGGGAAGAAGTTACCAAGGGCAAACGGTAGATGAGAAATTTAATTTTGTCCTAAAAATATTCTTATAACTTTATGATCCAGTTTTCCTTTACTATGGGTCAGGGACATTTACAATGGAAACTGAGGAAAATGGTGGCTAACTTGTAGGCAACATTATAGAAAGGAAAGAGTAAATAAATGGAAATAGGCAGGAAATATGATTTAGAGAAAGCTTTTCACAGTGCTGATTGGAATACATTATTCAAAATTTTGACGATAACAGGGATAAAGTACAGGGAGCAAAGGGTTATCTGCAACTTATACAGTAACCAGACTACAGTTACAAATTAAAAGACATATAAGGAAAACTATGGTTGAGAAACAAGTGACACAGAGTTGCAGCCCATTCTTGTTGCTGTTCAATCTGTATACTGACCAAGCAGTGAAGGAAACCAAGGAGAAATTCTGAAGAGAATTGAAGTTCAGGAATAAAAAGTAAAAACTTTGGTAGCTATTTGTTTATAACATTTTAATTCTGTCCGTAACAGCAAAGGACTTGGAAATCAGTTCGACAGAATTGATAGGTTTGAAAGGAGGCTAAAAGGTGAATATCAATAACCAGAAAATAAGGGTAACAGAATACAGTGGAATAAAATCAGGTGATGCTGAGGGATTAGACTAGGAAACAGGAACGAAAAGCAGTAGAGTTTTGCCATTTGTGCAGCAAGGTAACTGATGATGGACGAAGTACACAGGATGCAAAATGTAGACTGGTAATAGAAAGTAAAGTATTTCTTGCAAAAGAGGGATTTGGTAACTTCTAATACAGGGTGGCTCATGGGAAGCAGTACATTTTCATTTGGTTATTATGAGGCTTAGCATATATTTACACCAATATCACTTATATATTATTGTTCTATACACACTACCAATGCTGAAAACCCAAACAAAAGACTATTTCTTAAAAAGTAGGTCATATAAACAGCTTCCATCACTGATGATGAATAACAAGAAGCTCACAGAAGCTGCTTATTACATTCTCAGTCATCTCTTACTCTCTCCAATATGAAAGACTGTCCTTGAGATGGCCCCAAAAAAAATCAGAGGCAGGATGACCAGGTGATCTTGCTGGCTGTGAGATATCACTGAATCATGATAGTAATCAATGTGGAGAGTTTTACCTCAGTGTACTCATTGAATTATGGGGCATATGAGTTGTAGCCCAAATATTGCTGAAACTATACCGCATTTAAATGGCAATGTCATGCAGTTGTGGAATGAAGAAATTATTAATCAGGGTCACATACCACTTGGAACCGACACATACTGACTCGGCACTATTGTTCTCATTCTCTCCAGTAATTTTGGGCATAAATTGTGCCTACTTACTTTATTTCTCAGCCATAACTGTTAAGCAATTTGCAACTTACAAGGGTGAAACTTAAAGTCCCATTTCACAATACTCTGCAAAGACCTATGAGGGATTTATGATCTGGAATGGTGACTGGCAGATTGCTGTAGGCTTTGCTGCTGATCTGCATGAACTTGTCTGATATTTTCTGGAGTCCTTAATCTTAAAAAGATTTGTATTATGTAATTTAAGAACAACAAGAATGTTTTACAGGTATCAAAAGTAAAGTTCACTGGACATACCGTAGATGAGTCTCCATAGGTAAGGTTTAAAGGCATTCACATGGATAAAAAACTTTGGTGGCACTGTGGTGACATGCAGACAGGATTGCCAATCATACTTTCACTCAATACTGTTCTATAGGATAATCTTCTGGGGCACTGCAGCTATGGTGAAAAAGTATTTATTCTACAGAAGTGTGCAATAAGACTTATGTAAATGTGATAACTAAACACATTGGACATGCCTCTTCAGGGACCTGTGGATGTCACACTTATGTGACAACACGTATACTTCCTAATGCTATTTGTGGCTAGTAATTAGAGTTAATTTAGGAGGAACTCAGTAATTTACAACTACAATACTGGAAATAATTTCCATATAAATATGCAACCCTTTCTAGGGTTCATAAATGGGGTTTTATTTTAGGGTCAAAAGCCTGCAACAGGTTGCTTCTGGACACCAGGCACGAAATAGCAAATGCTCAAATACTTAAAAACATAGTAAAAGAAAACCTGATAAACCACTAATCCTATAATTTATAGGGAATCTTGCTCTCAGGACTGTTTAGTCTGCATAGCTGATATTTGTGTTACATAGATCTTGAGTTTGTAAGCACGTAAATAGATACCTAGCGGTGCTGGATGAGAACAGCAACTGAATAGTATAGTTGGTGCAGTGAGTCTTTCAGAGCAGTTGTTTTTCTCCTAATGTACACATATAAATTAATTATATAATTATCCGTTTCAGAAGATTAGCAGCAGTCAAACATTTGTCATTAAGCATACTTCTTAGAGGTAGCCAGGAGTGGCTGCTTCTGCTTGGTAATGTATCATTTGATTCATTCCAAATCCCTCAAGTCTTTCCTTCATGATGAAATTTAGAGAACATGATGTGTGAATGAACAAATAAATGATGATTTGAGGGGAGTGACGCTCGACATCACGGTCATCAGAGCCCTGACGAGAAGTCAGCATGCCAATCTCATGGATGGGGATGAAGGCTGTCCCCACATGCGGACCAGTTTACAATATATCTACTTCCCTTCCCCACCAATTTAGGGAATAGGCCTAACAGTTTACAAAATTTCACAACTATTGTAACACTGGAATCAGTATCTGCGAGGATGGTGGTCAGATCTTCATTGAGACTGGTGGCTGCTCTAATATCAGTATACAGGACATACGTTGCCAAAATATGCTGAACTGAAAGTGGCATGTCACAAACTTCACAGAATGGTGGATCCTCCCACCAGAGGACGAAGCCTTGTGTTAAAGGGCTATGTCCAACACACAGTCTGGTAAGCAGAACCTCCATGCAGCAGTGAGGCTGACAAAGCCCGCCATGCCTTTTTGGTTGATTTGAGTGACTGCAGTTTGTTTTCTGTCACCTGTAACCATTCAGTCTCCCACTGACGCATGTCAAAAAATGAGATGATGGCGTGCAACAGGATGGGACACTGATGTACAGCACCATCCCAACATGCTTCCTTGGCGGCTTTTTTGGCCGTGTCGTTTCCCTGTATCTCGATGTGGCCAGGTACCCAGCAAAAGATCACCTCCTTGCTATGGTATTGGAGCCGCTGTAAGGAGTCACGGATGAGCTGAATCAGCTAGTCTACTGGATACATTTGGTGAAGTGCTTGCAGTGCACTAAAATTTGAATACAAATGACTGGTTCAGCACTCAGGCCACATGGATTCACAATCCTAACAACTGTACGAAGTACTGAGATGAAAACTGGCACTTCTGATTTTTGCTACCTGAATGGTATTTATTTACTGCAGTATTTACATTCTTGCTTCTCGATCCTCTTACACCACCGTTTCCCTTACCACTGCCTTTTCATTTTCTTTTCATTACATTTTAAATCCACTTGTTATCCTTTCCAAACTCACCTTTTCCTTACCTTGCTTTCGGGATTCCTTCGTTGTTCTGTTATGTATGCTGCTTATGATTTCCATCACGTTACACCTTCTCTTTGATCTGTTGACTGCTAGTAGCTCATAATTAGTTGGTTGGTTGATTTGGGGAAGGGAGCAAACAACGAGGTCATCGATTCCATCGGATTAGGGAACAATGGGGAAGGAAGTCGGCTGTGCCCTCTCAAAGTTATTTCCTATTCTTTTCTGTATTTGGGAGTACAAAATTTGTTTTCATAGATACCAATCATCATTGGACATCACACACATCCATGCCGAGGCAGGATTTGAACCTGCAACCGTAGCGGTCGCAGGGTTCCGGACTGAGCGCCTGAACCGCGAGACCACCGTGGCCGGCTTCTCCTCCTCATTATACATTCCCACTACATCACACACTGCACATACAATCTACAAGAATAAACACAATGAATACTCAGCAACAATTGTGTGCTCCCTGAAAATATTGTTTTCAGTAGCACATGGTGAAGAGACCAACCTGGACTTGACGACAGAGACGACGACAACAACAACGACGACGACAACGATGATGACAACAACGACAACAACAACAACGACAACGACAACAACAACAACGACAACAACGACATTCTTGGGCTAACTGATGAGCATGTGAGGGTTAATGACTTCTCTACTTTCACTTTTGTTATACTGAAAAGTGCATAGGCAAACACACACACACACACACACACACACACACACACACACACACACACACACACACACACACACACACACACAGGCCTTCCAATACGGCTGGCTTGGAGAATCTGTGGAAAGCAGATCACTGGTTTAAATTAATTACGACATATAACAGGAAACTGAACAAACCTCTAGCAATAACACTTGTAGGTTTTAAGAAGACATATGATTGTCTCCACTAACCTTCAGAATTATAAAACTCTAAGGAATCAAAGACTTAACCCGCACTAGTTTAAATAACAGAAATTCTCATAACCAGTATCAAATCGAAAGTCAAGTTTAGAGGAACAATTTCAGAACAATTCCCCACAAAATTTTTTAAGACGGGTGATGGCCTACCATTATTACTATTCAACTGTACATTGGAATATATGAGATTGTGGTACGAGAATAATTCAAAGAAAATAGGGATTGGAAGCTCCGAAAGAGACAAGTTGAAACTGCTTGGTATTTGATGCTGATCTTGCTCTCCTAGTCAACAATGTTCAAGAAACCAGACAAGAAGTTAAATCACTTACAATAAATACTCGTAGTGCAGAAAATGTGCCTTAGAATATTGTCGGGGGGAAGGAGGGGGGGGGGGGGGGGGGGGAATCAGTGTACGCTAACTCATCCACCACCTGCAAACGAAGTTACAAGAGAAAAACAGAAAATCACTTTTAAATATGTAAGTGAAATCATAACATACAACTTAAATGAGAAACTGATTTGATAAAACAGAATACTTTAACTACCAAAAACGCAAACAGGCCTGTCTTAGCTGCCACATTAAAACACTGTTACACAACCAAAAACAGAACTGCTAGTCAGTATAGTCAGGAAGAAATACATGTCATTCTTTGGTCATCTGATCAGAACACCTTAAAACAGAACTGTAAGAGAATAACAGAATGATTGTGGGATATTAAGGCAACATTAAATGGATTACATACATTAAAGGAGGTATAAGGTAACTGAAAATTACAGTAAATGAAAAAGAAAATGTACTGCAAGACACAAAAACCAGACTACAAAAGAAGCTCAGTGAAAGAGCTACAGAGATTATACACTCCTGGAAATTGAAATAAGAACACCGTGAATTCATTGTCCCAGGAAGGGGAAACTTTATTGACACATTCCTGGGGTCAGATACATCACATGATCACACTGACAGTACCACAGGCACATAGACACAGGCAACAGAGCATGCACAATGTCGGCACTAGTACAGTGTATATCCACCTTTCGCAGCAATGCAGGCTGCTATTCTCCCATGGAGACGATCGTAGAGATGCTGGATGTAGTCTTGTGGAACGGCTTGCCATGCCATTTCCACCTGGCGCCTCAGTTGGACCAGCGTTCGTGCTGGACGTGCAGACCGCGAGACGACGCTTCATCCAGTCCCAAACATGCTCAATGGAGGACAGATCTGGAGATCTTGCTGGCCAGGGTAGTTGACTTACACCTTCTAGAGCACGTTGGGTGGCACGGGATACATGCGGACGTGCATTGTCCTGTTGGAACAGCAAGTTCCCTTGCCAGTCTAGGAATGGTAGAACGATGGGTTCGATGACGGTTTGGATGTACCGTGCACTATTCAGTGTCCCCTCGACGATCACCAGAGGAGTACGGCCAGTGTAGGAGATCGCTCCCCACACCATTATGCCGGGTGTTGGCCCTGTGTGCCTCGGTCGTATGCAGTCCTGATTGTGGCGCTCACCTGCACGGCACCAAACACGCATACGACCATCATTGGCACCAAGGCAGAAGCGACTCATCGCTGAAGACGACACGTCTCCATTCGTCCCTCCATTCACGCCTGTCGCGACACCACTGGAGGCAGGCTGCACGATGTTGGGGCGTGAGCGGAAGACGGCCTAACGGTGTGCGGGACCGTAGCCTAGCTTCATGGAGATGGTTGCGAATGGTCCTCGCCGATACCCCAGGAGCAACAGTGTCCCTAATTTGCTAGGAAGTGGCGGTGCGGTCCCCTACGGCACTGCGTAGGATCCTACGGTCTTGGCGTGCATCCGTGCGTCGCTGCGGTCCGGTCCCAGGTCGACGGGCACGTGCACCTTCCGCCGACCACTGGCGACAACATCGATGTACTGTGGAGACCTCACGCCCCGCGTGTTGAGCAATTCGGCGGTACGTCCACCCGGCCTCTCGCATGCCCACTATACGCCCTCGGTCAAAGTCCGTCAACTGCACATACGGTTCATGTCCACGCTGTCGCGGCATGCTACCAGTGTTCAAGACTGCGATGGAGCTCCGTATGCCACGGCAAACTGGCTGACACTGACGGCGGCGGTGCACAAATGCTGCGCAGCTAGCGCCATTCGACATCCAACACCGCGGTTCCTGGTGTGTCGGCTGTGCCGTGCATGTGATCATTGCTTGTACAGCCCTCTCGCTGTGTCCGGAGCAAGTATGGTGGGTCTGACACACCGGTGTCAATGTGTTCTTTTTTCCATTTCCAGGAGTGTATGTTGGGTTGACAGGAGAGCAAAAATCGCTTATATAACAATAATGTATAACTTGCATACATGACCCCCCCCCCCCTCCCCAAGTACCACCACACATACCTCTGCACCTACAGTGTGACTATTTTGAGAGTCATCTCTTTTGCTCCCAAATTATTTCCATTCTACCAGAAACTAACACTATTTATACTGCCTTTGTATAACTATTGTATTATAGATTAAAAACAGAAATTATTGGATGTAGCAATTTGTAAAATAAAGGAAAAGCAACCACCCTTACCTATAGCAGATCAATGTGTGGCTTTGCCTCTCCCTTACTTTACGTATTGTATTATGTACCTGTTTAATACTAACTCCTCGTGTAAATCTTTGTATAATTGGCTAGAAGAGTCCTTTAAAGGGCATAAAATATAAATAATAATAATAACAATAATAATAATAATAAACAAGTTAAGACTATCACACGTGTATAGTTAAAAACAGAACTGGTATCAGCACAGTCATTTCACTTTTAACAATTATTAGTTATACTGAATATTGGTTGACGTACTATCCATAACTCTCAGGACCAAACTTGCTCAGACTGGAAGACTTAGATGAAATTCTGTACTTAATGCTTTCCACTTATAACACAGTTTTGACTTTCGACATTTTCCCTAAGGATGTTGTTCATATTTAAAACAGTTAGACATCTCTTTAACGCAAGTTATCTCTTGTATATGCAATGGGGCCTAATTAGTTAGCAGAGAGAGACTGTGTGTGTGTGTGTGTGTGTGTGTGTGTGTGTGTGTGTGTGTGTGTGTGTGTGTGTCCAGGGAGAATCAGATGTTCACTGACATACTTTCAGTAGTTGTTCAGGGATACCTTGATGTTAAGGAGCCATGGTATCTGGTGGCTCATTACAAAGTTTTTGCATTTCCTTTGGTTTCTTACCCCAATTAACTTTGTACCTGTACTGCACTGAAAGTAGTGCGAAACAGTGCAATTGTCAATGGTTCGTATGTGTCTCTTGCTTCCATTCACTCAAGGTACCTGCTGTTGATAACAGTTATGTCCTCAAGTGCTGCTTGGTCCTGCATAGGGTTATGTTGTCCAGCAGTGTTAGTTGTATGTTAACAGTGATCCACAACAGTACTATGCATACCGTATTTACTCAATTCCAAGCCGCACTCAAATCTAAGCCACACCTGAAAAATGAGACTCGAAATCAAGGAAAAAAATTTTTCCCGTATCTAAGCCGCACCTGAAATTTGAGGCTCTAAATTCAAGAGGAGAGAAAAGTTTTAGGCAGTGCCTCCAAATCAAAACAAAGTTGGTCCATTGTAATATGAGACACAACTTAGGTAAAATGAATGACAATACAGCTACAGGAGTTTGGTTCGAGTCGTAAGCTTAGCAATCGGATCAAATAAAAATAAGCAATCAATTCAAACCAGGCTACCCTTCCTTCATCTGGTTTGTATTGATTGCTTATTTTTCTTTGATCTGATAAGTGCCGTTCTCTTTGTTATAGGTGTTCACGTCACTCTAAGATGAAATTGCATTACTGTACTGTGTCATGCATTGTTTGTCACATTCTGATAATGAGTGTTTACGGCTTGTCGCCGCGCTCGCGGCATGGCTTGCCTTTGTACACACTACCGCCGCTTTAAAAAAAAAAAAGAGGAATCGTCTCACTAGCGAAGCAATGGCAAGAGACTGCTATTTGTTGTTACTTACACTGCTGGTTACTTTGATGATGATCAACAAGAACCAAATAATAGACTGCGTATGATAGATGTTCTGAACAAAAGTTTAGCAAAACTTTTTCTCTGTTTGAAAATCTTTGCAGATGCCTCTTGAGTACCTTACATTCTGTACAGAAATTAGAATCATCTTAGATTTAAAAATCTATTCAATTACAGTGCTTCATTTCTGGCTATCACTATTAGGCACAAGAATAATAGAAATATAAACATGACATATGTATGTTCTCCTGTGTTTGCTGTTGTCTCACTCTAGTTTTGTAGTTCATTAGGAAGAGAGGATTTAAATGAAATAGCAGCAAACACGAAAAAAATACATGGCAAAATGTTTATATTTATATTATTCTTATGGTGAAGAGAATACTGCATGTGATTCACAATTCAAAAAGTTCCTATTAGCAACCATCTCACAGGTAGGAAAATTTCTGAACTTAAGAGTTGGCCATATTGACAAACATCCCAAACAGTTTCGCCAGTTGGATTTTCATAGTACATTGAAATGCTGCTACATTCAAAGATGAACAATACGGAATTTGTATTTACTTCGTTGGATAATGTATGAAAATGCAGTGGTCGAAACTTGGGCCAGAGAGAAAAGCCCGTCTTCCACCTTTTTTTAAAATTTATTTAATGGCGCAGAGGTTTTGGCGCCAGTATTTATCTTTGCGCCTGCAAAGCATTCCTGTGTAGTGCTACATATATTCGACGCAGTAGTTAGTTGTGGCGGCACCTACCAACATTTTTTCAGAACTTCTGCTTACTTTGCACTCGATTCTAAGCCGCAGGTGGTTTTTTTGGATTACAAAAATCAGAAAAAAAAGTGCGGCTTAGATTCGAGTAAATACGGTAGGTCTACTGATGAAGAGTTGGCCAATATGCACCTTGGTATGGATTCAGCGAATGCAATGGGAGGGCGGCACGATGATGGTACGCTGGCTGTTCCTGTACGTACATCAAGCACATCACAATACCTTTGTATTTGACGGTTCTTGCGTTTCTCTCTTTATGAGTGTTGTACATTTAGGTTATTGCATATTACAGGCTGCTACATTGTTGTGAATGTACTTTCACAGAAACTAAGGTGATTGTGCTGACAAACCAAATAAATCAGAATTATATTATTAATTTAGTACTTTGCAATGAGCCGCTGGAGACCATGGGTCCTTTATACCAAAATACTCAGAAGGTATTCCTGAACAGCCTCTGAATCAATTCTGGTTCACCCTGTTTACTAAGAATGTCTTTTAAGTCACCAGGCTCATTTTTTCTGTTGCCTTTGCAGACATCTGTAATTTCATTTCTGCAATAAACAGAAAATCCCATTACAAATAAAATGCCATCAAATGGAGTTTTATATGCTCTATGGATAGAAAGGTCCCAAATTATATTTCATGATACATGTGAACAGGGACAGTAAAACATAAAAAATAGCCAGTATTCCAACAACACTTGTTTTAGGCTGTGCACAGTGGTAGGAGGGGGAAAGGTGCAGTAGAGACCGACTGAGAACATGCCTTGTAACTGCAATACTTATACAACCCACTACAGTGTAACTTCCACATTCTTAACATGATTTAACATTTACAGGATTTAAGATTATATCACTCCACACTAATCTGGTACAGTTCTTTCATGCAGGCACATGTTATTCTCCCACTCCCTTTTTAAAAAAACCCTCTATCTTTGAAGGCAAATAACAAACTGATATTTTTACTGACAATGGGCAATTACGAAATATGAAGACCAGTATTTGTTTGGGTTGACGAGGACTGAATTGCTGACCAGTTCTTACCTCCAGAAGGCAAAATTAGTACTGCCAATTGACACACACAACATGAAATTGATTTACTTCCTAGCTTTTAGAAGTAATAGTACTTTCTTTGGGTGGTTAGAGGTGGAAAGTTGGGAAAGGTTTAAAAGGAAGGAGAGGTCACTCAGACTCCAGGATGAAATGGAACCCCCTGCACTGAACATGAGAACAGAACAGGAGAGCTTTCCAAACTCTTCTTCAATGTATATCTAGAACATAAATAACTTGGAAATGAACTTATGTCAATAAAGAGGTCTCAATTTTATTTGAACCTCACAATTTGGTCATCTCATACACAGACTACGAATCAGACAAAGAACGCTGCACAGCCAAATATTCATTGAAAATTATGCTCTCCACAGGAAAGAATTCTTGTGAATAGCTATAAGGAAACTAAAACAATTTAGTCAAAATAGGCAGAGAGACTATCAACCCAACTTATGGATATACTGAAAATATAATGCTCACAAATAGCAAGAAAAACTCTCACAATATCTGCTATCAGCATTACTGATGACTCTCCAGTCACAAATAATATTGATTTTACACATGAGGATACTATTCCAATATTATATACATAAAATCACTTGTACAAAGCGTATAATGATTTGGAAGAGAAAAATTCGAGAAGAGAAAAACACCTATCAAATGACTGTATACGAGCTGTTAATGAGGTCGTATTTAGCACTGTCCAAGAGTTTAGGACTGTGAAGCCAACTGTTACCAGCTTTTTGTGAACAGAAAAAATATACAGATATACAAAATGAATCTTTCATTCAGCATCAGAGGGAACATTGTTTTGATACGTCTTGGCTGACAAACTATGTGCCAGCCTCGGGCTCCCAGACCCTTGCCTTTTACATGCAATGTTCTTTCTGACTGAGCTATCATGACCTGCCATTAAGACTTCATTTCAGCCAGTACCTCTCCTCTCTTTTTCAAACTTTATATCCCTCTTGCATACTTAGCAGGACTAGCATTCCTGGAAGAAAGTATATCCCTATTACACAAAAGCAAATAATGTAAGCACAGGTCTAAAATGAAGGACAAACTAAAATTCTAATTTGAATTTAGTCCAAATACAACCTCAAGAACTATTTATGAACCTAAGGAATATGTTACTTGTTTTTCACTTCGTTTAAAATCTAAGATGGTGGCATGAAACAGAATTTTTCCCATTTTGAAATAGTCACATAAATGTAATTTCAGTGCTTTCCACTAATGTTTTTCAGTAAACCATTTATCACCATATTGTCGACTGTGAATGTCAACGTAAAAAGTGAAGCACTCTCACTTATAAAAACACATTTATATTTGTTACATTACTTCAATTTTCAGTATCTGAAGTAACATGATCAAGTATCTAGGTAGTAACTGAGAATCAAGAGAACAAATATTTTGAAAATTGTTTCTTAATTTATTTAACACACAGTTATCTGATATAGAATTGTTGAACATCAAATACTACACTATTAAATTCTTCCGTACAATGGTGTAGCTGAGAAAGAGAATAATGGCTTTTTTTCTACAATAGTAAAAAAAAGTCTGTTAGGTAATTTACACAAATAGCATGAACACATGCAACTGCCAGGTTGTATTATACAATTTCAGACACAAACAGCACTTATTCTTAAATAATTGCACATATTCATTACTGAGAGTTTTGAATTAAAAACTTACAAGTCACACGATTTCCAAGAATTACAGTCTAACTTGAAACATTCATCTTTGATCGCCACTACTCACTGCCCACAATATACAAGTAAAAACACAATACATCACATTCAGTACCTGAACACAGTATTTCGATGCTCTGAACGACCATTCTGCTCCTCTTATTTCATTCATGTCTTACAAACATTCATTAATTATTAACCCTCCCCCCCCCCCCCTCCCCACCTCTCTCCCTTTTGTAACACACGCACACAAATAAGTTATCATGGTAGGGACAGCACCCTGGGACTTAATGGTGTTTCCCCAGGATCTACTGAGTATTTGTTTCCATTTTAAGCGTAATATTTCAATGTCCAACCCAGCCATCCTCTCCAGGTGCTAAGAGTTTTGCTGTTGAGCATACTCACTACCTGGACTCCTAGCAGTCTCTGTATTATTGTTCGCTTGCACCACTATTTGTAGCTGAGTTTGATTCCTGAGGCACACTACACCGTGTACAGTTCTTTTGTTTTTCAGACTGTACTGATATTCTGTGAAATGCAAATTCTCTCAGTGTTTTCCAGCTCTGGTGGAAGTGAAGGCCACTTAGATCTTAACAAATTGAGAACCAAACCACAAGTGTTGTTTAAACTGAAGTCTCCAGCCTTGTTTATTACATTTTCTGACATCCATATTTCAATAAAAAACCTGTTAAACAGGGATGAAGTTTCAAATTAAACCTAGCTTGGGATCTGGCATACAATTTATTAAGATCTTGCTGGCCACCACATCCACCAGAGACGAGAAATGCTGAGAGGATTTGCATTTCATGGAATATCTGTGCAGGCTGTGAAAAACAAAAGGGCACAGTTGGCATTGGGAATCAAACTCTGCTACAAATACTGGCACGAGACTAACCCAGTTCACAATCTGGATGGAGCCGAGGCAGCAAGTACACATAACAAAACTTGCAGCACCTGAACAGGATGGCTGGGTTACTTGTTAAAATACTGTGCTCAAAATGGAAACAGCAGCTTGACAGAACAACTGGACGTACACAATTAATTAACCGCCCCAAGAAAACCTGAGAGATCACATCCTAGGACTTCATACACACCACAGAGTTATGGAATATGGGGACAGCATCTTTCTAAATAAAGATCTTTTATTTGCAACTGCAGTTATCTGCAGCCAGTTAAGTAACTATGAGAAAGCAATAAAGCTCTTCACTAACATGAAATCCTTTGTGTGAAGGCTGAGTACTGTAAAAATCTTTGGAGGGCTTGAAGTTGTTAACACACTTAAGTCCCATGTGATGCAATTTGTATCAGTGTCTCCTTCTGTGCTGTATACATTTTGAAAAATAAATAAGTAAATACACTATTGTTGATCATTTCTAAAGCAATCATGGTTAAAATGAAATTTCTGTGGGAAGAAGAAAATAAATCTTAATACTCACATAACAATAGCACATAAACAACATACATCAGAGGCTCTGTGATCTATATAACAATGATTAAAACAACCAGACACAAAGTGATATGGGAATGACAATTGCTAAGAATAGACTTTTGAATATGAAAATGTGATCTTTCAGAATGAATGTTATCCAAATTAAATGTCTGAATATCCCTCACCAACAACCGGACGTACAAACGCACGCATGCACGCTCACACACTCTGAAGCATGCACATGTTCGCGCGTGCGCGCACACACACACACGCACACACACACGCACACACACACACACACACACACACACACACACACACACACACGCACACACACACACGCACACACACACACGCACACACACACACGCACACACACACACACACACACACACACACACACACACACACACACACTCTTCTCTATTTTATTTACTCCTTTGTGCAGGGTGCCCACTCATATTAAACACTATTAGTAACAATTCTTCAGTCTTTCTTTTTTTTCATGTATGACTAAATTTATGGTACATAGACTGAATATGCAATGTTCACAAAATGTGACAGCTGACTCAATACCTAAGTTTACTACACTAAGTTCCAATTTTGAAAATAGCTGAAGATGCTTCCTTCTGCCATTGTCACTCGTTTCATGATTTGTTTGCGAACCTCACTATCATTACATATTTTATTGAATTCCAACAAGCACAGAATACACAATCAAAGCTCAGTGTATCAGGCTTACATGTTCATTCTGTTTCTGAATATTATATGCATGTATTAATTTTATTAAAAAATCTTTTATTATAGCCTAATTGCACAGTGTTTTCACACCATCACTATTACACTGTCAACATTTTTGACAAATTAAGTTTTCAAAATGCGCCAGGAGCAAAATGGTTTTTATTCATTGATACCAAAAAGACATAATACAAGCAACAATGACCAGAAACATATTGGTCCTTTTGACAGCAACTCACGGACAACATGCTTGTTAAATAGAACAGCAGCCCAAACACATTTTATATTGTTTTGCATTTTTCAGCAACTGCACAAATCATTACTGTTTTTCCATGTGAGAGGACACCCTGTATTTAAGCTCACAAATATAAAATGTAAATATTTCCTATGGCACAAAGATCACAGGAAAATGACTATTTAGTGTCGTGCTTGCAATACATCAGTCTAAATGCATTATTTCATGAACTGTTCAGACATACCCACTGGTCCTCTGGACCATAGAGCTGAGGTTCACTGCTTCATAAAACCCTTTATATTTCTCATAGGTCACTTGTAATGAAAAACATGACTAGGTAGATGCATAACACATTCTACCACCCTCTCCTTCATCCAGTACAATAATACTTCCTAGTTATTTTACATTGTCTGATCAATCACATATTAACGAAAGTATATAACATAATTTGGTACTCACAACAAACTATACATTACACAATTAAAAAAAAACAACAGAACTGCACAATAAAGTGCGACAACAGAACATTTCGCTATTTGTTGGAACAACAAAATAGTATGTAACACAATTTCAGCTGATACCTTTTTAAAGGAACTTCTTCAATTTTACCCTTGCTCCTGTTTTTAAAAATACCTGAACAACAAGAATAACTCCTACAAACAAAAACGAGAGCAACTGGCAACTTGCTTATTTATTCACTTTCAGTCACATATTAAGCTTCTTATATGCCAAAGAAGAACATTACTGGAAGCTGCATATATTGTTGGCAGAGAACAGATCACCTCACATCTTAGGTTCATCCTGAAATAAGGGAGTAAAGGCAGGCATTACTATCCCAATGGTGGTTTCTGTGCAAGTCAAGTGCAAGAACCAGTCACTGTATAATTAAAATTCACAAAAGTAAAGCAGAACACAACACAAACATATGTGGGACAAAGAAGAACATATACTTAACAAAAAAGCTGAGGAAAACCTGACAAAACACAAGTGATAAAACAGATAATGAATCTCCAGCTTTTGAAAATTTATATGCCAGGCAGAAGAAGCCGAGACAGAATCTGAGAGAAAGGTGCAGGAAATTAGGCAAAAAGTAACTGTAGAATTTGAATTTCTATTGGTATAGCCCACAGTGATTTCTGTCAATATCCATGCCATCTGACCTGTCTAAATGAGGCTCAGAGGTGTAATTTCCAACTCTCTCGTATCACAGTATATCTCCCCCCTCCTCCTCCTCCTCTTAACTAACTGCCTCGTCACTAAGATTTTCAAAATTAGAGATTCAAGATATGTATCTTTTATTCACCTCTCTTGTGTCTGATAGTTTTCCTATGCTTTCACATTTTATCAACTGGTAAGTAAATGTCCATTTCAGTCCAACATAATCATTACTGTATTATTAAAAATTTTGTTAAGACACTCTTAAGGTATATCAAATTACCAGACACACTATTACAATACATTAACAGTCACATGAACTGTTAACACTTCTACCAATTTTCTAGCTATTGTGTTCTCATTGCATTGCCTGGCATATTAGGAATATCACATTTCATGCGAACATCATGCTTCTCCTAGAACTACAAACATATTCACATTGAATGTATGCCAGATGCGTAGTAACATATAGAATTTATGTTGCAGTAAATATGCCAAAATAATGCAAATTTTTAAGTTCTTTAAACATATTTCCCAAAATACTGATTCTTCATAATGATATGTGCCTGATGGAGAATTACACAGATGCCACAGTACAATTTTTACAGTGAATGGTTCTTCTAGTTTCCTCTGCAATCAACTGTTAATACAGTAATTTGTCTAGAAATAGTTCCCTAAAATAGACTGTGTTAAAGACAACAGGCACAAGTTAAAAGGTGACTCTACTACTGTAATACACACACACACACACACACACACACACACACACACACACACACACAGAGAGAGAGAGAGAGAGAGAGAGAGAGAGAGAGAGAGAGAGAGAGAGAGAGAGAGATAGATGCTGGACCAGGATAGTAAGCATTCTCAGTATTCTAAAAGTGTCAAAGATTGTTATATCTGCAATTAGGCAACAATATATGCAACAGTCCAGTACATTACTAGCAAAAACTGATAAAAGTTACTACTTCATTACAATTAATCAACATTTTGGTAACACAAACTTATTGTGTGTTGGTAAAAAAATTGGTAAAATTAACAATGTCAACAGAGTGCTGATGAGTTCATGCAACTTGCCTGTTACCCTCTACTTTTGGTGGAGCACGAAGTAAAATAACAGTACACTATAAACAGATCAACAAAGTATCACTAGCATTTTATACTAGAATGTATCATAAAATAAAGTTTCTTTGGTAACTTCATTCCCTGCATTTGCTCTTAATGAAGCACTTGGGAACATTATAATGTGCTTTCTGATACCAATTTCTGTTAGAAACCAGAAATAAGTAGAATAAAGACTGGTTGGATTTTATTATGTGCAATGACTATTCCAACGCAGATGTCAGGTTGATATAAAAACAAGAGAAAACCTTAAATTTCTTTCTGGATGCCCAGTTTATGACATGACAAAACTGTAATGAATTCTGTTACCGGAAGAGGCTACTTATGCCTGAACAAACTCGACAGCATGCAAACACGAGGGGAAAAAAAAAAACAAATGTTGTGATGACATTTGTGCAATTATAAGTTTCAGCACTGATTTACTGTTTCACGTTTTTGCAATGAAATGTGAATATGGAGAAGATACAGAAAAAGTGAAAGCTTTAAGCTAAGATATGACAAGCACAATACAAATTTATATCATACTGTGTAAAAATTTATAAATATTAACACTGCAAAGGATTTTCCATTGATTTTTCATTATTTACAAATATTTATGGTACAAAAAAAATGAAAATTCCAATAAAATACTTGCATAAAATATTAATTGTCACAAGTATTTACATCTGGGAACAAAACACTCAACCCTGACTGAACGATCAAGTAATATAATTACTGTTTTATAGTGTAACTTATTTGGCCCACAAAACACTACAGCAGTGAGCAGTGGATTCCTGGTTGGCTGTAGACTTTGAAATTAGATGTTTATAGTTCTCACATTACCCAGCATATCATGTACAATTTATGGTTTATCAAAGTAAACAAATGCTGTAAAGGAAAAATCACTACTGTGTAAGAATAATATTTCATGTACTGGGTCCATGGGAAATATTTCAACTATCACAAGATATTTAATGCTAATAAAGAGAAAGACACTGTAAGATTATACTTGATCCCAGCAGAAAATGACCAACAACTACATGGTGATCTTTCTCTTTTAACATTAAAGCTCATGGAGATCTGCTTCCATAGCTCCTTAATAATATTAAAAACTTTATCTGGTATGTGAATGATTTAATTCACTACGAACAGATTTCATACACATATTTTGACAATCTCTGTGCAAGATAATATTCACAGAAGTTTGACCAAATAATTTGTATGCATAAGATTATTAGTTCTTGCAAATGAATGTTGAAGAAAAATATTATTTATGACAGATGTAGTTTTCTTACTGTGTAAGTGAGGAACACTTCACATCCACAACTCACAGCTGAAGTAATGTTGACGATTTTGTTTTGAAATAACTGAAGCTCTGTATTCATTACAAAGGGGAGGAAACACAGCGCTCTGACCTCTGTCAGATCATAATGGTACCAATAACTTCGGAATTTTTAACTGATCTTTAAGTTCAAATACTATAGTTGCACTTTACTAATACTGCAACATTAAATAAACACTGAAATTTTTTTTCTGTAGGAGTATGTGTTACTGGATGACTGAATAAACAACACAGTTTTACAGATTAAATACCATACTCATGTGATACTGCAACATTGAGTGAAACACTCTGTTTAAAGCTACAGACTTTCTTCATGTGAGAGGAACACACACTTGTTGGTAGTGTCACTCTTCCAAAAGAGAAAGATACCAAACCAAACCCTACGAAAAGGACTCACAAACTACAGCAGATGGAAAATAAACTACAAACTCCAAAACTTGTCCTGCATTTTGGACATATGGTACTGAGAGAGACAGAAACAGACAGTGGAGCTGTCACCTCTTGACGAGGCTCAAAACAGGTACTAATGTAAAGGAGTCTTCAATTATTTCTCCAGTTCTGGTGAAGTAACCCATTTTCAGGTATCCTCTGCAAGAGCTACACTCCACGACAACTCAAAGCCTTGAGATGACTAGGGGCCGTAAGTCGTCACTGATCAGAACTCGATCCACCTGTGCCGGACACTGATGTCGGCGCAGGTGCGTCTTCCTCTTTGACATCGATGCTGACCTCCACTACCGACGATTCTCCTGGGCCGACAGCCGCTGACCTTTTACCAGCCGGCGTGGTCGGTCTGTGAGGTGGGGTCTGCACTGGTGCATTACCTGGAGTTGATGAGCTGTCCTTGAGAGACAGTAACTGCATAGTTGATCTGTGAGGAGGGGTGTGCACAGCTGCATTACCTGGAGTTGGTGGGCTCTCTTTCAGAGACAGAACCTGCAGTAGCTGTGGTTCACCAGGGACACTAACTAGCTGGTGCGGTCCCAGCAACTGCTGGGGCGTTACTGTGATAGCCTCCACCTCTGTGGCAGCAGATGCATCACCCCCTGGCTCTGCCTTTGGTACCTGTACCATTGGTGTCACCACCTGGAACAGACGGTCTTCACCCTGCCGGGGAAGAACCATAAACTTGCTTACTGATTAGGTCTGAGCACCAAGAGATGCAACCACATGCATCTCTACATAATTTGTCAATATTTTCAGCCTACTTTCAGAATGAAACTACATTATTCAGAATTTTTATTATACCTTTCAGACTTTTATTTAAATCATCCTGATATTTAGTATACAGGGCAAAGTCAACTAATTAGGAAAGAGACTTTGTATTTTTGCACCGCCATTTCAGTTTCATTCAGCAAGCAAATGGTGGAAGAAGTTTTCAATTTTCATTATTGATTGTATAGATTATATTTAAAAAATAACCATAGTAATTATACAGTATGGATTATATAGGAAACACTTATGTATTTGAATGTATAGACAATAACCTACAGGGTTTTTACCTTGTCTAAAGCAACATTGCTATGGACACATCCTGACAAATTTACAGTCAGTCACTTTACCATTTAAAACTGGTGAATGTCAACCAATATCAACCAATAATCATTAACATATGCTTTACACAAACAAGATGAATGCCTGTTTACAGACAGTACACACATGTCGAAGTATATTTTCACTGACAGTCTAATGAATAATTCTTGGTTAAACTTCATTAGGTAGGTAATATGCAATCCAATCAAAGTTTGCTCTGCATACTAAAACGTGTGTACCAAATATGTTGAGCTGGTGATCATAAACTTACTTTAGCGATCAGTGCTTACTTAAGTCATATTTATTAAATCATAATTCCAACTGGTTTTTAGAAGGGCAGTTGTTTCATTTTTAGTGTACTAAAAAAAAAAAAAAAAAAAAAAAAAAAAAAAAAAAAAAAAAAAAAAAACAATACAGCAGAAAAATTTCCATAAACTGGAGGCACTGTATTTCGTTACTTATTAGTATTCAGTCAGCTCCGAGTCAATTATTTCTGTTTCAACAAACGTAAAATTTCTACTTCACGCAATATTTATATTAATTTTTAATTAGTGACCAACTTTGACTTTAAATAAATAATGCATTATCTTTGTCTGTCAACAGCGTTTTAAGAACTGTTTTCCATGTAGATACTGGGAGGTTTCTCCATATAGCTGACACTTTTTGTTCCAGCCCAGCTCTAAATTCTTTGATTACCCTTTGTGGCAGCTCATTTGTCATTTGCTTGCTGTTACACTTATGCATGTAGTAACTGGGTCTGTTATCAAGAAACAAATCGCAGGTTGCTGGGTACTGATCTCTTCAGCTGACGTTTTTACACTCTGGTTTATAAAATAATGCCTATAATTGGAATGGCGGCCTTCTATATACTATCCATGATACCTTTATTTACAAGTATCATAAAGATGACTTTTTCCCTCCTGATCAGCAATTAGTACCACATCTGAAAATTCACAATGAACCGAAACTCAAAGCATGAAGCAACTTAAATCACAATAGCAATCTAGTCTGTCACTAACTGCAACTTATATACTCTTATGACCATCACAATTACTACACAATGAAAGCAATAATTAAATCTGATGTGGTATATGTTTCATTTCATGTTTACGAAAGTAATTATTTTTTAAAAGGATTTATATCCCACCAGTATGCTAAGCTGAGGGAGAATTCTTAAAATGTAAATCGCAACTTCATAACACAACAGGCTTTTACTCTTGTTAACACCAAATTTCTTTTTAGATTTTTACACTGTTAAAGTAAGGAAACACTTCACCTTGAATTTTAATTCTGCTTTTTACTTTTCTTTTACTTCCTTAATTGCTTTTTCAATGTATAGCTTGAGCAGCAGGGGCGGAAGACTATATCCGTATCTTAACACATTCTTAATCCGAACACTTCACTTCATTTTTGGTCTTCCAATCTTACTGTTATACTACCCATCTTTCCCTACAGCATAATTCTATTTTTCTTAGTATTTCAAACATCTTGCATCATTTTGTGTTGTCAAATGCTTTGTCCAGGTCAACAAATCCTATAAATGCACCTGGATTTTTCATCCATCTTGCTTCCATTATCAATTGCAATGTCAAAACTGCCTCTGTGGTGCCTTTACCTTTCCTAAAGCATATCTGGTCATCATCTAACAGATCCTCAATTTTCTTTTCCATTCTTCTTTATATTATTCTTGGCAGCTACACGGATGCACGAGGTGTTAAACTGATTGTGCAATACTTTTCCCACTTGTTGACTCTTGCAATTTTGGGAATTGTATGGATGATGATTTTCCGAAAACATGCCAGTCCATACATTCTACACGCTGTTGTGAATAACCATTTTGTTGCCACTTCCTTCAATGACTTGAAAAATTACAATAGAATGTTATCTATCCCTTCTGCCTTATTTGATTTTAAGTCTTCCAAAGCTATTCTAAACTCTGCTTTGAATACTGGGTCCCCTATCACTTCATAAGGTAAGTCCTCCCTATTACAGAGGCCCTCAATCTACTCTTTCCACATATCTGCTCTCTCCTCTTCATTTAACAATGGAATTCTAACTGCGCTCTTAATGTGACTTATTTCTGTATTCTTGAACTTCCCAAAACATTTCTGTACTACCTTTTTATGTCAATCACCTGAAGTACTACTACTGTTACCCACAGTTTCTTCAGAGTTACCTTTCTTGAACCTATGTTTTTCTCTCCAGCTTCAGTGACTGCCCTTCCGAGCTATTCATTATCACAGAATCTATAGCCTCAGAAACATTCCAGTGTATCTCTTCATTCCTTAGCACACCTGTACCTCACTTCTTGGCACACGATGCTTCCCAAATAGTCTCTTAAACTTCAGCCTATTCTTAATCACTACTAAATTGTGATTCAAATCTACAACTGCTACTGAGCAAGCCTTGCAATCCAATATCCAATTTCAGAATACCAATCTGACCCTGATTTATTCTAACGGAAATCTTCCTGCATCTCTTAGCATTTTCTACGTATACCTCTTCACCTTGTGAGTCTGGAATAGAGTATTTGCTATTATTAGATGAAATTTATTGCAGAACTTAGTGTTTCTCCTCTTTTATTCTTAGTACCAACCCCGTATTCTCCTGTAATCCTTTCTTCTATTTCCTTCCCTACAACCATCTTTCAATAGCCCGTGGCAATTAGATTGTCATCTCCCATTACATCCTCAAGTATCCATTCAATATTCTCATATACTTTTTCTATTCCTCACCTTCAGTTTGTGACGTCAACCTGAACTACTGTTGTCCATGTTGGTTTGCTGTCAATCCTTATGAGAAAAATCCTGTCTCCGAACTGCTCATGGTAACTACTCTCTGTTCTAGTCATAATGAAGCCTACTCTTGCTACACCATTTTCTGCATATTACCCTGTAATCGCAAGACCACAAATCCTTGTCTTCGTCCCATTTAACTTTACTGACTGTCACTATATCTGGATGGAGCCACAGCATTTCCCTTTTTGGATTTTCTAGCTTCCCTACCAGATTCAAACTTCTGATTTACCACACCTTAACTCATACAATATTATCCTTTTGTTGGTTATTCAATATTTTTATCATGGCCACGTTCTCCTTGGCAACCCCCTCTCCTCCCAGAGATCTGAATGGAGAACTTGTTGATTGATTTGGGGGAGGGGACCAAACAGCGAGGTCATCCGTCACATTAGATTTGGGAAGGATGGGTAAGAGTTGGCCATGCCACTTCAAAGGCATCATTCCAACATTTGCCTGAAACACTTCAGGGAAAGCACGGAAAACCTAAATCAGGATGGCAGGACGTGGCTATGAAGTGTCACCCTCCCGAACGTGAGTACAGTGTGCTAGCAACTGTACCACTTCACTCAGTGGGGGACTATTCCAGAATTATTTACCAATGGAGAGATGATTATGACTTTTTTTTCAATTGCAGGCCACATGTCCGTTGAGTACACATTGTGTGTCTTTAATGCAGTGGTTTCCATTGCCTTCTGCATCCTCATGCTGTTGATCATTGCTGATTCTTCTGCCTTTTAGGGGCATCTTTCCATGTCAAGGACAAGAGAGTGCCATAGCATCTGTCCGTCCCTCCATCCCCTTTGACAAGGCCATTGGCACATTGAAGGCAATTTCTTCTGCCGAAAGTCTTTGGCCACCACTGTTGGTGATGTTTATTCAAAATTTAAGCAGTGACACAGTTCAAACCCAGGACAGATGGTGTTTTGATTACCAATCAAAGGTGCTACCCCTAGACCAAAGGTGCACTATAAACATCAGTATAACAACATACAATTTATCCGAGACAAACATTAACATCCAATTAATTTTTAGACCTTTACTGTTTTTGGAAAATCACCTGTGTAAAGGGGTAAAATAGCAACAGATAAATTAGTGCTGGGAGTACTGTATGTGACCTTGGACTTTTTGATGCAGAAAAAAACATGCAGTTTGAATATATTAATATATGGATATGACTGTCATGAATTCTGTATGTGAAATTACTAAGCAACACTACTGGAGATTGTGCAATATTTTACATTGAGTAGCCCTCACAACATGGTTTCAGAAAGGGTAAATCTACAGGATCAGCAATTGTCAGTCTAACAGAATACAGTTTACAGTCCTTGGATGAGAAAAAGGTTGTCTCTGCAATGTTTCTGGATCTTTCAAAAGCATCTGACACCATTGACCATGAAATGCTGATACAAAAATTAAGCAATTATGGCATTCGGGGGCAACCAGGTGAATGGATAAAATCATACTTGTGCAACCGCAAGCAGTATGTATCATTAGGAAACTCGTACCAATCAGAAACCAAATCCATTAAATATGGAGTGCCGCAGGGTTCGGTAATGGGGCCATTGTTATTTAATGTATTTGTTAATGATATAGGTGTTGAGGAGGAAGAAAAGAAAATATTGTATGCTGATGACATGACAATACTAAATAGTGAACAAAATATGGAACAGCTTGAGAGAAGAGCATACATATCTGCAAATGTCACAGTTCAATGACTGTTGGAAAATGAACTGGTTATAAATCTAAAAAAGACTATGTATGCAGTGTAAAAAGGAAAAGGCTGTAGACATGGATTTAGAGGTTGATGGAACAAGGCTGGAAGAAGAATCTGCTAGATTCTTAGGTATTCTTGTGGATAATGAACTGAAATGGAAAAAACATATTAATAATGTCTGTAAGAAACTGAGCTCTGTCATATTCTTAATGATGCAGCTATCACAGTATTCAGACAAGAACCTTCTGTGTACAGTGTATTATGGACTGTTCGAACCATACTTACAGTATGGAGTGACTGTGTAGGGAAACTCAAACAAACAAGAGACAAAACGAGTGTTCACACATATTTAAAAAAAAAAAAAAAAAGAAAGAAAGAAAGAAAGAAAGAAAGAAAGAAAGAAAGAAAGAAAGAGCTATTAGGACCATTTTAAGAAGAAAGACCTCTAAAGCATGCAGAAACTGTTTCAAGAATTTAAATATCTTAACTTTTTCATCGTTGTATATATACAAAACAATAATGTACATCACAAAAGGTAGTGAAGACTGGATTACAAATGCTAGTGTACACACCCACAATACAAGAAAGAAGAATGAAGTACGGAGCATACCCTACCGACTGGCAATGCTAGAAAAAGGTACCCAGTACTTTGGTATCAGACTACTAAGAAGTCTGCCCAAAACCCTGCAAGATAGTGTACTT